>NC_081413.1:558533944-558864360 GCF_030272615.1 Cryptomeria japonica
AATTTACTTTACATACATATTAAATTATTTAAATAAATTACAAATTATGCATATAAATTACAAATTAGATATATGTACATCTTAATTGTACATGTCCACTTAAGACATGTATTCAAATTTACACATATATGTCTTATTTTATTACCAAATTTTATACAAATACATTTAATTAAATGAATACATCCTAATTTAAATAAAAACATACATACTAAATTATTTGAATAACTTACAAACTATGCATGTGCATTTAAAATTAGATATATACGTCCTAATTGTACATGTGACCCACTTAAGACCTATTCAAATTTACACAAATGTCTTAATTTAATATCAAATATAATACAAATGCATTTTTAATTTGTAATAACCCACCATGCTTAACCCAACAAATTTGACCATTCTTTTTTTTTTTGTTTAATTTAATCATTTGTGTTTGATTCAATCGCATGCTCTGGGCATCCATCCATTTGGATTAGGCATTCATCCATCTGGGATGATCATCTAACCATACGGGTTAGGCATCTGTCCATACGGGACATAAGATTTCATCTATCCAATACGGGATATGCATCTACCCATACGGGGTAGGCATCTATCCAATCGAGATAGGAGGTGCTCTAGCCAGAGACTTAGACTCATCGGGACCATTCGGGTCCTGAGCCACTCACTAAGTACTACACTCTTCTAACAGAAGTGCACCAAGGTCACCGTCCTTAAGAGTAATTAAATAACATAATACAAGCTTGAATTCTGCCTTGGGATTTGGCTTAAAGCCTTGGGAAGTCAAGCGAATCCATATGGGATTCTTTCCGAGTATGCATTGAATTACTTTTTCCATTTTATTTATCTTTCAAATTAGGGTTCTACTCAATCCTTCCTTACCAAGCCTAGACCCCACCCATGAACACCTGAGTACTAGGGACAACTCCGTCCCAAGACTGCCTACATACTGCTTCGGCACGGGATCAAGGCATAAAGTATGTAGTTCTATTTTCTACTCTATGGTTTGATGTAAATTGATTAGTGGGTACGCAACCCTTTCTAGGGTCAATGTCCCAGACAGTTTCTCTGCGTTTGCTACCCACGGTGGTAGCACTTAAGCAAGGGCTCAAGATGGCCCATTGCTTGTGGCCTAAAACAACTAGATCCTAATACCTATCATAAGCGTCACCCTTGACCAATTGTCAATCACCATTATCTCTTGAAAAATAAATCAATTTCATAGAAGCATTTCATTCAATCAACCCTAATAGGGGTTTACTATGGTTTAACTCAATGGATGTAACTTCATTTAAGGATTATCTTATTAGATTATCGATCCAAGGGGGATTACCCACCCCTTGGATTTTAACTTCCAAGTGTCCCTTATTACTACCCGATGATTTATAGGGACGATGCCACAGATGTCATTGATGTAACTTTATTAGGCATTAAGTGCAGTAGTTCAACACGACGACATTACCCGTAAGCATGACCCAGAGGCAATGTATATACTGAACGCTGCTAGGTTTTGGTTTTCCAACTTCCTTTGTTTAGTTTTCTTAACTAAGAGCTTATGAAAACATCATGCTTGAAATATAATCATGAAATGAATGCACATAACTAGACATTGCGAAGTTTAATTAATTGAACAACTACTTTGATGGCATTCCAATACCATTTGATAAAGAGAAATACCATTCTTCTACAACTAAACAAATTAATACATGTATTGGTATGATAATGGCAATTATGAACTCACGTGCAACTTGCATGAAGATGATGGAAATGTAACTTGCTCATCAATGAATGCAAATTAATATATAAGTAATGCAAAAATAGTGTCATTTACATACAAAATGAAGAAGTGTTTACTTCTATCATGAGAATAATTAATTATAGAGTTATTGGTTCAAAATGAACAATTAGTTTATACTTTTGGCGATTTTGGATCAATCATAATAATAAGACTTAAATGTTTTAAAGAATCTAAAATTACCAATCAAGTAATCCAATAAATCTCAAATGGGTTGAGAGATTCCAATTATATACCTTAATTTAAATTTGCAAATTTATTACACAAAAAACCTAATTATAAATTTTCCTAAGTTTAATTTACTAACTTAAAAATTATTAACAGTTAAACTAAAAATTTAAACTATAATTACTAACAAATTCCCAATTTATAAATTTTAAAATATAAAAATAAAAATCTAAATACAAAAAAAATTATATAAGCGAACTTGTTGTGTTAATAGTATGTAGGTGGGGGAGTGGGGACCACGGGTCCCATCACCCCTACGGTCCTGCATGCGCAAGCGCGCAGGGTTGAGGGGACACCGTGGGCCCCTCCACTCCCCCTACGGCCATTGTCGTGATAGTGACTACAGGAGTAGTGGAGGGTACCACTGCCCCCGACGGTTACTCCACCTCCCCATGCACGCCGCCCGAAACTCATTCGGAATAAATTCCGAAGGACGTGATTAATATTAAAATCACTTGCAACATTAAAATTTATTTTCGTTGGGATAAATTTAATATATATATATATATATATATATATATATATATATATATATATATATATATATATATATATATATATATATATATATATATATATATATATATATATGGTTACATTCCCAGATTATTTGATGGTATATATATACAAAAAAGAGTATCTATGAAATAAGAACATGAATAAAATAGATAATCAAGTTATCGCAGAGGTAGGTAATTGTTTTAGATTGATTTTATAGTAAATAGGAGATTAATATTTACTGTGTGTGTGTGTGTGTGTGTGTGTGTGTGTGTGTGAGAGAGTGAGAGAGAGAGAGAGAGAGAGTTTATTCTAGCATTCACAGGGATGAATAACACAGAGGATTATTCACAGGGAAATATATTCTTCAATTTCAACTAATATTCACAGAGAGAATATATAACCATATATATATATGTAAAAAAAAAAAATTATGTAATCAAATGAGAATAAAGATTTATTTACAGGGATGAATAACACAGAGGATTATTCACAAGGAAATATATTCCTCAATTTCAACTGATATTCACAAAGAGATTTTCTTTCAAATTTTCATTTGAAGAGCCAGATAAATGAATTTGAGGGAGGAAATAAAGATTAAGATTCAAATCACACAGGGAAGAGTTTTTAATCTCAGAAAAAAAAAAATTAAATAAGAGAAACATAATTTTTTTTTTAATAGATCTAAAATCTTTGGAAAAGCAAAAAGCAAGATCATGTGCTTATTTCTTAAGGAAAATAAAATAAGAAATAAAACTATGTTTTACATGCATTATGTGAAAGTAATTTATCAATATTTATTCCTAAATAAGAAAAAAAGATTTACAATAAGGGAAGATTTAGAAACCATATTTTGGGTAGTACCATTTCTCATATGTGAATGTGAAATAACAAGAAGAGAACCTGGCTTATCAAAGCTTGATGTTGAATCCTCTAGCTATCCTTTTGATCCTTCCTTGCAACTTGAGAGAAATCTTTCAAACAACAACTTAAAATCCTGCAACGAAAATGAGACTACCAAAGAAGATCCTACTACTAAAAACTTGGGAAATTTTCTTCAAAACAAAATCAACTCCCTTCTTTGAAACTTGCATACAATTTTATAAGAAAAATCCCTCAATTCCACTATCCAGAGAATTTAATTAAAAAAAGAGATTCTTTTCCAATATTGGACACATGCAAATTGATTAAAAACTTAGTGGGGGAGTTACATGCAAGGTGGTGGAGATTCTTCTAGAAGCTTCTAATTCCTCCTACAACATGTGCCATAATTGGGAGTAAAAATAAAAATAAATAAAGCTTTTTGAATTATATTCTCCAAGTGTGTGTGTGTGTGTGTGCTTATTATTATTCTTTTATATTATTTATTCAATCATTTCCAATAGCTCAACTAAAAATTATATGATAGAATTGTATCAAATCAAAAGTGATAAAGGAGGGTTGTGACATAGTTAAATGAATACATGTCCTAATTTACTTTACATACATGCTAAATTATTTTAACAACTTACAAATTATGCATGTGCATTTAAAATTAGATATATAGATCCTAATTGTGCATGTCCCCTTAAAACATTTTCAACTCATCTACATCCCAATTTACTTTACATACACACTGTACTATTATTTAACATGTACATTAGTCATAAATCCTAATTTAACATAATTAAAATTTCACATTTAACTAAACAATATGGTCCACACAAGCCATATATATATCACATGTATTACATTCAAACACTTTAGTGTATTTAATAATTTATCCAAAATTTAAAACAAGTTCTAAAGTCTTATTAATTCAATTCATGGGTTCAAACACATGTACTTTGGTGTATTAAATAGGTCACACCACTCTTCAATAACACTTAATATTTTCTCATGATCTTCACTATCTAGTCTCCACTTTTGAGACCACCCACGACATGGAACTATATGAAGAATTAGGCCAACAACAATGACCAAGTGCCTATACTGATATACCTTGTTGTCAATTTAATATTCAATGAAATGAATCCCATGTTGAATAATTTTAACTTGTTTGAAATATGTCCCTTGCACTACAATTAAGCTTGCATGTATAAGAAACAAAAAAATCGTCTAGGTTCAAAAATTTGTGAAAGTGTATAAAAATTTAAAAATGCATGTGCATAAAATAAATTTAAGTAAAACACATGAATCATTTCAAACCTGTGGGAAAGGGCATTCCATCGCTCATTTCAAATTTTGTTAACTTCTTTCTCTCTTCTGTGCAATGCAATAAATAATAAATAACACCACCTATATTTCTAGCTTCTGCTATGACTGTAAAAATATCTCCTACAATTCAAATTTACATGGAAAATTAAAACTTATAAATAAAATGCAATCGATAAAAACTCACAACATTATGAAAAAATATATAATTTTTAAAGTTATATACACGTGCATGCATACATACCTTTTTTAATCAATCATTAAATATGGTCATAATCAATAGAAATCAAAGGAATGTCTTTAAAGATTTCATCCTCATTTTCCTCGTATGCGTCAGTAACAATTAGTGACACCAAATTCCATTCACTTACATATCCAGGCTCTTGGTTCTTGCAATTAACATAGTTTTCTAAAATGCAATTAGAACAAAAACATAAATAATCGCTAGTGTACAATGTCCATGGGCGATTATTTGTACTCATGACACAATGCAAAGATCTTGTCTTCTTCAGGCTCTTGCATCCATGCATTGATCTTCTATCCACATCTCCAAAATGTACATGTGTACATGCACATCTTTGTAAAAAAATGAACTAAACATTTTAATTTAATTTAATTCATTTCTAAGACAATTCCCTTTTTATTTATATTTTGAACTTAATTTTTTTCTTTAAAAAAGATCATGTACCTGATCATATCTCCCAAAACACTTTATATGGAATGGGCTTGTATGTTCCCGATGATAAACCAATATAATTTGGCTGCACAAAGTGTTCCTTACACCATTCAACATGTGCATCATCTATACGATCTTCTATTTAATTTATTTGATGCTTTCTTAGAACACATTTGATACAAGCTTCTACACCATCATGTTCACCCTTTCCATGCCCACTCTAAAAAAAATCCAAAAATATGGTATTTTGTCATTTCGATAATATCTACATAGTGCATAAAATGGCCTTGAAGATTTGAATTGTTTTGCACATCCATAAGACCAAACAAAATGTTTAACTATTGTTATGTCTCTCTCTTTCAAATATTCAAAAAAAATCTTAAAGCAATGTTGTACAAAAAGTGTGTCATGCTCCTTATCATCATTAATATAGAAGTGGTACTCTTTCTTAATGACACGATTTTCAAATGTATTGTTGGCAACATCAAAATCCATTTGTGCATGTGGATAAAATGCATGCACCATAATAGTGATTTGGTTTGAAAAGTAATACTTTGATTGAATCTCTTTTTGATGTGCAAAAGAGTAATTTTCTGCGAAGTCCACTAATGATAGAATAGTTCCAAGTGGGAAAGTGTCTCTTAACGTTTGAATTTTTCTGCTTGCCATTTAGAAAAAATACTATGGCATATGTATGGTTTTATCAACTTAAGAAATTTGTTCATAAATGTTCCAATAGGTATCTCCTCTTCTACATAAGCTAACCTTGTAGATTCCTTTCCAAATTTTGTTTCAAAATTTTTGTACTTGTAACTCTTGCAATTTACCATCTTTGTCATGTCAGTATCTTCATCTCTCAAAACCAATTTAGCCAACTCCCCGCATGTTCCACAAATTGCTTTTATGCAATATATTTGACTAGTTGCATTATCATCTCATTTATCACATAAGATGGATGCTATGAATTGACTTGCTCATTTAGGAGGAGCATTTTTCATAACCATCACTATTTTCTCTAAGTTTTCGAAACACTTGATAGTGCATATCAAATTCAATGTGATAACGACAACAAGTTTCAAAGAATTTTTTTACCTTCACATAATATGGCCTTAACCTTTCAAACATTGTTTGTCCAATCTTTATATGAGGGTTTAATTTAGTAAAAGACACATACAATTCATGTTTTGTTGTGTCTAACCAATGTTTTATATGGAGATCATAACGATCAAGGCCAATTCTATGCTTGATAACATATCTACTGTTTGATGAAGGACAAGTATTATCATTCCAAAAACTTGTCACCAAGTTCCTAACAACATCTTCAATCCCATCAGAACAGGAGCTCTACACATAATTGCCCAATTCCCTTCTGAGGTAGTATCATCCAAAGTCTTTCTCCTTTTCACATATTTTGATATTGTCCTTCTATTAAAACCAAACTCAGATGACAGTGAAGAGATTTGTCTTTTTTGAGGCATTCTCTCATTTACTAAAGATGTCATTTTTCTTGAAATGGTCTTATCTACTGTTCGAGATTTTTTTTACCAATGTTCACCAAACCTTTCTTAACATTTTCAACAATAGATTTTTGTAGCTGAGAAGTTTTCCTCTTTTTACTTGTTGTATCTATACCCAACAATTTTAATGGATCTATTAACTCATTACGAGGAAGTACAATTGATAAAAATTGAGCTTTCTCTAGTGTAGTATCAAGATTATTGAAATGAGACACTATTTTTTTTGTAGTTTTATTCATTGACCTCCTTTTAGTATGTCTAGGTTCTTCACTAATTCATTTCAACTCATTCACATCCATTTCAAGTAAATGATCTAAATTTTTATAAGAAATATTTCTCTTCACCTTTTTAGCGAGATCCACTATATGCTCATCCATACCAGTAGAAGGTAAGGACCTTGATCCCTCTCCTTCGACCTCCATTGATTCAACTTGGGCCTTTTCCCTATGTCCTTCAACTATAATGTGTTCTTCAGCCTCATTTGTCTCAACTCCCACTTGAGAACTTCCTTCTTTTTGAGCCCGTTCTGCACACAAAAGATGACATGTATATGATGAATAATGATGAACAACAGATACCCTAACTAGTACTAAGACAAGGGAGGGGGGGGGGGTTGAATCAGTACATACAAAAAAATTATGTGCAACTTATCAAGTTAAAACAATGCTAACCGGTTGTCTTCATTACTGAACTTAACCATGACAATACCGGTTAAACACAATAAGACTTCAGACAACATAAACCAATAAAACTAAACCCTTCAGATTCATTCAATACTTGATAACTACTTCACCCATAAACATATGCATGTGGTGTGTCAACAATACCATAACCATTAGCTTTGCATGCATAATCACGTAGACAAAGAATACTTAATCATCACAAAAAATGCACAACTCATGACACACATATTTTTCACGTGGAAACCCAAATGGGAAAAACACGGTGGGGATGAATACCCACAAGCTTGTTTTTGAACTCTTTTGAAGCTCGCTCGGTTAGGAGCCTAGTCCGGTTAAAGACTTTACAATAAGGTTCTACTAGGAACCGGTCATGTTAAAGATCACCCGGTTAAGGGATGGCTATATACCCTGTTAAAGGTTGAAACCCTGTTAAAGGTTACCTTGCTAGAGGATTTAAAGAACTCAATGAACTTGAGTCACCTAGTTAGAGGATTTACAGAAATCCCATTAAAGCTACTCGACAAAGGGATTTTCCTTCTGTTGTAATGATTAAAAGACAACAGGTAAAGCTTTGATCTGATAACAACACTATATGCTAAGGCAGATCCTTTTCAGTTCCTCTACTCTGCAATCACACTCTTCATTTTGCTCTCACTAGTCTGGCAAGTATCTCATCACTCGGATACACACACACAACACTTTCCAACAACTTACAATAACAAAGATCATCGACCTTATAGACAACAATTAGGTCGGTAGCATAAACCCTAAACCTTAAGCATTTTGGGTTTACAATATAAGCGGTCCAATCTTGACTATCCAAACACTTTGCATAGAGCAATACAATTTCAAACAGATCACAAGACAATTTGCATCATCCATTCTTCACCGCACATAGAAATCAGTAACTCATCACACTTTCTTCTTATACCACTAAGAAGAATGTTCATTCCCGAGGTAGATATTTAATGCAGATGATCTTCACATGCAAGATCCTCAAGAAAATCATTCACGTGCATAAGGATGACATGGCATCACAATCTCATATGCATCTCTTAGCTAACTCATCACAGAATGTCATCGGTTGCATCGCACAAGCGAGATTGCCAAACTGGAAACCCTAGAGCTAAGACTACCAATCGGTAGTCACACTTAGTGAAACCTAGACACTAGTTCATTACATCTCTTCATACCGGTTCACCAACTTCTTCCAAGCTGCATACCAGTTCACTTGCACTTATTCACATCAATGACAACATACACTATCATCATATCAACATGCTGGTTCATCATATGCCAACAATATATATAGTAAGATAAAGGTCCTAAAAAGAGATCCTCAAAAAGACTTAAGAGTCTACAAAGAAGAGAGAGAGAGAGAGAGAGAGAGAGAGAGAGAGAGAGAGAGAGAGAGAGAGAGAGAGAGAGAGAGACTTTTTAAAAGGATAGAGAAAAGATCTAGTCGTAAGAAGACTTAACGGGAGAGAGGGGAGACCTAAAGATCTAATTTAAACTAAAACTATATTTATTTTAATCCACCAAAATTTCAAATATATAAATTGCTAATCTAGAGAGAGGTCCTAATAAGAGATCTAAAAAGAAAGGTCCTAGAAATGGACTTAAGGGGAGAGAGAGGTTTGCAAGAAAACCAAATAGGACCCTAAGATAATGGATCTGATAAGGGAACCACTTAGTGATATGTTGTAGTACTAACTTATTATAGGTTTGTATGTTAATGATTTTTTGTGTATGGGTAGTACCTCTAAGATGAAGAATGAGTTCAAAATTTCTATGGTGAATGAATTTGAAATGAAAGATCTAGGTATTATAAATATTTTCTAGGAATAGAGGTTTATCAAAGTAAGGATGAAAATTTTATTTGTCAAATGAGTATGCAAAGGATATAAGAAATTCAATATGATTGATTGTGATGGGCATCATCTCCAAGTGCTCATGGGGTTATGTTGTGTAGAGATAATGGTGCTAAAATATTTGATGAGACAACTTACAAAAGTATTGTTGGGAGTTTGACGTTTTTAACCCACACGAGATCTAATAAATTACATAATCTAGTGTGTTTGCAAGATATGTGATAAGGACAACAAAGAAACCTTTTATGTAGGAGGGATTATGAATGAAGGAAAATGATTGACTATGTGGGACCAAGACTGGTTTTACTTAACACAGATGTGGTTTCTGTTGATACTGGCAATGTTTGTTTGAATGTTTTTGTAGCAAGAAGACACAACAAACAATGAAGACACAATGTTTGAAGGTGTTTTTTGTCAAAATGATTGTAATGTGTATGTTCTATAGGCCGAATCAACCCAAATTTCCATGGGTCTAGCACAATTGAAAACACATCAAACGCTTAGCTAAGGACATTGTTCTCATTGCGGTAACCTCAACCCACAACCTGGAATCTTTGTCGGCTCAAGTGTAGGGACACCTTGAGGGGTGTATTCACTAATTTGCCTTTTTCGTGAGCGGATAGTTAGGGGCCTCCAAGACTGGAAGCATAATCCTATCACCCTCTCCCCGAAAAGCTACAAGTAGCTTATGCTAAGCCAAGGATTTCTCTCTCATCCCATGGGAGCCTTATGGTGAGTATCTTGGGGGGAAAACCAGCTATCCCCTTGCACTGAAGTTATCACGATGTTCAATCAAAAAAGGGCGGGCCACTAATCTAAAGGTGTCTAGTCATGTTTCGGGGCATCTGGTGGCTATACATGCGGCATTTTGCTCATGTTAAATGAGGACTCCCAGTCCGCAGAGGTTACGCTCTATAGGTTTTATCGCACCAAATGGCACTAGAGGAGATAGATGTTGGTATAACACATCAGCACTAGGTGATAAGGGACTTTCGTCCAAAACCACAATCTTTTGTATAGTGAACCAAAATAAAATGTCGTTTGGGTCAATCTCTCTCACAAGATGAGAGGCAGGCCCTCTAAAGATAATAACAATTTCTCTTACACCCAAGATCTAATGGAAGGCGAGGGGAGAGGATACTTTTGTTATTACCTTAGGTTCTAAACTAAACACAACATGCCAAAGGCACAAAACACACCAAGCAAGTTAATTACCCTCAACAAACAAAGAGAATGTCAATAAAATCGTGTGAGTCTAATTAGACTAGGAATTTGAAATGCAAAGACACACATTATTTCAATTAAAACAAGATTATTTTTAATTAAAGCGAGATTATTTTTTATCCAACCATTTCCAATTTATTAACTTGTTACTCTAGACATAGACGTCCTAATTTAAAGACATCCTAGAAAAAGAGAGGTTGGAGAGAGAGAGAGAGAGAGAGAGAGAGAGAGAGAGAGAGAGAGAGAGAGAGAGAGAGAGAGAGAGAGAGAGAAGTTATAAAAAGATTTAAGTAGAGCATCATAAACTAATTTCAAATTTGATTATTTTTAATTTATTTATTCAAAATGTCTCATAATTTAAAAAAGCACAAACACACTTAACAATGTTTAATAAAAATAACATAATTTAGAAATAATTAAGATAGACTTAATTTAAAAATTATGAATTTAATTAAATAAAATATTTTAAATAATTTTCATAAAATTATTACATAAAAAATATGTGACTAATCAAATAAACACAATTTTCGGTACGTAATACATGTAAATTAAATTAGAAATTAATTAAAGATACATACATGCATAATATCTTTGCATTCTCAGTTCTCGATATCTTTGTTCCATGTTGGGTGAATACTTCCTTGAAGTCTTATTTTGCCTTCTCTTCTTGTTATCCATGCCTTTAAAATAAACTTCAAATATCCTCAAATTTGTCGCCCACAAAATGACCTTCAAATTGTTGCCCTTAAAATAACCTTTAAATGTCTTCTTTCATTAAAAAATGTGAAATACTTTGATAATTTGTGTTTGAAAAAATGAAATAAAACATTTCTATTTATAGTAGATTGCTAATTGTTAAAAAAATATAATTTTGCATGGGCCTAGGTTCTTACGAATGTCGGCCATTAAAAAATGGCATGTTCGCACAAACCAGTTAGTTACGTGGTTGTTTGTGCACTTCGTGTTCAAGCGAATATGGGTTTGAGCGAAGTGCCTTGAGTTCAAACGACCCCCCTTCGTACGAACCCCTATACGCACAAACTGGCTTCCTAGACATCTATCTCCCAAATTCTTCAAAATTTTGGTTTGAAACCTCTGGTTCAAGGCTCAAATGAAAAAATCTTGACAACCCAATAACATAGGATGGTAATGCTTGAAGCAAGCTTTCCAACAACTATAGTTTTATTACGTTGTGAGTTTATTATGATCTTGGTTTTTTAGTGAACATGAAATTTTTTGTTCAACGCATTGGGAAAAATAGTGAACTAATTTTAAAAAATTATGAAAAATATTTATGCCCTACATATTGATGTCTTCTTTCTAACAAAAAAATAAAAATTGAATTTCGATATATATAGAACAAGTTATGTGTTCAAATGTACACCTATGTCTAAATTATAATTAGTCGAACTTCAAAACTTAATGAAATAAAAAATATTCAACATATCATTATCAAACCAACTCCATGCCCTGGATATTGATGTTACAAACCAAAATTCCAAAAAACAAATTTATCATTTATAGAGAAAAAAAGATGCTTTTCAGGAGGCACATCACGCTTATTAAATGTTTGTTGTAAAAAACTACTTTTCGAGGGAGATGGAACTAAAAAATAATTTTCTCCAAAAAAAAATTTGAAAAAAATATATTTAGAATCTACAGACAAGATGTTACAAATAACTAATTTATATCATCTTCAAATTCTTAATGATTTAAAAGTTATTGGTGTCGGAAACTGAAGATTATTTTAAAAATGTTCATCTCAATGTCAAAGTTGGCAAAAAAGTGAGAACCATTATTGTGAGTTCACCCAATAGTCAGTAAGGGTTTGAACCTTTGACACAACAACAATAATGACACAACTTAACCATCACGTTATGGGATATACTAATTTCATGTTGTATTTTATTTGTACGCTTATTAAATGAAAAAAATACATCAAATAATTTAAAGTAGAACATTTTTTTGGCAAATGTATACAACTCACAAAATAAATGGCATGAACACATACAAAAAATGTAGTAAATTTGCAACTTTATTTTATATATATATATATATATATATATATATATATATATATATATATATATATATCAAATCAACATACCCAAGAAAAAATACTATATCTAAATGAAATGAATTGAGCTCATTTATTTTAAGTACTTGAAATTAAATATATCATGTATAATATATTTTACCACTTTTTATACAAAATATAATGTTTGAAAGAAATGTTCACTTGATATTGTGAATATATAGATTGTGTTTACAACTATTTACACATATCCAACCATTTGTATATAATATTTATAAACGTGGAGCTACTTTGTGTACACACATTCAAAGACCACATTTATAGATTGTATTCCTTTCAGTTGATGCTTTCTACAACATTGGATGTTTAGTATCCTAAAATTCAAGACTTCATGTTCTAGTTCATTGTTGCTTACAACAAAGTTCTAAAAGACGAGACTCTTTTGCATACAAGGATATAGAAGAATGTTACACATCTAATACTTTCCTAAAGAACTATTTAAGTGCAATTATCACATTTGAGAGACAAGTTATAGATTTTTGTACACCCATATACAAATCTGCAAGTCTATAAGCAAAAGGGTCTTAGACTCATAGATTGCATTGTGCTTATTGGGTGTATTAGCCCTTCTCAACTATAACATTAATCTTATCATAAAAAATAGTCTTTAATAGAGAAGTAAATTCTATTTTCATCAATTTATGATCTTGACTTTGTGGTACCATTTTAAAGGGGTTTGTATTCTTGACTCATTTAGATAAAGGATTTGGTAAACAGAGGAAGATATTAAAAATCCATAGCTATCAATTACATGTGTTTAAAAAGATAATAATATTAAACACCTTGACTGGAGGAAGGAAATTTGAAGCCACAGATGACGGTTATGGTAGTGGTTTTCCAGCTCCTTGTTTCAGATGACGGTGATTTTTTGACAAAAGGGCAGGATTCTAGTTCGCTCCTTTTACTTATCATTTGAAGGATAGGATGCAATCCTTAGTGTAATATCCAATACTGCAACTTGTGCAACATCGAACTGCTACTAAAGAAAGATGGGCTGAGGAAGCAAGTTAGTTCCAACCTTGTGATCGTTCTGGTCTTTGAACAGGTTCTTGTCCCATTGCCTATGGGGATGGGGCTTTCTTCCCTAAACGTCTTTGCGTAACCAAGTTAGCGTTACTATCGGTAGCACTACTAGCATAGGTATGCAGCCCAACCAAAGCTACTCCCACCTGAACTACCCTTTAAGTGGATAGATACATTCGAATGATGCAACATAGGTGAGAATGGTCCCAATCTATTCGATTTCAAGCAGCCAGTACTTTCCTCAAATTCGTGATTGATTGCCAAGGACACAATTGAGTTCACCAAAAAACACCATGGAAATCCTCTTCGCCCTACCCCTGAATAGAGCGGCTCGTTATCTCACCCGAGAAATAGAGAGCTAAACGCACCTTCCCCACCGATTACTAAACAGTAAATAGGAACTGCCTCCGGGGTGGGCCCCTACTATTCTATGGCAGGAGGATATAGTAGGTTCACCTTTGATAGATCTTTCCCAAGGCCCAGTCTCCTTTGACCATTTGTTAAGACTTGACACCCCGACAATAGCATAAAGCACCATTGGGAAGAAGGGAGCTCCTAACCCCTATTGAATCATCTCCCAGCTCTACTTTGTCTCCTCAGGTGGTGGTTGTTCCTACACTCCAAGTCTTTATCCATCACTCAACCCAACCTGTTGTGCAGAGCCCAAATCAGCCTCCTCAAATAAAACATCCACTAGAATCGGGTGGGTGGGAGTGATAGAGCTCAATTCCCACCCTCCCAGCCGGGCGAGCAGTTCATGCGAGCCACCTTCCCGACCGAGTCTATAGGGGCATTAGTCTGCCTTTAGAATAGTAGGGGCCTCCCACCGGCGAACCGCCTGCTATCTCGAAGCTAGAATACGCTAGGCTCCCCCTTAAGCATAGAATTGGGGGCAATTCATTCTAGTAGTTAGCGAATCGTCGACTGGGGGGTCAATTAATGTACGCCTGCCCTTAATGGCATTAGCCCGCTAGCCCTTACAATAATCTGAAAGGGGGCTCGGCACAATAGTAGGGGGTAGGGGGGGGCGAACGTTATTAACTGATGCCATTCATTATTCTAGCAACTATCCCTACTATTCTATGGCGGCCCCTACTATTCTAAAGGGCTAGCAAGCTGATGCCATTAAGTAGATAGGCGGCGAGATTCCACACCATTATATACGTGATACCCCTACGGGGCTTGCTGCGGACCTGCTGCTATTTTAGGTAGAGATCGCCCCGGTAAGGGCAGCCCTTCGACATAGTAGGGGCCTGCTGCGGATCGATCTTATGCAGCACCGATGAACAGTGTTGCGGGGAGGGCCCCTATCAATTCTATGGTAGTTCAGTTAGGAAGGAAGGGAAGGGTTGATGGCTGGATGGAAGGTTAGCCGGTTTAGTTGCCGGAAACAAGGAACGAGACGGGGCCAGTAACTAGTTTCGGGTTAGCCGGGGCCGGTAACTAGTTTAGGGTAGCTGGTAACTAGTTTAGGGAACAGGTTTTGATGCAAAGAACTAGTTGGTGGGCCCTTCTCTTCTGCACACCCGTGAAAGGTTAGCCGGTTGGAACTAGTTTAGGGTTAGAGGAGGGGAGTGTTCCTAGTGAATGGAACTAGTTTAGGGTTAGCCGGTTGGATGGAACAAGTGGACTAATGGAGGGAATGGGACTGGTCGGCCCCTCCCGAGGAGAGAATGAATGCTTTCCCCAGCAAGACAGAACTATTGCTGCTCCGGGGCTATAAACCTGCCCGCCTGCTAAAGATGTGTTAGTTTCCCTTGCCTACACAACCTGTTCACCAGAACTATAGCCTTTGCACGCACGCGGCCCGCTATTGGTGTTAGTTAGTTGCCCCTACTATTCTGTAGGGTAGGGGTGATTCTATACGTAACATGCTTCCCCACCCTGCAACACAATAGTAGGGAGAGTGCTCCAAATAAGAGTGCTTAGGATCAGAGTGCTTAGGATGGACGAAGGAAGGTTCAATCAGCAGGTAGAACTTCTGCCCGCATCTTTCTTGCAATTAAGTAATCGGCCATTCCAGGCTCAGCGAAACCAACAAACAAGCGAGGTCGCCCAATTATTTATAGTTGTTCTTCCTAATCGATCCAACCTTAGTTAGGAGATAGGCCCCTTTATTCAAATAATAGGGCCCCCATCTTTCTATAGTTCCCCGAGAACTAAGATTCCTTAGAATAGTAGGGCCCTTAGGGCGCTGGGGTTCTAGCCATTTATCAACTACTTATCCCACCTCCCCCGGCTAGAACCCCAGGGACTAGAGTGTCGAGGGGCCCTTAGAATAGTAGGGCAACTAATCTACCTCCACTCTAGTTCCGGCATTTATTACCCTGCAGGCAGACACCCGGACCATAGAATAGTAGGGGCCCCTGCCAATGAATAGTAGGCCGGTGCATGCATGTAGAGGTAGATTATTGTAGGGCGGCCCATCAACTAAAATAGTTGTAGGGGAGTTTCCCATCCTGCTAGATGGCTGGTGGCATGTTACGTATAGAATCTGCCTTTAGAACCAACCATTATAGGCCTACCCCTGTAGGCCGGCCCCCCTTCTATAATATTGGGGGCATGTTACGTATAGAATCGAGATGCCAGAATTATAGATAGTTGTCCCCATAGAATTGTAGGGCTATAGGATGTGATTAGCCGTTGGGCGGGCTACAATACAATCACCCCTGCAGGAACATCCCCAGGTGAACAAGATGCTGATCAGGATCTATACGTAACATGGTGCACAAAACCCTACTATTCGGTCGGGCCGCTATTTGAGTTCGAACTAAGCCGATGAACCTGCAGGGGGACCACTCTCAAAGAAAAGCCACATGAACTGCAGCCCCAGTAGAATCAAATTATCCTCGCCACAATTCTAGTTATAGTTCCCAGTCTCCTTCACCACATTGCGCCTGTTCACCACTAATTCGGGGCACATTTCTCTGCATGCTCGACACTCGACTCACAGGAACATCCGGAACTAGAGTTTCCCATCGATTCTAGAACTATTTTAGTTACTCTAGTCCCCTACTATTCTATGCTCGCATTGCCCCCTACAATTCAAATGGGGCTTCAGTCAAGAATTGACTTATTAGATTAATAAGGGGGGGGAGGGAATTCTAGTGATTATCGAGGGCACTCGATTGCAACTCCCCCCCCCCTCCCCCCTCACCCCAACATCCGGGTGGGGGGGAAGTCAAAGGGCCTCCCTCCCACCCCTGCATTGGGTGTAATTGTTTTCCAGTAAAGCCCCTAGAATTCTATGGCCCCTACTATTCTATGGATCTCGCAGCGAGATCATCTATCTGGGATCTAGTGACCCATGAAACAATATCCCCTACGGGAATCGAACCCGTGTCTTTGACATGAAAAGACGATGTCCTAACCACTAGACGAAAGGGACCCGCCCCCCCCCTTCTATAGAATTCGTCGAACTCCATCTGGAGTGGCCTCGACCGAACCGATGGGTATAGATTCTAGCATACCGAACCCCTGGGGACCAAACCGCTATTAGAAAAGGGTGGGGGGGATTGGGATCTATCATATCGAACCCCTGGGGACCAAACCGTTGTTCTAGTAGCGAGGTGGGGGGGATGCACCCGATGAACCCCGAGCCCATAGAATATAGGGCCGTCGGCGAACTAACCAACCCTCCGATTATATAGAGGGGGAGGGGGCGAGGGGTTGGGGGATGGAGAGCGATAGCGAGCCCCCCGGTGGCCATAGCCATTTCAGCTCCATCAAATTGTAGGGGTGGCTCGAGATTCTATACGTAACATGACTATAGGCTATAGGCCGATGAACTGCTTCCCCTATAGATAGTAGGGCCCGTAGGGTGGGAGGGTTAATTAATCAGTAATTAATTCGCCCATAGCCTCCTCCCACCCACCCGGCGGGGGCCCTTCTATCAAGAATAGTAGGGGGCTAGAGTAAGCTCGCCCTACAATTCTATGGGACTGATTAATTAAGGGTGGGTCACTATCGAGCCCCTCCTCACTGGGCTATAGTTGCTGATTCGATTAGTTATTCTAGCATGTGTGGGCCCCCTTAATCGAATCAGCAACTATATAAGATTATTCCCTGCGCTGATTAATTAGGAGGTATCTCCCCTACTATTCTAAAGGGGTGGGGGGCTAAAGGGAAGCAGGCTTCAATCAAGCCCTACAATTCTATGGGACTGATTAATTAGAGGAGGAGAGTTGGTGGAGGATATAGTTGCCGCCCTCAAATTATATGGTAGGGGCCCTCATGAACCAAAGGGATGGTTTCATAAACAGAGGAAGATATTAAAAATCCATAGCTATCAATTACATGTGTTTAAAAAGATAATAATATTAAACACCTTGAGGCATGTTGCATGCATGCAAAATCTACAAATATTGTTGTGTGCATGCAAAATCTACAAATATTGTTGTGTGCATTCAAAATTTACAAATATAATTGCATGCACATAAATTGTATCATATAGTAAAAAAATTGTACTTGCATGGATATAAAATTTGTATGCATACACTTACATAACAGGTGCCTCCTCTCATGATCGATATTTGATCTTGGCCAAGCTATGGGCCTAGGGAGATCACTCTCTGTGTCAAGCCCTAGACTTCGTAAAACCCCCTTACTGAACCACTTAATGTGCATCCAGTATGGGTTCGCCTTCCAAATCTTCCCATTCATTTCTAGGAGCATTCTTGTTATGAGGCCATTGACAACTCTATTGGTCATTTCTTGAAGGTTGACGATGCCATGTCTTCTATGGGTCACTCTACCTTTGCTCGCATCTTAATCAATATTGACATCTCTTAGCCTCTCCCTAAGGATGTGGTTCTTATGGTCGAGAATAGACCTTGGACTCAATCATTGAATTTTGAGGGCCCCCCCTTTCGCTGCCAAAGATGCTTCTCAACGGGTCATCTAGCTTCGTGACAACTACTTGGTAGAGGGATGCTACTACTGATCACTTGACTGTTAATGCTCGACTCTAAATATGTTGACTCCTCTCGAGAGGATGATATCTCCTCTCAGGATAAAGTGGTACCTCTTACTATTGTTGAAGCTTTAGTTGACCCGCTTGCCACTTCAATCGTGGCCTCCTCTATCCCTAAGGTTCTTGCTCTTGGTCTGCAGCTCTGATCTTCTTTGGCCAAATCTACTCCTGATGCTATTTTGCAGCCACTTCTTGCGATTGCTACTGATAGACTCTTATGTGAATTCCTCCCCAATTGACTACTTTTGATGGCCCTAATGATAATATTGCCTAAACCGTCGTATGTCACATACAGAAGGGAAAATCTCCCCCCCTTCCCCAAACCCCTCTTTGTCATGGCTTGGGTGTTCCCCCCATTCTAAAGTTGGGTTTTGGGTTGTTGCAAGTTTGACAAGTTTTTTTGTTCGCCCATCTAGCTTTGTTTTATTTGGGGTTTGCATCCCTGTTTTGTTCTCTCTTTTGTCACCTTTGGGCTGTTGTATTAAGGGTCAACACCCTTGTTTTTTCTGCTTTCTTCATCAAAAACATGTGAAGTAATAAGACAAAAGTGTGGATAAATTAGAGTGACAATTAATATTAAAAAATGTACAAGTGAGAAGGGTGTGAATAAATTAGAGTGATAATTAAGACTAAAAAATGTATAAGTGGAAGGGCTTATAAATTATATTTTATTCACATCATGCTGATAAACTCTGCACCAACATTATTCAAACATTGGTTAACTTTTAATTTAAAAAAACACTTATTTCAGAGATGTATTAAATAGCTGCTAACATACACTTGCATGTATGCAAACACTACAGACATACATTTCTCTACATACAAATCGGCAGGCTTACAATTATATACAGATATAAGTTGTAGACATACAATTAATGTAAGAATTTTGTAGACATACACTTTCATATATAGATTAAAAACTCAAAAAGATTATTCATGAACAAATTCAATATGTAGTTGTATACAACTTTATAACTGTATATATGCATTACAAATATTTAAAAATACTCATAAGTTGCATACATATTTAACATCCAGTTTTATGTACATGTATGCTTATATAACCATATATGTATATGCATTGGAAATATATATTTATTTATGATATCTTAGGGACCAATAAGTACTAATAAGTAATCATGCAGAATCGTGACTTTTAACTCATTTGACTTTTGTACCTTTTCACATGAGATGGATTTTGCAAAAGGTGCAGGTCATGCATTGGAAAATTATTTTTTTAGGTGCAAGTGATCCTCTATTGCAACTACGTTGTCTTTTATTTTATAAACCTTAAAAGAATGTAATAACACATACATGCGCACATCTAGTAGTGTCTTTCTAAAATTTTACTGGTATATATTTCTAATATATTTAAATGGTGACTTAAGAAAATATCATATCAACTATTAAAGTGCGCTCAGCTACTGAATCCTCTCCCTGTTGCCTACATTCCCAAATCTTAAATCTATTTAAGATTATGCTAAAGATAGATTGTTGCAAAGCACAATGTTATTTCCTTTCCAATTTGATTAAAGGAAACTCTGCATGTTGTGAACTAATGAAAGTACAGATAGGAAAGCATTGTAGTATTTCTATATTCTTTAACATGGTTGAAGTATGTTTTCTTTGATGCTTCACATTAATTTTCTACATTTGCAACGTCATGCCATTGATGTGATTTGTATTGCATGGCATTTGTCTCTTATTGAATTAAGCATCTGTTCTGCCATCCACATCTCAACAATATGCACCCATGTTTTTCTTTCTGCCCTTCTTTTAGTTGAATGCTTTTATCTTACCCAACATGTGTGTATATGTATTCGCCTAAGATGTTTGAAACGAGAGCCCAATGTAAAACTATCAAATGAAGAATAACTTCTTAATTACAACATATTATCAAACACCATTACTGTATTCAAACACTATCCACAAACTTGTTTGGAAGCATAAATGCACTAATGATTAATTTGTATATTACAAAAAACAAAGGAATTAATAAAAAATATGAATATCAAAGAGCCCAAACGACTAATAATATTGAATTATATGAACAAAGAGAATATTTGCACGGATTACAATTAGCAAATATTGGAAAAGAATACAGCATAAACTTCCAATGCACCTGCAACAACTCAGAGAAATGAAAAGTTACAACTGAACATATGGTCAATATCAATAATCAACAGTGACAATGATACAATCTACTACAAATATAACAAGACTCAAGTAAAAGTTAAATAATATAAAACAAAAATTTAAATGTGTATATTTTCACTTAATGCTAATTCATTTTATTTTCTGGGTTTTTTCTCATTGCAAGTACAAAAATAATAGTAGAGCCATTTGGAACAAGTGAAGTTAACTGTGAGCATTAAAAATCAAAATAAATTGGCCCAACCCTACAATCACCACTGCTCCATGTTTTTTTTTAAATTATAAGACTAAATTAATCATGCAAATGGCAACAAAAGACCTAACTTTGTACAATTTAATTATGGTCACCAATGGCATTATATTTTTGTTGAAGTTTAAAACTTTTGAAAGTGAATAGTGCAAATTGTAGGGTTATAGAAAAGAAACTAATATGGATCTGACCAGTAGACGGACTGTCTTATGCTAAGTACTTGCCAGTGAGAGGTCAGTTGTTTGAAAACCGGAGTTACCAATGAAACAGAAAACAAAAAACAAAAACTAGTGCAAGTTGTGTGCTTACAAATTGATGGATTTATAGAAAAATGGCCCTTCCGTAAAATTAGTCTTCCTACATGATATATACATAATAATTGAGAGAATAATTCATACCATGTAAATAATGCAATAAGTTTAAGTCGTCACTTAATCTCTAAGGACAGGATTTTGTAGCATAATTATAACTCTTCTAAACAAAAGACACTACTAATCTTGCAAAGCCGGCTTAATGAATGAAACAACTTGGCATTTTAATTTCCTGCAGAGGCACATCTCTGTATATGTTTCCATCTTCAATTAAACCCAAGGACTGACTTCTGCTCTTGGTCCCTCTCCTTTCAGTACTACGCAATTCACTACTTATAATTTCTTTATACAGAATCCATATGTAAAAGATAAATTAAAAAGCAGGAAGTATTCTGGAAAAATTGTTATTACATCACAAAAGACACTTTATAGCTACTCAGATGTAAGATGAATTGTCTCCTTGTACACTTGTACATAAATTTACGCTCCCTCATGTCTACAACCTTATCCTATGTAAATTTTGTAGATAAAAGATCTCATACCATGCATGCCAAATTTGACAAATCAAGATATATACATTTTCAAGACATTTTCTCGTCACATTGAAATGAATTTGAGACTTTGAAAGTTTTAGCTTAATCAACAAAACATTGACCTTACTAAATAACCTAGTAGCAAATGCCTCCTTTCATGATCCCTTGCTTCATCTTCATGAGCATCATGCTTTTTTTGAGGGGTCCTTCCCTCACAGAGTAATCTACATTTGCAGTCTTACAGCTTGGGGTTTGAACGCTTTATCCATAAAAAGAAAATTGTATTGGTTACTAAAGAAGAAAGCATTTACAAAATAGCCTGTCCAAAAATGAACACAGCGAGGAGCAATTAAGGTTACAAAAACAAGCTCCTGGAAGCAAAATGGGGGATGCAACAAGGCACACAGTAAAAAGGCAAAAGGAAACGAACTTCAAATAATTACAATAGCATTTCAACTAATTGACAGGAGCTGCAAATATACCCATGGCCTCATCTATTGTTGCTACAGCAATGTTGCTCAAGTTGGCCATCCAAGTTGTTGCAACAGACTGAGCAGTAGCCTTGATTAAAATTATTGAAATGACGAGGAAAGGAGTTTGCGAAAAGGATTGGTTTGCTAAGGTTTGCTTCTTTGCAGTCCTTCATATAGTTTCTAATATCAGCTGTTTTTTCTCCTTTGAGGTTAGTATAGTTTCAAAGACCTCAATGTGATTCTGGAGGCATATTTAACTAGGTTTTCTGGGGACTTTTGGAGCTAGTGAAGGCACTCTGTTTGTGCAGCTGATTTATTTTGAATGGGATTGGGTTTCTAGGACTTTGCTAAGTTGACCAAGAACAGAATAGGTAAGAAAGGCTTTGTATCAACTGGTCCCTATTTTTAGACCTTGGATTGTAACCTTGGGAGTGAGATAGAGGGATTGGAATTTGATTGGCACAAACATTGTGAGCATTGGGCAAAACAAAGGTGGAGGGGCAGCATTAAGGACGTGGTAGCTGAAAAAAGTTCTTAGCTGGTTGCCCTATAGAGGCAATAAAAAAAGGGTTTTTGATAGGAAGAATAAAAGGCTCCTTCATTGAGAAAAACTGAGTAGGACAGTTGCAGTCACCCTCATTCCTCCCAATAGTGAATGAAGGATTGATATGAACATGCAAAATCATAGGAACAATGTTACCTAAGGTAAGATAGGATCTTGGATTTTAACCTTGGGAGTGAGATCAAGGTATAGGAATTTGATTGACACAGGCATTGTGGGCATTGGACAAAACAGTAGGGTGTGGCAAAGGGGCAGCATTGAGGATGCAGTAGCTCAAAAAATTTCTTGGCTGGTTACTAAATGGAGTGATAAGGATATTTTATAGGAACAAGGAAGAGTTCCATAGTTGACAAAACTTGAGTAGGACAGTTATAGTCACCCTCATTCCTTCCAATAGTGAATGGGTTTTATATGAACATCCAGAATCATAGGACACCTAAACCAAAGAGGAAAACTTTAAGTTGAGAATCTGTAGCATGGGCAGCCACTTCCTCATCTATGTATATAAGTTGGTTGCCTTTTGTCGCATAATGATGTTAAGTCTGCAATGATTATCCTTTATACCTTATGCCCCTTTAGAAAAAACACACTTTATGCTGATCTGTCTTCACTTCACTGCCTTGACTTCACTACAGCTACGATGAATTGTCAGAAAAATTTCCTTGGGAATTGAACATCCAAATAGTTTTTGCAATAAGTTTACTAATCTATTATGCAGAACAATCTAAATGATCTCGAGCAGCGACCATCTTTGCAGTGACAGAGTTGCAAATCATAGTAAATCCTGCTTACTTTGAAGAAGCAGAACCAACAAGAAAATGGTCTATATCCTCTTGCTTAGCCAGCTCTATGCAATTGCTTCCATTTACAGAACTTCAATAAATAATTATAGTTTAAGATGCAACTTCTGGTGAAATGTTCTTCTATAACCATTCATGGACTAAAGAATGCACTTCCTAAGCTTGTTGGGGAGTGGCAGCATTGATATTACCAATGTTCCAATCTGGTTCATAAGCAATAATCCACAGTTACCAAGACACTCTATTATAGGAATGTAGACAGAGAATACGTCCCATTGTACCCACAATTTCTGGTGACTAAAATCATATGTATTATAGCCATCTCCTCCTTATTTTACTCACATATGCTAATTAAATTGGCGTCCCCATCCCTGTACCAGAAATGGTACCCCTGCATCTCCTGGTAACTATGCAATAAGCACATCATACCAGCTAGGCACTAGACATCAAAAGTTTTTCCAGATTAACATTCTTCTTATTTTCACTTTTCTCCTATCACCTATGCAAGCAATTACCTTGAGATTCTCATTCAATGCACATGCAGCTTTTTTCCCAATAAACAGGTTTTCCTTACTAATAACATGTCTCCACTCAGAATACCAAAAAGTAACCCATTCAAAACTCGCTCGGATTTTGCTTGCTATGCTCTTATGCCAAATAATAGAGCAAATTGCACGTAAGTATAGGAAGATTTTATTCAATCATAGAGAAATATTGATAAAATATCATAGTGTAATGTCCCACCCCAGTTTGCCAATAATTTCCACGCTACTTCTAACCACTCAGCTATGTAGGAATTCTACCAAACAGTTGTCATGCATTCACTGGTGAAGAACATTAAACTAGCTGCTCACTGTAAACATAGTTTGCTATTGTTTTGTTATTTGATTTCTATTTTTTAACATATTTGCATGGAGGTTTACATTTCTCATATTGCCATTTATAATGTATGAAAACAAACACCATAAATCTGGAGATTGAAAATTGAAGATACTTAACATTCAGTCAATTTAATGATTCAGAAGTACCTTGATTAATGCCTCCAAAATTAATGAAAGATCTGATTACAAAATCTCTGACGTGTACAATCAGCAACAGCAGTAGATTATAAATAAATTCCATGAAGGTAAACACCTTTCAAGTGCAGCAAATAGTTTAAAAAGAACCAAAATAAATCAACCTTAAACTCTGCTCAGAAATCTTTCGCTGTCTAGAATTAGACCCACTTGCTGATCACCCAGGTTACTAATGAAGTTGCAGCAATGACGCTGATATTATTCTGAAAATTAATTAGCAGCAGTCTACAATGTAGAGAATGGAACCGATAACCATCAGTCTTTAACTTCTAATTCACAGCTCTTTCACCATAAACCCTAGCAACCAGCAATCACCTTACTATGAATCTCACACCTAGAGTTTGAAGAAAGCATCCAACAAAGCCAAAGAAAAGGATTTCCAAAACCCTCAAAAAACTAATAAATATGGGTTTCAAACCCTAATCGATCTGCATTAAAGAATCCTTCAAAATGCTTCTTTCAAAATTAGATTTGTTCACAATTTCCCCTTATTTTGTGCTCCAAACCCTAGAAGCTGCAGATCTACAAATTAATAATATTTCCAGCTCCTCCTCAATTTCAAATACTTGTCAAACCCTCCAGAGAGATTTCCAATTGAAACCTCCAACAATCTGATAATGAAGCGCAATGGTGAATTCTAGATGAATCCACACCAAAAAAGGATTTGGGTTTCCATCCAAACCATGGAGAAAATCCAAGGGTTTTTGTCCTCAAACTTCCTACATTGAAAGCCAAGCTCCCAAACTTCTCAGAGAGAAAAATAAAATAAACCAAGTATATCAAATGGCTTCCTCAAATCTTCTTTTATAATCCTCTCATGAAGTTTTCTGAAACCCTATTTAAATTTCCCACTTATAATATTTTAATATTTAACTTGCATATGGGAAATAATAATAAAGTAGCCCCTCATATTATTTCTCCATTAATATAAAGTCACTTAAATATCCTTATACCTCCATATGTTGGTGCTTGTCTTAATTATTTAAAACCTTAGAATTCCCTAAGCGCCACAATAATGTCACTTTATATAATTTAATAACATTAAGTTAAATGTATCATTTAACTGAAATATTTTAACGTTATTTAAATAATATCTCAGAATGCCAAATGAGGTAAAAAAATAACATGAGCATTGAAATCACAGTCTCTCCCAAAATAGAAATGCTACCAAGACCGACTGAATCTATGAAGTGACAACTGAAGCTAATACAAGCTCATACTATAAATAGCAGTGTTCACTGGGGACTAAAGAAAACAAAACTAGAAAAACCCAGAAAGATAAGTGTCAGGCGATCACTTACTATAAATAGCAACTCCCACAGAACCTACTAAAACTATGAACTGAGCTTGCCAAGAGAATAGGAACACTCCCAACAGACCAATGGGTGTCGAAACTGAAACCAAGTAAAAATAGTAATTTACTAAAAATAGCAAATCTTGGACGGGTTGTCCAAAATCACTCCACAAAGTGTCATCCAACTCCAATAACTGCTTTGAACCCATTGGCAACAATGCAACCCTTCTTTGAACTGATTGATTCCAACCCAGAAGAACAGTATTAACCTCACTGCAAAGAAGCCTAAAAATGGAGACATTACACATAGTTTGTTGGCTCACAACAAAACTTTGTTGTGATTGTAACGTCCCTTGTAGGAACACTAGGTTTTTGTCTACTATAAAGTACAGTGTTTTGTCACTCGTTTGCATAAATGGGGTGGTCGTGGTTACAATTTGAGAATTCTGATTGGAATAATAATTCAAGAATAACTTTAGCAGAAACATTGGTTTAAAGAACAATCTCTAATGAACGTAATGAATATAATAACATAACTTCCTTTATAAAAGAGTAATTACTGATATAATAAATGATATCAACAAACTCACATTGTCTTTTTAGGGGATCATGTCTTCTTCTTTAAAAGGTTCACTGCAAATTATACATTGTCATTGCCGTTTCTACATTAATTAAGGATTGTTTTGTAAGCATATCGAACCATATCATTCATCATCTTAATGAATTAGGCTTACTCCTTAATCTCTGACAAACTAATCAATCGCTGCATTCACAAAGTGCTCTTTGATCGCTGATTAATAAACTCTGCATAATGAAGTCTGTATATTGAAGTCTACTACCTTGACTCGCCCAGCATCATGAATGATACAGATTCTTATTGATTGCTGCATCAAAGATCTCTTTAACAGATACAGATTAATCGCTGTCATGCATATTAGTTTTGGTTTATTGATAGTAAGCATCATTTTGTCTAAATAGTCGTTGCATAATAATGACTTGGTTTAGGGATTGAATGGGAACATTACAGTCTCCCCTTCTTGGAATTGTTTGCCCACAATCAACCTTAAATCATCACAACAACACTAGGATCCCAATTAAGTCTGTAGAATGCTCCAACACGTATTCCTTGCTTCATGCAGATGGCAATGGATTTATCAGATTTGTCGAACTCCATCATTTGATGAGGTAATTCATGGAATCTACCCATCATTGAAACTCTTGGGTCCCAAGGTTTGTAGCACCATCTATTCAAAACAGAATTTTGTTGGGTAAAACTATACTCTTGGAATCTGCCAAGAGTTAGAACATGCCAATGCTGCACAAACTCTTTAGAAGAATGTCTTTTCATGGCCTCAAGCTTCAACACTATAAGATCAAGTTTACTATATTCATCATAGATCATCTTGATTCCAAGTTAACCTTAGAAATGAACCATCACGCAGATGTTGCAGCACTCTGATTTCAACAATCTGCTTTTCATACTCACATTGTTTTTGTCTCGCATGGAATCCTAAGGAATATTTGTTGTTTACATCCACACTGAAGATATCATTGCCAAACTCAGTCTCAGTTCGTAAAAGAAATTGGTTCAACCATACAACCACGAACTTGTTGGTTGAAAATTTTGTACACTTGGGGAAATATACAAAATTATGGTTTCAACCACAGTGTGAGTAAAACTCTCCTAATTAAGGGAAGGCTCCCCCTATTTATCTACAACTTTAAAAATAAAATGGGATGGGACAGCAGTCTTTCTTCTTCTTTTAAGAAAACCAATATCCTTTTCTCTTCACAGAAAAGTGATAGCAATTTAACATAAAACAGCAGTAACAACTTTTTGAAATGAAATGAGAGAAAGGAAATGAAGTTTCCTGAAATCTCAGAGACTTCCGTCACTTACTTCGGGATGGGACAGCAATATCAAGCTCAAAGTCTCGATTATGTGATGTCCTATCTACCCTTTTCTATACTAACGCTATCAAGAACAAATTATAACAGCTCAAAGACTGAAATATCTTATTCTTTTCTACATAAAACAGTAGGAAGTAGTACAAGCTCAAAGACTCACAGCTATTTCTTACAAAATCTGCTTCTAAACTCTCTTAAGAATAAGTGCAAACACAGAGTCTTATAGCTCCTCTCAAAAGAATATTTATTCTAATTTATATTAACCTCAAATACTTGCAGCACAAAGACTGCAAATCAAATTCGATTAAGCTCTTAAAGAAACACTTGCAAGAAAGATAATACAGAACAAAAACTCAAGAATGTAGCACAAAGACTCAAAGCTTGAGCAATTTCCTTCTATTTCTTTCAATTCTTGAATTCACTCATGAAAGCTCAAAGACTTCTTTGTTGTAAATTTGGTAGAGTTTTTGCTTGCTTTCTAGAAAATAAAAATTACAATAGACCCCCCAAGTATTTATAGGAGAGGAGTCATGAGAAAAAGGTGGGAGGATCCTAACTAACTTGAGAAATTCTCTCAACCACCAAGACTTATTCAATAACTAACTATGACTTATTCCAACTACAGTCCTAACTGAAAACAACTTGTAGTTGTCTTACATGTAATTACAAAAGTGCAAGTAAAGACTTGACTTGCAATTTACAAAAGGTTTTTACATGTAACTTGTCAAAAGAAAAACTACAACTAAGAGATTACAATTCTGGAAAAATACAACTTAGTGTTGAAAAACACTAAGCTGCAGAGTGTGAAGACATGAATCCTTCGAACTTCTGGATGATTATTTGCAGCTCATCAGGATCCGGTTCATTGGTATTTTTGGCCACGGTCATGGTTTTCACGATAACATCGCTGCAACGAAGGATTGTGGCATTATTTTTCTCTAAAGAAGACTAAATTTCCCACAAGTAAACTTGATAAGTCACTAAGGCTTGAATGGATGCTGCTGAAAATAGTTCACTTTTCCACTCTTGACAAATCTTCAACTGCAGATCAGAAAGAACCTTTTCTTCTACCAACAATTCCCCATCATGACCCATGATGGTGCAAGAAGCTTTCTGACAATGAGAGATCATATCCTGAAAAACTTCCATCCGCAGCCTCATAGCATCATCAATGTCTTCAATAAGTGACTTAAGAACAAGGGTTTTGTTCTCCAAGAGCTCCTGATATTCCAAGTACACAACTCTTGAAGGAATTACCTGACGTTCTAGAAGTAAACTTAACTTTTTGTTGAGAAATTTTAAGCCAAATAGTCTAAGCTGTCTTCTACCTTTTCCAAGTTCCGTTTGAAAGTATCAGAAACTTGGTTCAATTGTTCTTCAATGGTCTTCAACTTGACCATCATTTGAAAAACCTCCTTCAAGACTTGTGCAGGTAGATAATGAAGCTGATCAACCCAAGATTCCAATGCTTGTACCTTTTGAGCAACACTCTCAACTCCCTGGATCGATTCTCGCGCCTCAGTAGAACTTGAAGGATTACTCACTTCACCAGTAGGTTTTGTGATCTTACGAACAAGTGCAACAAGTTGTCTATCGTCCTCTTCTAGCTTGTCTTTCTTGGCTAGAAGCTCATCATACCGCTGTACTAGTAAAGCTATAGAATACTGGGCATCATGCTTTACTACCTCATACGTTTGCTTACCCAATTCTACCCTTGTGACTTTGTAATCAGCAGCTGACATCTCTTCATGTGGCTTGTCTGCAAGAGGTTCAACAATTTCAGCCACCTTCATCTTACTACCATCAACTGTTACCCTTGAGACCGTCTTGGCTTTTTTAGCAACCTTGGGCCTAGACTATTTGAGTTGCTGATAATCAAAGGCATCGGGAGAAATCTCCTGCTTCTTCCTCTTGGGTGTGAATGAACTAAGCCATGGAGGTAAAGCCATCAACTCTCCTTCAGTAGTAGCTACAAGCAAAGGAGAAGCAGTTTCTGTTTGAGCAATCGGAAAGTATCTGTCTGGATGGCAACCATCGTTTGCTCAGTAACTAGAGGACATGAAGTTTGTTTCATAAACTCCTCAAAGCTAGAAGTAGAGGTATCAATCTCGAATGATGAATGCATGCAGGACTATCCTCAAAAATTTCCACCAAACTCTCTTGTTGATGATCAATAGGAGGCTCAACTGCTGAAATAGGGGCAGCATTCTGAGGAGACTCCTCCACTACTATGTCAGGAGGAGATAGAGGCAGCTCCATGGAAATTGAGGGAATCTCATGAGGTGACTCTGAAGCTAGTGATCTAGGAGCATCATCTGATTGTTGTCCTTCTTCTGGATCATTAGGATCGATCACATGAACGTGAAGTCGGGACTTTTCTTTCCCACAAACTATCGCTTCCTCAGGAGAAAGTATTGTTGCCCGACTAACCTGCAATTTGATCCTAGTGCCTGAAGATGATGCACCTTCTTTGTTGTCAATCTGAATCTCAGACTTATGTCCAAGAGGCCCTATAGAGTCTATCTTCTTTTCCAACCTTGATCTTGATGAGTCTAACACCATTACCTCTGAGCCAAGTGTTGGTGTTAGCCAAGATAGGCTGAAATCTTTCAAGAATGGGCGTGCATTCTTTATGTGACCATTGGAGTAAAGGAAGTGGTGCTTCTTCAACCCTTCGTGAGACGTACTCTGGATTGAGCACATTCCCATCATCAATCATTCCTTGCGGAATGTCCACTAGGTTCAGATCAATAACCTGCTCAACAGTAAGCCTGCAGTAGTCCATCTTGAGAACCTCCATTTCTGTACAGAGATCTACCCAGATATCCTCAATACCATGCACATGCACAAAGGACTTTTTGATCTTTTCCTTCATACCTCGGTAGTCAAAATCTGCCCTGGACTTAATCCTTTTGAGTTTAATCTCTTGCATCTTAGTCTCCATAGCTTTGGCTTTGATGGATGTGACAAGAGAATACCGGCCAATTTTCAAAGGGTTTGTTGTAGAAATCCCCATTCCGACCTTATGTCTGACAGACTGATGAGCGTGTACAGCCATGATCTGTCTTCCCAACTCCATAAGAATGATCTTATCGGTCAGGTATCTAGGAAGCATGTATGGCTACCCACTATAGCATCTGACTCTCATATAAGTAAAGGTTGGGAATTGGAGAAATACGCATCCATATTCATTCACTCTTTCCCATGCTTCATCTGACACCCTTCTGTTCTTTAGAGTCTTGTCAAACTGGCACATGAAGTAACCAAAGAATGCATCTTGAACTCTTCTGAAATGTAATCTGTTGGGTTTCAAAGGTAGTTGATCATAATATTCCCACACAGGTATAAGCGAGCGATCACCGTTGGTAGAAAGACCAGGGAAATGTCTAAGTGATGTTGCCAAATACACTACGTATGAATTCATGTAGAAAGTCATGGTGGTAGGGACTGTTGCACAAAGCATCACTGATAATCTCTCCCCATGATATATGATGAGATTGCCTTATGAACATGGTAAACTGATACATCTAGGGTTCAAAAACATTAGAGTGTTCAAGAGCCATCATCCTGCTGAGGAGAGTAATGATATCTTCAATTTCCCACTTAAAGTCGCAATGATACAACTTAGCCCACCTCGTGGCTCATGAATCCATCTGTTAATATGACGTTTGCAATCCTTTTCCCTCTTGACATAGTACTCGGCTGCACTATCCTTTGAAATTTCCATATAAACAAGTGTTGATGGTATCCTGAAGATTTTTTCAATTGTATCTGCATCAAGGCGGATTATTGCCTCACCATGGTTCTCGTCTCCTTGTCAAAGTGATGGGCACAAGCGAGAACAAATTCAAGTTCTAGGGCAGCCACTGGAAAAGAAGACGCATGATGGATGTGGCTGTCCAACAGCCACTGCATATTGCTATCCTGCGGATCCTCCACCCTCTTAATGAATTCTGACACGTCCACATGCGCTATCTCCGTGTCTTTAATGTGATCCAAAGGAGAGGAAACTTGCGAAGGCGAAACTTCATATTGGTACTTGTCATATTTATACTTCATCTTCTTCGGAATAGGAGAGGATGGTAAATCTGACATTGAAGGATAACCTGGTATACTGTGATGAAGACTTAAAAGTGTTAAGGCAACATCATAATCAGTTGCAACTAACATTTTTCCTTCTTTGAATGGGAAGAACTCCAACCCTTGCACTTCACGACTTTGTGAGAGAGATGGGAAATAAATGGGAATGCTAGAATTTTGACTTTGACCAATTTCAGATCTTGGGGAAAATTTTACAAGTATACAAGTGGGGAAGAACGAACATGCAATCGGATTTTTAAAACCCGAATGCAAGTATACTTGTAAAATGGAAAATGAAGAAATGAGTGAAAAATGAGATTTAGACTTGTGGGAAATGACGTGAACGAAAAGTACGGATATAGGCAATATGGATGGATAAAAATGGGAAGATCTTGGGAATGTTATTTTCAAGAGAATGGGAAGAACTTTCAACATGCAATCCGGTTCTAAAAACCCGATTTTGGAAGGATGGGTATTTTTCATCTTTGCAACTTGGAATTTCAACAAAAGACAGTTAAATTCTTATAACCATAAGGGAAGATCAATTATTTTCATCCAACTTGTAATCGAGATTTAAAATCCCGAATACAAGTAAAGAGGGAAAATGGGAAAGAACAATGCAATTCACAAATTGCTTTGCAAAGGGGAAAATCTCTCTCACAAAAACCGATTTTTGGGGCAAAATCAACATATACACAAATCTACAACTAGAATGGAAAAACAGGAAAACAAGAAAACAAGAAAATGAAACAAAAAGATGAAACAAGAAGAAAAGAACCGGTCAAATCTTCCTCCAACCTCAACGCCTAGGTGAAGGAAACCAAAACAATTTAGGGAAGAAGAGATTCGTGGAGTTTGGATCCACCAAAACGTGGCTTGGAGGAATCACATGTTTGTTGTTAAAACACCTTCAAACCAGTAAATAAGTCCACCAAATGTCATGGGAAGAGTTTCAAGATGCATGAAAATAGGCAAGAATCCAAAATGCCTCTTCTTCCCAAAAAATCTCCACAAAAATTGCTTTGAATCTCCAACAAAATCGCCTTCCTTAGCTGGTCGGGTTTTTGGGAGTGAATGACAAGTTTCATTTTACATGTAATAGTGAAAATCAGGTTTTTATTTTCATATTAGAAGTTTAAAATTTCACTTTTCTTTCAATCAAGCAAAATTGGGTTTTTAAGACACAATAGCAAGTTTAAAATGCCTTCATTTTCTCTTTATGGAGCAAATGAGGTTTTTAACACTCAAATGCAAGTTTAAAATGTCACTATATTTTCATTCTAAGCAAAATCGGGTTTTTGAGAGAGATATACAAGTTATAATAACTTGTAAAGGGAAAATAAAATCCATTCAACAAGTTTTAATAACTTAACACATGTAATAGGAGAATAAAATCCCCATTACAAGCAAAAACACTAAAATAGGGATTTTACAAAAGAATTACAAGTGACTTTTTAAATATGCAATTTAAAATTAACTTTTAACTTATCCAAAAAATCCCTATTATGACTTAAAAAGCCAAAAAGCATCAAGGCAGAAATGAAAAGTAAGTTATGAGTTCTTTTTCCATAAAGTACAGTTGTAAATAGCTAAAAATTTCCTTACAAAGACAAAAACAAAGAAAATCATTAAAACTTGCAATTTAAGGAAAAATTTCCACCTGTAGTCAGGGAGAAAAAACCTGACATTGAAGGAAAGACATAGCAAACGAACCTAGAACGCGATGAAATTTGAAAGGTGGTTCGAGGATGGACTGAGAATTAAGCCAGTCCAAGGGCTAAGTAAAATTCTGCCTCGGGAAGTGTGTAGTAGAGTAAAATTTTCATTTTTTGATAAAAATTTCATGTAATGGTCCTTCATTTTTTAAAACAAAAATGAGGACAACAGAACTCAACATATTTCCTCATGAAGTCAAGAGAAAAACTGCAAATAATCTAGCTAATTGAAATTATAAATGCTCTAGAATGTTGGAAAAATTACTGTTCACTGTGGAAATGAGAATCTGAATTGCACTTGGAGAACCTCTCACCATTAGCTGCCTCCACTCTATCAATGGTTTAAAATCCATTTGATCACAAACTGATGTCATCATCGTGGGACAATAATGGCAACAATAACAACTTTGTATAGAAGGTATGGACATGGATACAATTGAAGTGTCACTTTCTGCTTTCCACCAAACATCCATCATTTAATTGTTGATCAAAAGAATGCATGTAACTCCTTGGTCTGATGTGAATTGCAATCTCTTGCAATTTGATTGGAGAGTGGTTTATCCTACAACCCTTATCTTGCCTCAATACTTATTGATAGAGAATGCACCTAGACCCCAAGTTTCGTGGTTGACTTCAATCTCATGTCCTGATTCTTGTGAAGTTCATTTGACCCACTCAAAAGGTAGAGTATCATAAGTCATTTTGGCTTCAACCTCAAACAAAAGATTATTCACGAGTTGAAATTTATCATTAGTTCCAAACTTAGACCTATCTATTTCCAAACTTTCTTCCGTTGGTGAATCATCCTCCAAGGCCTTCAATACAATTGGTTGAGATTCTTGACTAGGTGAGGGTGTGTGTAGAATCCTTGATGTTATATTTGAATTGTAATTCTTAGTTTGGAAATTCATCTCTTGTTCATCTAAGTGTCCATGCCTTCGCTTGATTTTCCACACGTTCTTTCTTGCTTGAGAAGCTATCATCTTGGCATGTTTAGCTTTCTCATTCCACCATTCACGTAGTTGTAGAGTTCTCTCCACATCTTCAAAACTATCTATTAGTTTCCCTGGTCCTTTGCCTGCCATTACTTCCTCAAAGAGTTTTCTCATTTGCTTGTCTCTATCCTTCTCAGAATTTTGGGCTTTTGTTGACTCATTTATTTCCATTCTCTCTTTTGTGATCCATATTGTCTTTACTCATCTTTCAATGTCATGGTTCTTTGTTTGTTTCCCTTAGAATGATTAGAGTTCTCACATAATGCATCTTCTGTTTCACTTTTGTTTAAAATGTTACTCTTCTCATCCATAATGTCATGTCCTGTCCTTGATCGTTATATATATACTAAATGAAATAATTATCATTACTATTAATATAATAATTATTAATGAATGCTTATTTGAAATTTATTTACTTATTAAATATTATTATTTATTTAATATTTATTAATATTAAATGAGGAAATAAATGATTAACAATGATAATATATTAAATAAGGTTAATATATTTAATATATTAAATGATGAAGAATTAAATTATTAAATAATTAAATAATGTTAATTGTTAACTAGTATTAATAAGTTCATGTTAAAAGAGTTAAACGCCATGTTATTTCCCCCGCGGGAAGTGGTGGGACGGGAGTTGCAGCCATGGGCTGCGACTACCGTCACACCCCTTCCCACGGAAGGGATCCCGTGGCGAGACGCAACCCCTCTCTCCATGGGTATAAAGCGCGACAAGCTTGCAGACCAAAGGAGGCACAGGAGGAGAGGAAAAAGGGAAGGCTGCACCAGCAGACTACGGAAAGGTAAGAGGATAGTTCCACACCTCGGGAATATATGTGTGTGGACGTGTGTGCCACACACACACATATATGTTTAGAATGATCTGTCATATATCTCGAACCTCTTTGCCAAAGTTATAGTCTTGGCATTAAAATGTCTCATATATATGTGCCAATGTATATATGCAGGTATGTAGTTTATATGTATGTATGCAGTGTATATATATATATATATATATATATATATGTATGTATGCAGGTTATATATAGGTATGTATGCATGATATATGTATGTAGGATCAATAATAGTAATTAAGGAATATGTAGATGCAGGCATAAAATATAGATGATAATGAATATAAAATGTAATATGATAACAATAATTTGGCTATGTGGCGGAGGCTATTGAGAGGAAATTCCCTTAGCCTAATTCAAGGATTATGATAATCCCTGGTAGGCAGTATATACTAAGTATTCATACGCATATATGTTAAGGCTTGGGTGTCAAAAGCTCACCCAAGAAGAGACGGATCTGGTCGGTCCTCTCTCGTAGACTTGGATGATAAGATGTATCATCCAAGGCAAGGAATTGATCATATATGATGATCGTCCTTGGTAGGCTTGGATGTAAGATGTTACATCCAAGACAAGAATCGAATTATCCATCGATTTCCTGGTAAGGCTTGGAACCATGATGGGTTCCAAGAAGGCAGGCGCAACAACTGCCTAAGGACATGTCCCAGTACTACATTCGTATCCTTTTATTAAATAAGAATTGAAACTAGTTTTAATTAAGTATTTGAAGTTTAATTGCAAATTAGATTAGTTATATATATATATATATATATATATATATATATTTGTTGCATTCTAACAGTTTGTTTTGCTGGACAATGATCTCTAACTAGTAGGGACATTACACATAACCACTAACTTATTAGTGGATACCATATACTCTTCAAGAGGTGAAGGAGAATCGTAAACGACGTTCTGATTTCTAAGTGGCTTCAAATAATCTGATTTATGATCACTAGACATGTTATCCTCAATGGATAATCCTTGAGATGGTGTAAGGGCAATTCAGATTCAAAAGGAATTTCATATGCATTTTTCTTTATAGGATCCTTTTGATAGTCAAACCAAAATCCTCCCATATCAATGAAATGAAGTAAGTTGTCATTTATAGCTGATGTGAAGCCGTTGTCATTTTTAGTTTGCTCCTCATGCATCAACTCCTCATTAGTGGTTGCCTCATAACCCTTGTGAATCAAAGTACCCATTTCATTTGTGATAGAAGAAACGTTTGAGGCTTCATCTTCCTCCTTATGAACCATTTCCATGTCTTGTATTTCCTTGCATTCATCTTCTGAATGTAAAACCAAAGGAACTTCCTCCCAATCATTTTCTGAATTGATTTTCTCTTGCTTTTCTTTATTCAAGTGAGATTTAATTTTTCCTCACATTGTGTGTACGTGGATGAAAAGGAAGTCTATTCTTGTTTCCAAACTGTCCATTTTTATCATGTGGGTCTTTGATTGTGTCAAAGAAATGATGGAACATGTTGTAGATCATGTTTTGCAACCCTAAGTCCACAAGAAGGTTACTCATCCTAATTTCTGTAAATATCTTCAATATGGTCACCCTTCTTGAGTAATGTGTACTATTGATGTCATCTAGATTGTTGAAGCTGTCTACAATCACACGCAATACTTCTTTGATTGTGTTGTCATCTTAAGGAACTAGAGGTACAAAAATTCTCATTACCTTGCTTAAACAAGAGGTAATCAACAATTTGATCTCCTCATCACAATGCCTCAAGCATTTGTGTTGTTTTAAGGTGGTCACTGTAGGAATTAGGGCTATATCTAACACTTCATAGGATGTCCCCACAATGTGTATCAAACATTCTTCTACCCATTTAAGCGTGTTCAATATATCATCCTTTGATTGCAATTGAGTGCTAAGCTTGATGCCTGCTTCATAGAGTGATCTCGCCAATGGTTTGATGTCTTCTGTTGCCATGATTAATTAAGTTTTTCGACATTTACCCAAAGGCTGGCAGGTTCACTAGCTCTGACACCACTTGTAATGTCCATTATAGGAACACTTGGTTTTGTCCACTGTTAAATAGATTGTTTTGTCACTTGTCTGCACAAATGGGCCAATGTTGGTTACAGTTTGAGAATTCTGATTGGAATAATAACTAAGAGAAAGAACATTCAAAAATAACTTTAGCAAAAACGTAGGTTTAAAGAACAATCCCAGATGAGCGTAATAAATATATTAACATAACTTCATTTACAAAAGAGTAATTATCTGATTGCTTTTTCTCAATAGAGACCTTATAAACATGCAATAGATTGATGTTGTTCCTGATTACTGGACTCTTTCTTCATGCATCCCTAGCGTTGCAAATGGTGGATAAATACCACCTTCCAACTGGCTGCTCAATGGCTCTCTTGAGCTCTCCTTACTCTGAATTGAGAATATATATAAACAAGTCTTCTATGCCCCCTATGTAAGAACCCAACTTGGCTCTCCTCTGCTGAATGTTTCTTTTGAATGCAGTAGATTTGAATTTGTTTTGGTTTTTGAATGTTTATGGATTTTTTTGTGTTTTTTTTTTTTGCTAATAATAAGCAATGATACAATACTGAAATAAACTCCTATGCTTAAAATAATACTGAAACAATAATATTACTGCTGGAATTAATTTACGAGACTATCAAGGGAATGTTGTTCTGTTTTATGGTCAATATGCCTGGAAAACAAATTCATTACAATGTAAGATAAAAAACCTGATTTTTGCTGTCCCAGTAGTTGAAAAATCTGCAAACTGCAAATTTTAATTTTTTGAAAAAAATTACTGTTCATGCGATACTGTGGCAGCCCGTACGGCGGCACTATTCACGCGGCACTGTAGCAATCCGTACCGTACTTGTTAATCACCAAAATTTCTTCAATAAATCTGCAATAATTTCTCGTGAATTTATTCTTCAATTCTGCGCAATTAGATGCAAATAAGACCTCTGAATGAAGTCTTCATGAAACCAAATATCACTGAATATTTCATCAGCTCAGATGGTGAACATTGAAGCAACTACGTCCTCCAATGGTGGCTGAAAACCCTAGTCTCCAAAGCAAAACCCTTTCAATTTCACAATGTCAAAATAAAATAGCCATCCTCTTCTTTCCAAACTCAACGCTATATATCCTTTTTTGCAAGTCGTACCCTAATCCTCTTAATTACAATTTTGCTTGTAATTTCATTTAATTTCACTTTGGGTGTCAAAACGATTTTAATCATTAAATGGGCATTTAATTTTAATATTTCAATAGTCTGGCTCAGATAATTTAATTAAAAACATGGCCCCGTCTAATGATGAGTTGACCCTCAAGTTAAGTGATTATAATATAAAGTCACTTTATAACTTTATTATTAAATCACTTAATAATAAATGCTAAGTCATTCAAACTTGTCTAACTCCACGAATATTTTGAATTTAGCTATGCCATTTGAAACTGGAGCTCACTAGTTGACCACCCATATGACCATCATGTCTGCTAAAAATAGCTGGGGTCCATCTCCAACTACTAAAAATAGCCTGGCCAAGCAAAACTCAAAGCAAAACTCATCATAAACAAACTCTGGCAACCCAGAAGTGTACTCTGCTCTGTCACCGGGAGATCTCCACGCCAAGGTGACCCTCTATCCAATCCTACTAGCCTACAAGGGTCTTTGATAGGCTAATCACAAGCTAGAGTGATGTCTCTAGCTAGAAGGGGACATCACAGTCCGCCCTCCCTGAAATTGGTTGTCCTCAAGCAATCTCAACTCTGGATGCTGTAAAATCTCCTCGCTCTCCCAAGTAGCATCCTCTACTGGCAAATCCTTCCACTTCACCAAATATTCCCGGATGGTACGTCTCCTCAAGTTCCCTTCTCTGAAATCAGTGATAGCCTCCGGTATCAAAACAAGTTTTCCCTCATCATCCAGGGGTGGTAGTACTGTAGAAGGCACAATATGATGTCCTAGTGCCTTCTTGAGGCGTGACACATGAAAAACGTTGTGCACCTTGCTCTCTGCCGGTAAATCTAACTCATAAGCCACCTCTCCCACTTTCCTGATAATCCTAAATGGACCATAGTATCGTGGCTTAAGTTTCTCGGCACCACTCTTCTTGAGAGTGGATTGACGGTAAGGCTGCAACATAAGATACACCATATCTCCAACCTCAAAAGTCCGCTCAGTCCTCTTCTGATCTGCATACTGCTTCTGCTGATTCTGTGCCTTAGTTATATTATCCTTGAGAGTCTTAACAATGTCTTGACTCTCCTGTAACAAATCACCTGCACTGGGCACTCTACTGTCACTCAAAAGCAGATCCATAAAATTGGGTGCCTCATACCCATACAGGGCCATAAAGGGTGACATCTGAATAGACATGTGATAAGTGGTATTGTAGCAATACTCACAGAGATAAATCCACTTTACCCATGCCTTCTGTTGCCCTGCTATATAATTTCTGAGATATCCCTCCACCCATTTGTTCACTATCTCTGTCTGACCATCTGTCTGAGGGTGGTAGCTAGTACTCGGAGTGAGCTCTATCACACACAACTTGAATAGCTCCTGCCAAAAGTGACTCATAAACCTGCTGTCCCTGTCACTCACAATGCTCCGAGGTAAGCCATGTAATCTGAATATCTCCTTGAAGAACAACTCTGCCACCTGTGTAGCAGTGTATGTAGTAGTGATTGGGAAAAAGTGTGCAAACTTCGTAAGGCGATCCACAACCACATATATGCAGTCCCTGCCTTGGGCTCTAGGCAGTCCTGTGATGAAGTCCATAGACAAACACTCCCACTTCCTATCAGGAATCGGAAGTGGCTGAAGTAAACCGGCTGGATAGGAGTGTTCTTGCTTATTCTGTTGGCAGGTGGGACACTCCCTAACATACTGAAGTACCTCTTCTTTGAGCCCTTTCCATGTGAAGCGCTCTCTAATCTGCCAGTATGTCTTGTAGAAACCAGGATGTCCTGCCATAGGTGAATCATGAAAAGATTTCAAAACCATCCTCCTCACTGCTGATCTTGGAACCAAAAATATTCGCCCTTTGTAAATGATGAGCTCATTCACCAGGGTGTATCTGCTGTCCTGAATAGTCCCATCTATGAATCCAGCTGCCCAAGTATCCTTTGCATACTCTACAAGGATCAAGTGTCTCCAATCCTCCGATATGTCTGTCAATAAGCTCAAATGGGGCCGACGTGATAAGGCATCAGCAACTACATTCTATGTCCCCTTAAAATATGTAATGTCAAAGTCATAGGACTGTAACTTGCTCACCCACTTCTGCTGCCTATCATTGAGATCTCGCTGCCCCAAAAAGTATTTTAGGCTATTATGGTCGGTTTTGATACAAAATTTGCTACCTACCAAATATTGCCTGAATTTAGCCAAAGCATGCATAATAGCTAACATCTCCTTATCATATATGCTGAAGCTCCGCTCTGGCCCTCTCAATTTTCTGCTCTCATAAGCAATAGGGTGCTTCTCCTGCATAAGCACCGCTCCAATGCCCTCCCCGAAAGCATCACAGTGTAGCTCAAAAGGTTTGCTGAAATCTGGTAATGCTAACACTGGACAAGAAGTCATCAACTCCTTAAATTTATCAAAACACTCCTGTGCCTCAGGAGTCCACAAGAAAGCTCCCTTTCTCATCAAATCTGTCAAGGGTGTTGCATGCCTAGAATATCCATCCACAAACCTCCTGTAGAAACCACATAATCCCAAAAAGCCCCTCAACTGTGTAAGGTTCACCGGTGAAGGCCACTCCACAATGGCACGAATCTTTTCAGGATCCATGCGTACGCCCTCTGCACTGATGATGTGACCCAAGTACAACAACTCTGTCATGCCCAAATCACACTTTGACTCCTTTGCATACAAGGACTCTCTGCCCAATATATCCAACACCGTGTCAAGGTGAACCAAGTGCTCCTCCCAAGATCTACTGTACACCAAGATATCATCGAAGAAGACAAGTACAAATTTCCTCAACTGAGGATGGAAAACCCGATTCATTGTCGCCTGAAAAGTAGCAGGTGCGTTAGTTAGCCCAAATGGCATAACTACAAACTCAAAATGGCCACAATGACATCTAAAGGCTGTCTTCTCAATGTCCTGCTCTCTAACTCTGATCTGGTGATAACCTGATCTCAAATCTATCTTTGAGAAGAAGCAAGCTCCATGAAGCTCATCTATCAACTCATCGATCCTAGGAATGGGGTACCTGTTTTTAATTGTCTTCTTATTAAGCACCCTGTAATCAATGCACATCCTCAATGTCCCATCCTTCTTCTTCACTAAGACCACTAAAGAAGCGAAAGGAGACTTACTTGGTCTAATGGGGCCCATAGCAAGTAACTCCTTTACGGTTTTCTCAATTTCATCCTTCAACCTCTTCGGATGCCTGTAAGGTGTAATCATGATGGGTTTAGCCCCCTCCTCTAACTCAATGATGTGCTCAATACCCCTGTCTGGTGGTCTACCTGGTGGAATGTCACTGAACACCTTAGAGTGTTTAACTCTAAGCTCCTGAATATCAGGAGGATATTCAATCTTTTGTTGTCCCTCCTGTGATGGCATCAACATGCACTCTGCTGCCCACTCTACCTGATCATGTCGAATCAATCTAGCCATCCTCCGGAAAGAAACCATCCTAAGATCACTGTCCCTGATTGCCTTAAGAATATGTGTCTTCCCATTCACTTTAAACCTCATCTCCATCTCCTTGAGGTTAAGAGTGAACTCCCCAATATCATGCAACCAACTCATCCCAAGGACTATATCTGTATCTCCCATAGGCGTAGCATAGAAATCTGCCTTAAAGTCATAATTATTAACTTTCAATGGGAGTCCAGTGATCTTACAATCACATTTGAGGACATAGCCATTAGCTACCCTCACTCTAATTCCCCCAAACTCCTCTGTTTGTATGCCACGCTTCTCCACCATCCTAGCATCAATGAAATTATGAGTGGCACCTGTATCAACCAAAGTTATAACTCGCTGTCCAGCAAGCACTCCTCTCATCCGGAATGACCCTTCCTGCCTAATACTTGTGAGACGAGCTTCCCTAAGTTGCCCATCTCCTTCCCCATCTTTGGACTCCATTTTAGACAAGTTTTCAGCCTTGTCTTCCTCTTTTTCACCATCTATTTCCTCTATATCAGACTACTGGTCTGAATTATCTGATTCTGATTCCTCATAGTATGCCCACATAACTCTGTTAGCTTTGCCCTTTGGTCTAAGAGGACAATCATGGTTTGCATCATAGGGTCCTTTACAGTAGAAACATAATTTTTTCTTCCTCAAATCATTTAATGTTTCCCTGTCAAAAGGCGCTGGAGTTTTATCTTTAGAATCATTTTTAAAATCAGTCCTCTCTGGTTTTTTATAAAATGGTTTGTTATCCTTACTAGAAGATGCTCCTTTGGACTGAAATTTGTTTGTTGGGACTGCATGTTCCATACTTCTTGCCTTTTTCATAGCTTCCTGTAAAGAAATAGGATCAAATGCCTTTATCCAACCTCTCAGTGGTTCGGATAGGCCCTCAATGAAAAGAACTATCAATCTACACTCTAAAATGTTTGGCACCATGACTGCCAACCGCTGAAATTCACCAACGAAATACTCCAAGTTGCCTGTTTGTTTTAGCTGTGCTAAGTCCCGGAAGTAAACCTCTGGATCTTTCTTGTCAAATCTTTCAAACAACCTATCCAGGAAGTCCTGGTACTCTGTCACCTAATTATGCTGAAGTGTTACCATACCATGGTACCACCAATCATGTGCTACTCCCTCCAAATGCAAAGTGGCGTATTTGATAGCTTCAATCTCTGTCATTGGCCTCAGTGCCAAAAAATGTGTCAAGCTTATGAATCCAAGCTTGAGCTGTCATCTTACCACTCCCATCAAATGTAGGCATAGTAAGCTTGCCTGTAACCCTATTTAGCTCACTATTTTGACCTCTAGGCCTCCTATCCTGTCTGAGTGACCTGTAATGCTCTCTCCTCTGATTAACAAACCTATCGAATGTCATCCTCTCTCGCACCTGTGGAGTTAATAAATCCCATTCGTCATTCGCAGCCATGAGGATATCTGCGAACATCTTCTCTCCTGGTTCTCCTGTAGGTGCTACCTCAGGCTCATCTCTAATGAAGGTAGGACGTGTAGGCCTGTCTGCTGTCCTGGAATGAGTCCTATGAGCTCTAGGTGACCCCACTGCACTCCTGTTATCCCCTTGCTCCTGATTCTGTCTGTCTTGTGGGTTCATGCGCTCAATCATGGTGGTGAGTGCCTGCAAGGCCTGAGCCATTTGCTGTTGTTCTATAGCCATTGCTCTGAAAAATTCCCTTGTTTCTTGCTCCTCATTCCTATCGCCTCTGGGTGGGCTACCCCCTTGCCTGTCAAATTCTTGTTCCCTGTCAAACAAAGCTCGCCTGCGAGTGTAATATCTGTGAGAGCCAACCTCAGGCGGCTGCATGTGATTGCTAAACCCTCAGGATGGCAGGATTTAGCTCTGATACCAATGTAAGAACCCAACTTGGCTCTCCTCTGCTGACTGTTTCTTTTGAATGCAGTAGATTTGAATTTGTTTTGGTTTTTGAATGTTTATGGATTTTTTTGTGTTTTTTTTTTTTGGTAATAATGAGCAATGATACAATACTGAAATAAACTCCTATGCTTAAAATAATACTGAAACAATAATATTACTGCTGGAATTAATTTACGAGACTATCAAGGGAATGTTGTTCTGTTTTATGGCCAATATGCCTGGAAAACAAATTCATTACAATGTAAGATAAAAAACCTGATTTTTGCTATCCCAGTAGTTGAAAAATCTACAAACTGCAAATTTTAATTTTTTGAAAAAAATTACTGTTCACGCGGTACTGTGGCAGCCCGTACGGCGGCACTATTCACGCGGCACTGTAGCAATCCGTACCGTACTTGTTAATCACCAAAATTTCTTCAATAAATCTGCAATAATTTCTCGTGAATTTATTCTTCAATTCTGCGCAATTAGATGCAAATAAGACCTCTGAATGAAGTCTTCATGAAACCAAATATCACTGAATATTTCATCAGCTCAGATGGTGAACATTGAAGCAACTACGTCCTCCAATGGTGGCTGAAAACCCTAGTCTCCAAAGCAAAACCCTTTCAATTTCACAATGTCAAAATAAAATAGCCATCCTCTTCTTTCCAAACTCAACGCTATATATCCTTTTTTGCAAGTCGTACCCTAATCCTCTTAATTACAATTTTGCTTGTAATTTCATTTAATTTCACTTTGGGTGTCAAAACGATTTTAATCATTAAATGGGCATTTAATTTTAATATTTCAATAGTCTGGCTCAGATAATTTAATTAAAAACATGGCCCCGTCTAATGATGAGTTGACCCTCAAGTTAAGTGATTATAATATAAAGTCACTTTATAACTTTATTATTAAATCACTTAATAATAAATGCTAAGTCATTCAAACTTGTCTAACTCCACGAATATTTTGAATTTAGCTATGCCGTCTGAAACTGGAGCTCACTAGTTGACCACCCATATGACCATGATGTCTGCTAAAAATAGCTGGGGTCCATCTCCAACTGCTAAAAATAGCCTGGCCAAGCAAAACTCATCATAAACAAACTCTGGCAACCCAGAAGTGTACTCTGCTCTGTCACCGGGAGATCTCCACGCCAAGGTGACCCTCTATCCAATCCTACTAGCCTACGAGGGTCTTTGATAGGCTAATCACAAGCTAGAGTGATGTCTCTAGCTAGAAGGGGACATCAGACCCTACAAAATGATTTTCATCTTTCTTTTTATATCTTTCATATAACCCTTCACAGAAAGGTTGTGACATTTCAATGCAAAGAGAACATTGATTTGTGATTTTCCTTTAATTGGCATTATTTGCTTTCAAATCATAATCGCATTTCTTCACTTCGTTCTCTAAACCGCTTATTATGAAAAGAAACATTAAACAAATCACAGCTTTTGAGAGTTGCTAGTCTCTATCACAAGTCACACAATTTGGTGCATCCTTTAGTCAACACAATCGCATCACATAGAATGATTATTAAGATCGCACCTTTAATTAACACCTTTTGTTTTGAATTGCTGACTTGTCTTTTTAGGGGATCATGTCTTCCTCTTTACAAGTTTCACTGCAAATTATACATTGCCATTGCCGTTTATACATTAATTAAGGATTGTTTTGTAAACATATCGAACCATATCATTCATCGCCTAACGGATCGGACTTACTCCTTAATCTCTGACAAACTAATCTGTAATGTCCCCTTATTGATATTCCTAGATTGGGCAATACTAAAGTTTGCAAATACAGAAAATTGACTTTCAGTTCACTTAAAGAAATAATTATTTTAGTAATGGTTTGACATTTGAACATATATGTATATTTTAATAGGCATAGTGGGATTAATACTGATCTGAATTCTCTGTCAAAGAGGGTCTGATATTATGATTGTTCGTTAATAAGACTGAAATTCAAGAAAATTGCTATGTCTGATTTAGCAATGTAACTATTCCAGTAATAACCTCAATCACTAACAGTGAAGCGAGAGATTGTTGTTTCTGATTGCTATTTGGAAAATATGCAATGTGTGTGGTGTCGTTTCTAAATAATACTTCGAACTATGCAACCTGTAAATGCCTAAGGCAAAAGCGCTCAGCAGAGCTTATCCCATCTGGATATAAAGAAAAATAAATTACTATTTCGATGCCTTTGGAAATGATCGGGATTGTCTTCATATACAATGGGAATGGTGACTTAAGAGACACGTCCCTTGTCTCTTAATAATACTGCCTTCTTATACCTTGCATTAGAGATGATGAGATGTCTCATACCTCTTGCTGATATTCGCACCATTTAGTTATTGACTGACTTGTATTCCTAATCGGATTCTCTTTATAATCGCATCCTTAACATTACAAAGGATAGCACCATTTCATTATTATTAATTTCCCAAAATAATCGTTGTTTCGTTATTCTTTTATTTATTCATCTACATCGCTGCTCATTATCCTATTTGTGTTTATTATTAATAGACACTACTTCATCACTTCCTTAAGTAGGCATAGGATTGCAGCCTGACGTGGAATTTTAAGACTTTGGTACCATATTATTTCCTCTAAGGAAGGAAGCGATTAAAGTAAATAAATCGGTGAGTTTAAGATGCTCATTGCCACCTCATCATTCCTAAATCTGACGTAACATGTTATTGTTGGATGTAGTTTTGTGGGACCAAAACTGACACCATTCTGACATTCTGACATCCCCTGATTTGTTGTTTGCTGAAGGCAGGGACTTATGAAAAATTATCTTTGATGTTCCATAATATAATTCGGTGGTGAACAATTAACAATCTAAAGTATTGTTTTCAAGCTGGTGGGTCCAGGATGTACACTGTACTGAATATTAATACTTTATTTCAGATCTGATTAGTGGTTGTAGTATTTATTATTTTTGCAATAATGTATTATTATAATATTTATATTATTATTTTGTCAATAATAATATTGTAAAATTTATTTGATTATATATATTTTATATTATAATTATATTATTATTTATTATTAAATTCTATTTAGATTGGGCATTATTAGGTTTAGATGGGGACATCACATAATCAATTGCTGCATTGACAAAGGGCTCTTTGATTGCTGATCAATAAATTCTGTATACTTAAGCCTGTATATCGAAGTCTATTATCTTGACTTGCCCAGCATCATGAATGATACAGATTCTTATAGTTCCCTGCATTGGAGATCTCTCTAACAGATACAGACTAATTGCTATCATGCATATTAGTTTTGGTTTCTTAATAGTAAGCATTGCTTTTTCTAAACAGTCGCTGCATAATAATGACTTGGTTTAAGGATTAAATGGGGACATTACACTGATCCTCTAATTTAGTAAGCAAGCCCACTAAACCAAACCTATTCTGCATGAACAACTACCTAAGATAGACTGATTCCTAACAATCTTGAACAAATAGGGCTGAACAAAAATAATTGTTTAATCCCATCTCACTAACTAAACAACTCAACTAGTTATTTATTTCATCTAGTGTAATGATAATCTATAGAATATGGTGTGATACCCAAATTCTACCATGATGGAGGTGGAGCAACGGCAATACTTTTATAATTGTAATAAAAGACTTATATGATTAAGGCACTCTTCAACTTTTGTTGCACTATTGAACAAACAATGGGGGTTCAGTGATCCTGAAGTGTGATGTTAGATGTTTCACAGTTAAACAGAAAATTGATGAGGTTGATCTGCAAGATTCTTTGTCCAGTCTGTGAGAGAAAACAATCAATTGAACTAGTCTTCCAGAGGTCAATTCTGTAAGGAATTTTTCAGCTTGGTTACATGCTGAACATTAATATCAATTCACTACACCTCTCACTTGTTGTCCACCCTGAGGAAATGCTTACATGATCATGGATAATTGCATAACTATTTAGCATAGAATTCAGTATCCACCACTCATATTTTGTTAAAGACAAGATGTAAGGCTATTTTTCATGAGGTCAGTTCTTTGTTCAGCATAGGGTTGTTAAATTTCTCAAGCAGGACTTCAGCTATTCTATCAATGCTATGTTGATTTGCTCTGACAAGGATGTTGAGTTTCTACTTCTTGGAGTTCAGACTCAAATGCTATTTTATCTGGCCTTAATAAGGTGTGACTTTCATGAATCTTATTGTTGAGCTTTTATGTCTTACATTCTTGATGTTACATGAGATGCATTCCTCAAAACAAATCAAGAGTTCGCAAGAAAAGTTTTCTTGAAAATAATATAAAGCATGTCGAAATGAAAATATACAAAATCCATCAAACAATTAAAACAATTCCTTTTGTCAAAGAAAGAAATAGTGCCCACTAACCGCATGGAATATGGAAAAGTGAGCTTACCTATTAAAACATTTTAAGACTGACCCTTTGTTGCTTTTCCTACCATCTCTTCTGTGGTTGTTCCAATAATTTCATTTGCACGCCTCAGAGACTGACAATAAACTCTTCCAAGAGAATCCTGCAAGCATTTTAAGATTAATTAAATATCCTCTCACTAAAAACCACATCATATGCAATTTGAATTAGAAAATGAGAATAACCACAGTAAGCACAAGTTTGTGTTGACAGCAACACACAATTTATAAATAACAACATGATTTCAAACAAGGATAATAAAATGTAAATGGTTCATATCTGAAATTATGGGTTTTGATTAGCTTTAATGCATCAATTCTTATGAAAATTTTGAAATAGAACAAATACTGGATACAATACCAATAAAATCACATTTGTAAATAAAATTCTAATCCAAATTCAGATATATTGCCAAATGGCAAATTCACTTGTTCTTATATGCCAAGCTGATTTATCCACATTTATCGTCTTCCAATTTCAATGATTTAATTGCTTGATGTATGTAGTTGTATACAATGAAGTGCTTCACCCAAAAAGAGTGCCTAGCTGTTTCGTAGGAAAACATCTCTTCGTAATTATTGTCACCTCCCTAAGTAACTCTCATTTTGAATAAAGCCTTAATTAACAATGCATTATATATTACGTATGTTCATTGGATTCATTTTCCTTTCATGGTTCACTGATTTTATAACACATTATATTTGTGCAATTTAGTATGTTGGCACCGAATTTCCATTCAACTACATATTAATCACCTTGAACTTTGTCACTATTATAATTGTCAACGCTCACTATATTTTTTCTATGGTGCATGCTATGTAGATGGGAGCCAAAATGTAACCAAAAACATGTTTGAAGGAGTTTGCTTGCACTATGGAAATATGCAATCATGTTATGGAAAAATAACACCCTAGCCATAACATGATCACACTATAATGTGATTGTGTTGCACTATCCAAAAAAAAACAAGTTTGATAAAAAAAAATGCAATTGGGTTTTTGTTTGAACTTCACCCTCTACGATGCTACCTTGCTTGTCGATGATAACAAGTGGTAGAAGAGGCAAAATCTTTTTCTTTTGATTGTTTTGTTAAATTTCTCATCCATTTTCTCGTGTATTATTGTTCTCCACTCTGCACAAACCTCTTCCTCTAGAACTTCCAAGCACCTTTCTATTTCTACAGCTATAATTTCATCTTTTGTTATGAATGGACTGCCCAAATGAATAAGTAGGACCTAAAGTATAAACTCTATGAATGGGGAGCCAAAGCCTATGAGGAAAAGAAAGGCTCTAGGTTCAGCTTCCACTCTAGTTATGAACATATTCAATGCATAGGTACAAGAGGAAAATGATGCCATCGGAAATTCCTCTTTGGCAATGGCATGCTATTCAATTAAACTTCCCCTTACACATGGCCACATATGCAGTGACTCCAAATGATACTATGGACAACATGGGTAGAATTTTCCCCACTAATGACAAGACAATAGGAAGTGAATGGCATCATGGAGGCCTTCAAGAAAATGTATAGTACAAAGGAAGTTTCCCATGCATTTCATCATTAATCCTATGTGGAAGAAGTTAAACACGCACCAACACATTGCAACATATGTGGTGAATCCAAAAAGATTATAGCCTTTTTATTTGTCGTTTGCAAGACAACATAAAAGGAAAACACTCTTCAAATTGTGAGGGGAAGCTTCATAAGGTCTGAACAAAACCTAAACACGAATCTAAACTAACCCTAAAAACCAAACTATAGACAAGATATATTGATAACACCATACAATATCTTCTTGGGGTTTTACATTAATGAAATGACCATTCACCTATATTCTTGCCTTTTATATAAGCACCAAACTAATGATAGTCATGTTTTGCAAGCAAGATTTTATAGAGTTTACAAATGAAAGCAACTTAATCTTAAAGCATAAACAACACCTTGCTAGTTAAAACAAAGAACAATAACCACCTTCTATGTCATGCAGAGAAAATAATGGTCCCTTGTCTCTTGCAAAGAGCAAGGAGTTCCCATAAGGCTCACGATGACAACATACAACACCCTAATGAACACATTGCAACTTTCACCATAGCATATATACTTTGGGGGTGGTGCACAAAGATGTCGCAATGCAACTTTGTGTTGAGATATTGGTTGAAAGCACAAAAATATGATTCCACCATCTTCCCACTAGTGCCATCACCAATTGGAGGATCCTATGCATAAACCTCTTGGCACAACTCAAACCAATTGAACACACTCACATTTTCTTCACCCAACTATCAAATGAAAAGAAAAAAACAAGCCTATGAGAGAATTTGTCATACAATTCAACTACCTAGGAAGAATCAACACTACCTTGAAACCACCTCTAGAAATCCTGTTAAATTATTTTATTAATGTACTATCTATCAAAGGTTCCATTCATGATAATTTCCAATCAGATTGATGAACTAAAAGAAGCACAACAAGCAGTTATGATAGAAGATGATATGATTACCCATAAATGAAGAACAATGTGAGTATTTGTGCATCAAAAACAATGGCCACTTACTTGCCCAAACACTCATTGTCAAGTTTTCCAAAAACTCACAACAATTTTTTTATGCATAACTCACAAAATGCAATTTTTTTTTACCAAAACTTGTCCAAGTTCAATTTAAAACCAACTTTCTACCAAACACGAATTTTTTTCAAGGGTATTCATCCATTTTCAGGATGTAAAAATCAAATGTGGTGACTCAAGGCATAGTGATAGTGGACAACTGTAACAACTTTTATTTCACTTCCTTCTTGCAACTAGGGTTTTCAATGAGCGCCTTTATTAAAAAACTTTGTTAATTACAAATAATTTAAGCTCCGCATCAATGGATGCAAATATCGATACAAGTATGATATCCAATACAAATCAGCATAGCTACTACTTTGAAAACATTGATATAGAAAGGTTTAATTGAAGTAAGAATATGTTCAAAATATCTACAAACAAATGTTGAAAATTTGAAACATAAAAAACCATAGAAGAGAAACTTATAAGCATGGTTGCTAGAGAATGATAGTAGTACTGGTACAAGAGACTAGTACTAGTACTAATAAGTCTATTTTTGAAAAAAAGAAATGGAGGTACTTGGAGATGCCATTTTTTTAATATAATTTCATAATTTATTAACTTGCTAACATTAAAACTGAAAATATCATGTCATTTAACATTCAAAACAAGAGTACTCATAAAGTTTAATAATAACTTTTTAAACACACAAATGTCAAAAAATACTAAATATTTGATATAAAATATTGAAATTCAAAAATGTTGATAGCTTAATAGATTTATACGCATACCAAAAAAAATAAAAATCAGAAATCTGAAATTTATTGTTGACACTTCTATGTCATCCATTTATAGGTCCTCAAGTATGATACTCTACAAATAATCATTTCTCAAGCTCAGGTTCCTCTACTGGTAGTAGAACTGGGGGTAAATCACTAAGGTCATCTGCTTCAACCACTTCATCCACCGAGGATGCAACACTATGTTCTTTGCTTTCGTTGACCCTAATCAATTCCTCTTTAGTGAATAGATAAAACCATAAGTACTCCAATTCCTCTCACAAGATGAAGTATTGGCTACTTTTTAGAGAAATCTTGTTGCAAATGATTGCAATTAAGGGGCCTCACCTCCATGGTTCCACCACCACTCTGTAGGTTCTTTCTTTGCATGTATATCATATGAAGCTTCCACAAAAGAAAAATCACCATGCCCATGTGGGAACTTATTAAATTGAGTCCTCAAAATTGAAGCATCCTCACCTTGGCCCTTAATCTTTTTTATGGCAGCCTAAAATCCCTCATTTCTAATGTGTGATTCCTTTTACAAGTGTACAACCATCTACTGTTATGCAAGTCGTAGGATCATCCATTGCCCTATAGGTTGTATGACCCTACATTGTCCTATAGGTCATACAACCACCCTTTAATTTGGACATTACTACTACCATCTATCTTTCAGCTTGTATGGTGCCAATGTTTAATCTCCATGGTACACCAAAAACTTGAATCATATTTTTCAAACTAAAGGTTTTTTCTGTTATCATACATCATGGGACCCCTACATGCTTGTCTATCCTACAACTCACCTTCACCCATTGTAATGCTACTCTCCTTACAAGCACGTTGTATGGTTCTTGGTATGACCTCTTAGTTATTATCCCAATAAATTCTTGGTATGACATGGTAAATGTTGAACCATACAGTTTGTACCTCTATCATCCATCGTACAACCTATTGGAATGTGGTTTTTCTTGGAAGAAAATTGGGGTTGTTCTGAGAGTTTGATTGAAGACATTATAGTTGATTCTTCCTCAAACTATGACTTTGGCAAAAAAACAAAATTCCTCATAAAGATTGGTGAATTAGATGAAAGCGCATTCCTGAACTTGGGGATACTGAACACTATTTTCATGATCAAAATGCTTTTGAAGTGCCTACAATAATATCTAGGCTTAGTGATCAATTGGGTGCGAAATTCTCAACCTTCAGGTGGTTGATCATGAGCATTATTCACTTTATGGTGTACATTGGTTAAACACTCCAAAAAATTTGAATGTTGCATTATAAGCATTGTTTTCTTCTGCTTGACAAATTATAAAAATGATGCACACCATGAAGGCTTGTGTGGTTTTGAAGGTCTTAATTTGGGTTTGGTGGCGAGGTATTTGCCCCTCAACACCACCCTCTATCGCAATAGGGAAAAAGTTAGGGTATTGCTCCTCAACCCTCAATGAAATCATTTGCTTTGCTAAGTACTTTCCAATTTCAATTTTTCAAACTTTGCCTACAAGTCTTCGTCTACAATAGTCATCAATTTCAAATCTTCATTAATGTTACTTGATGCTTACTTTTTTTCATTGTTACCTAGGAGATGAATTTTTCTTTGTTAAAGGCTGCCCCTATTTGCTACAATCTCTTTCCAAACAGTCTTGAGGAATTTAGTTAAACAGTTGCCATGCATTCATCCTGTGTACTGATTTTTATTTCTTAATGAAGTAGTCTATTGTTATGTAGGAACCTAGTGTGTTTTGTGTCATGATAGCTTTGCAAGCATACTTCTTACATTCCCATACTTACAAAATATTTACACAAGTTCATACAATTTATTGCTAAAGAAAATGCAACTAAACTAGCTTGAATTATCTACGCTACAAACTTCAAAATATTTCAGTTCATACCTTAAGTTCATCACAGTTTATTCAGACAATAAAGCTCCAACTAAGTAGACGATATTCCAACTCAGAGGTAACACAAAGAACCTGATTTATCAATGATGTTGTGGGCCCTAACTCCGTCGTTGGTTGTGCCTAAGCTACTGATTATGTTTTGCGACCTTCCCCACACTCCACACGTACCAGAACTGAGTGTTAAAAATCCATAATGCACAAGTTGGGCCCCGTCCAAACCACAAACTTCTACCATTACCCACACATCCCGCTTCTAATGTAATATCTCGGTTATTGTATTTTTGTTTTTTAAGACCAATCAAAATCATCAATCAACATAGAACCCGTTAAGGTTAGAAAGCATAAACTCAAAGCTTGCTGAAAAATGCAACCCTTCCACTTTTTGATCACCAAGTGCCCAATATGGGAAGGTGAGAGCATACGGGATCGTTAGATCTCAAATCTGCTGAAAAGATAACGTGAATACAATACCGGGCGGCAAGCCAGCCCCTTCCGCTTATCCAACAAGAACGCAAGAAACTTGGTGGTGAACCAACCAAGAGAAACATACAGCAAACACAAATCACTCAACCGTGATATTTCAGCGAGAGGACTGAATTACAAAAACTCAACTCGACCGCTTATGCAGCGGGAGGACCATTACAACCAATCATCACTCGACCGCTTATGCAGCAAGAGGACTAAATTACAACTTAACTGATATAGGCTGCAAGCCAGCCTCTTCCACTTTTCAGCGGGATGTGAGTTTACAAGCCAGAATGGTTGGTAGTACTACTACTTAACCTGTTAGTAGTACTACTACTTAACCTTACAATAACAGAGAGAGCAAGAGTAGAAGAGTAATGCTGAACATTCAAGAAAATAAATATAAAACTCTACTAACATCAAAACTGTAGGCTGGAAATGCATAACCAGCAGCCTATGAACCCACTAAAACACTCATATCTCTCTCGATACTCACCCAATTCACCCCAAAACAGTTCTAAATCAACACTATACCAGCAACAATGAAAAAAAACCCGAGGGGAGCTATCAAAACACTCATTTATTTGGCACACATCCCAATGCACCTCCTAAACCCAACGCGTAACCAGAGAATTTTGATTTGCATTATTAAATTCTATACTCAATGCAAGGTGCTAAAAACTTACAGGATGAATCGCTAGTAGCAGGAAGAATGAATGAGTCGATACCCAGAATGATAGAATCACCTAGCCAAGAGGTATGAGCAAAATACATTTTCAGCAACTCCGCGACCGGCAACCAGAAAACACTCCAATCCCACACTAAACACTCCACAATCTGCAAAACTCACTCACCAACAGTGTTTAGTCCTAAATGTATGGTTGGTGAATAATCAGATAACACAATATTTCCCACACGTACCAAGTATTCATGTAATAGAATGATTGTACATCACAACATAAATGACAGATAATAATTAGACCAGAAAAGTTATATCTTTATTCCAGTGTCCAGAGTTGTCCATACATAATCTCCCCTGCCGAGGTTCCAACCAAACAATATAAAGACCCGACGGTTGGTCAAGTTGCCAACCGTCACCAACTCCCAACTACCCAACGGGAACCTCTCGGCGACAAACATAAACATAACACAATTATAAATATTATTCTTACTAACATACGTTATTTACCCCTAACATTAGACCCCCCAAAAAATGTAGTCGTCTTCTAGACGACTCAGACAAGAGAAACTGAATTATATAAAACATAGCTAAGACCGAGAAGCAGGAGGAGGCGTCCCTGTAGTGGCCGCAGGAGGAGGTTGTTGTCCGGCTTGAAGTTTCAGGTTCTTTTCCGCTAGTAGCTGCCGTTCCCGTGCTTTCTTTACCATGTGAGCAGCTTCCAGTAGCTTTTTATCTTTCTGTTCCAGCTGTAAGGTGAGCTCTGCCACTTGGGCTGCTAATGCCTGTGCCTCCTTCTCCTATATGATGCAATGGGCCTCATAGGTAGTCATCTTCATTTCCATCTCCTTCCTCAAGCTCCTCTCCATTGTAGCTAACTGTGTCTACTTCTCACCTTCCTTTTCTAGTGTTGTTATGTACATCCGCTGAGCCTCTTTTTTCACCTGGTGCTGCCGCATTTGTAAGTACACCTCCCGGAAGGCCTTCTCCATGCTGCAGAAGGTGGTGCCCAAGGTGCCTATGCCTCCTACCAGGTTCCTGTGGGTCCAGTTTTGAATGATTTTCGACGTACTATGGTCTGGCCACCCCTGCTGCTCAAAGTGGTGCGTGAACTCATTCGTGCACCCCTCGGTCATGAAGTGACACAGTTGTGTTGCGTCGGCTGAATTGTCGGCCTCCATATGTCCAGTAAGCTAAAGAAATGTTGCGTGCAACATCAGAGAGCCCCTGTAGCTCCTATAGCAATCGTCCGAGTGAGCCTGCTAGATCATTCGGATCGAGTGGTGTAATGTGGGGCCCTACGAGTGCTCCCTCTGGTCCATTGCTCTGCTTGTCACTTCTCGGGTTCTGCTGCTCTCGATCAGCGGATCTCTCTTCGTCCAGGTCTGGGACAGTAATATCTCTATCTGGGGTCACGCTCGACCTAATGGCCATGTTATGCGATGTAGGGGAGGGGGGGAGGTGTGGGGCAAGTGCAAACTGCCCTAGCCATCCATCCAGCGAGGCGTCTATATCTTCGTCTATCAGAGTATCCAATGCTGCTACCACCTCCAAGTCACCCGTACCAGTTTCTGTTGGTACCATACTGATTTTTGCCTCCAAGTCACCTGTACCGATTTTTGCTGGTACTGTACCGGTTTCTACTGGCACAATATCGGTTCCTGCTGGCACAGTACCAGTTTTTGCTGGCACCGTACCAGTTCTTGTTGGCACCGTACCAATTCCTGACGTACCAATACCTGTTGGCACCATTCCAGTTTGTGTCGTACCAATACATGTTGGCACCATACCAGCACCTGTTGGTACTGTACCAGTACTTGCTGGAGCCGTACTAGTACCCGTTGGAGCCGCACCAGTACCTGCTAGTACCGTACCAATTCTTGTTGTAACAGTTCCTACAGGTATCGCACTAGTACCATTTGGAGTCGTACCAGTACTTGTTGGAAATGTACCAGTACATGTTGGAGACGTACCAGTACCTGCTGATGTTGTATTAGTACCTATTGGAGTCGTACCAGTACATGTTGGAGTCGTACCAGTACATGCTGAAGTTGTACCAGTACCAGTTGGAACCATACCAGTACCTACTGACACTGTACCAATACTTGTTGATGTTGTACAAGTACCTACTGGTACCGTACCAATGTCTTTCGTACCAAAATCTGGATATGTCGTACCAATTCCTTGCTCGGCCATTCTGTTTTTTCCTAGTATGGCCTCCCTTGCCACTGTCTGGTCTACTGTACTGGTACCCTTCGTGGTTTCTGACGCCAGTACTGGTTTCTGTGGTAATGATACCCACCGTTGTGCTAGTGGTTCCCCTTCATTGATTTTTCGGAACAACACCCCTACCGGTCGTACGTCCCCCACAGGGTTGGCCACCGTAAGTGCTTCCTATGGTACCAAGTGTGTCGAAGGTAATTTGGAAGGTGTGAACTTTACCCTCGTACTCTTCCATTGTGCTAGTAACCTTCCGTGTTGATCCTCCTCTTCCTCCTCTTCCTACTGTTGCGACTCTGCTTCCCCTTCATCCTTCGCAACTATGTGAGGTGCCATATGAAACCCCTCATCACCACTTTCCTACTCCTCAATCTCTTCTGCCTCCTCAAAATCCTCTGCGCTGCTGGCATCTTCGACCTCTACGAACGTGCTCAACTTTCTTCTCCTTTTGGCTGGCTGCGCGGTGTTACCTAGTGTGTCCAGGTGAGTATAGTAGTACATGGTAGGTTTATTCGGTTCCACTCGTCCGCGCGGTTCGAAGGTTCCCCACATTTCTGGTGGTACTTGCAGGCGTATGGCGTCCAGGAATAGGCTGATAGCATGATGGTACATGTATATTGTCTTGTGTTCCAGCTTGAAAAAAACATGAATTCGTTCTGCCAAAAGTTGTCCTTCCGACCTGGTACCAGTGATCGTCGTACCAGTACCTGAACCTATCGTACTAGCACCTGGCGTACCAATACATGCTAGTACCGTACCAGTTCTTGCTGGAAACATACCAATTCCTGTTGGAACCATACCAATACCTGCTAGTACTGTACTAGTGCTCGTCGTACCAGTACCTCAACATGTTGTACTAGTACCAATTACCTGTACGGCGACCTCGTTTTTCCCTGGTGTGGCCTCCTCTACCATTGTCTGGTTTACCATACTGGTACGAACCATTGGACCAACTACTGCCTCTACACCGTACGGATTAACTCGTGCACTTCCGCTCCCTAGTCATACGGCCTCTTCGACCTGTGCCAACTCTTCACTCAACTCCACATGGATGGCACAAATCTCTGCATAGATACCCTCAAACTTTTCATACAACTGCTCCTTGTGTGTACGAATGTCGCGAAAGAGGGGATTGTACGGATCCTGCACGTACAATATGTCTGTTTTCTGACCGTACAGTCTTTCTCCTTTATCCATTGCTAGTCGTACAAGATCGTATGACTTAGTTTCCTGTGGGTGCAATGTTCTGTCGTACGGTATTCCTCCCCTTGCAGGTCGTACACCGTACAGGCTATGCCAATCTCCCTTCTTTGTCGACCGTACGTCATACAGATAACTCAAACACTCCCAGTCTTTCTCCTTTATCCGTTGCTAGTCGTACAAGATAGTATGAGTTAGTTTCCTGTGGGTGCAATGTTCCATCGTACGGTATTCCTCCCCTTGCAGGTCGTACACTGTACGGGCTATGCTAGTCTCCCTTCTTTGTCGACCGTACGTTGTACAGATAACTCAAACACTCCCTAGACTGGCGTACACCGTACGAGTTATCCAGTACGGGGTTCCAGTCATCCCCTACGAGTATCACCTGCAGGTCCTCGTCCTTGCCTAGATTGATTTTTTCACATCCCTTTCCTCGTACTTGATGGGTTTATCCCGTTCAAACTAGTGGGTTGGCGTGTCGTCCATCCGTGCCATTCCCTCTTGGTATCTACCGCACTCCGGGGGAAATGATTGTTCTTCCATCCCGCCGCTTGATTCTCCTATCTCACATATTTGAAGCATGTGACACTCCGGGTGGAAGACCTCATAGTTCTCCATTTGCCAATGAAAAAGCCCCACCAGTGAACTAGTTCCATCCTTGGAACATCCGTCCAGTTCCAACACTCCTCCCTCGTCGGGTTCTTTCCCTCCTCTGTCTCCTTCAGAACCCACTCTCATCTCTTTGAATCTTCTAAGTCGGAGTCTGATGACGCGAGCTCTTCGCTAACGAACTGGTTCCTTAGATCAATTACATACTTATGACCGTCACTCCCAATTGAGAGCGTATTCCTTTTCCAATTATGATTAGCTTTGGCCATGATCAGCCACCCCCTTCCTAGAAGAGCGTCGTACGCTTTCCTTTCGAGTGGAATGACTACAAAATCCAGAAGGAATTGTTGCGTCCCAATTACCACCTTTTGTGCCATGAGGGTATCGAGGGGTTTGATACCGTGTTGATCCGCACCGACCAAGTGGAAGGTTGGTGGCCAAAGTGTAGGCTTGCTGAGGCTTCGCCATGTTTCCTCCAGTAGTACGTTGACTCCGAACCCACCATCAACAATGGTGTTTGTAAGCTTTTGTCCCATTATATCCATCTCTACTATTGCCGATTTCCATCCAACGCCCACCACGAGTAGCATAGGATTCATGGCATCCGTACCAGATTCCTTCACCGGGTCCGTACTACATGGTTCCGCCACCGTTTGGTGTTCCTGACCGAGGGTACTGTCCCCGTTTACATTTATCAGAGCCATCCTTAAATGTGGCATGGTCTGCAGAAGGTCAGACACCCGTACGGGTATTGTGGTTTGTAACATCTGCTTGATGATAGTTTTCTCCGGTTCCGACCGGACTGGTGTACCGACAGCCAGGTGCGAGGCCCTCCGCTCTCCAGCCATCGCCCGCTCGATATCCGCCCTTGCCTCTTGGAGCCTTTCTTTTTCTATGCGAGGATCAGGATACATGGCTTTCTTGTTTTGCAACCTTGTGATTGCCAATAGGTCTTCTCCTGATCCTTCCACGTCCAGCATGTTCACACCTTTTTGCTTTGGACAATCTATGTCCTCATGATTTCCTGGACCACACCATCTGCACAGCAAACTTCCTGCATCACCTCCGTTTTGGCATTCTCGGGCAAAGTGATCCCATTCGTTGCACTTCCTGCATTGAATCATGGGTTGCCCCTTCGCATCGTATTGAATTCTACTCCTTGGTGTGTTATTATTGGATCTATTGTTACCCTACCAATTATTTCTGTACCCTCCAAGGGAGGCGTCAGAGTTTGTTTTTGGCTTCGAAGGTGTCACCGGCGGTGTCGCTTGGTCAGGTTGGGTGTAGAGCACTTGTGTGCTCCGTGCTTTCAAGTTGTACGGGCATTCCTTAGTGGAATGTCCCATTACTTGGCAGATGTCACAGAAAACTTTGCAGGGACAACTTCCTTTAGTGTGTCCTTCAATCTTGCAGTCAGTGCACCATAGTTTTTTTCCTTCCCTACCACTTTCTTTGTCAACTTTTAACTCCTCCATAATCCTCATCATATCCTTCAGGAGTGCTTGCACGGTTTTGGAACCCCCATCGCTGTCTTCGTCCGTGCTGTCACCGTCGCTCGCCAGTCGCTTCCCCCGGGATGTCTTGTTTTCACTTTCAATATCCATGGCGCGGTTGTATGCTTCATCATATGATGGCGGAAGGATCACTTTCATCGTCCTTCTCAAGGATGGTACCAATCCTTCTACGAACCACCGCTTCTTGAGGCCATCCGCTGGTTGGTTCTCCATTTTGTTAAGTAGTTCCCTCATCGTTTTGTTATATGCGCACACACTTTCATTTTTTCCTTGTTTGGTGTTGTAAATCTCTGCCACAATTTCGTTGTCATCCCATAGGAGTTTAAATTATTCCTCGAAGGCCTTCTTCAGATTGCTCCAGGACATTTTATGCTGAGCATCGAGGTCTATATACCAGTCAATAGCTATTCCTCGCAGAGTCACCAGGAATGCCTTCAACCAGTAGTCCCAGTTGTCCTGACCATTTGCTTCCCAGACGCTGACGCATGTCTTGCAATGCCGTACGGTGTCCTCTAACCCGTCGCCCATGAATTTGGGGAGTTTCTGCTTCTCCGAAATGTGTGCCATCATTCTTTTCTGTATGGTCTTATGCAGTGCCTGGAAATGGCTATATGTCGAGAAGGTATTACGTGTCCGGGAGGTACCGTACGCTCCTGGTCTGGTCGGGCCCCTGTCAACCGGGTTTTGGTCACCTTCGCTACTATAGTCCCTCCTTCCCGGGGTTTCCGGATCTGACCCTCCTATTTTGATGCCCTCTGATAAGGACAAATTTTTAATGCCAAACAACATTGCTTCAAAAATAGCGACAATTTCCTCGTGCAGGTCTCATACCGCCTCCTCTCCTTGTTCAAAAAATTCCGACTGGGTGCTTTGCAATTCGGCTCTGGAGTGTTCTTCACTTGACGTCGAGTGTGGGGCCTGGTCGGCGAGATCTTCCTCTGCTATGTCTGTAAATGGCAGGTTCCTAGCAACCTCGGCCAACTCCTTCCACGTACACGGTTTTTGCCTCTCCCGACTACGACTCCGACTCTCACTCCGACTTCTGCTGTGTTTCTTCGGACTCTTCGAGTCGACAACCTCCCTTAGTCGCCATATCCTGGCGGCCTGTTCTTTTATGCAGAGAGATCTCCGTACAGTTCCCTCGTTTACTCCTTCAGTGGTAGTGGTATGTCTCTCCTTGTTCAGCCGTAGGGGCATCAAGTGCCAGAGATACGACGTCGACTAGCCTCCCTCTCCTCTTCCTCCCTACGACTCCGTTCCTCGTACCGTTAGAGAACTTGTTGCCGCCAAAGTTCCTTTGCCGTTTCCTCCCTTCGGTCTTGGAGTGCCATCAAATTTCTAGCGAGTAACCTTGGAATACTCCCGAGTAGGTCAAAGACGAGGATGCTGACGGTGAGTTCACCACGTATAGTGTCTTTCGAGACGGCTCTCTCCTGAGCCTCTCACTGCACATACTACGTGACCGACACGTCACACAACTCCACCAAGTTTGTCGTCAACTGATCCTCTCGTCCTCTTCCACAGTACTCTCTTCGTGCGTGCTGCTGTCCACGACAATTAATTGTTGGTTAAATGGCCGGCCCATTAATTGCTTCCGCCTGCCACCATAGTTACCTCTAGGTTCGTTCAGGCAACGGCGCCAAAATGTTTAGTCCTAAATGTATGGTTGGTGAATAATCCGATAACACAGTATTTCCCACACGTACCAAGTATTCATGTAACAAAACAATTGTACATCACAACATAAATGACAATGATAATAATTAGACCAAAAAAGTTATATCTTTATTCCAGTGTCCAAAGTTGTCCATACATAATCTCCCCTGCCGAAGTTCCAACCAAACAATATAAAGACCCGACGGTTGGTCAAGTTGCCAACCGTCACCAACTCCCAACTACCCGATGGGAACCTCTCGGTGACAAACATAAACATAAACATAACACACTTATAAATATTATTCTTACTAACATACGTTATTTACCCCTAACAAACAGCACTAGAAATACCAGGACATAGCTAGGTACTATCTTCCAAATACGAAACTGAGACTTAGCTAGGAAGCCACACTTCGAAGCTCAGATTTTCAGTCGCCAAACCGGTAACATAACGATGCAATTTTCATAAGATACCAAATGAGAGGCCAAGCACCTGTATTTATAGATTTTTCCCTCTGAAATTCAAATGCAAATGGCGCACAAAACCATTGAAATTCAATTTCATTTCATGTCATAGCCTCCCCTAGACATGGCGCTAATTTTCCCAAACTCCCTAGGCAAAGTTGGAACTTTTTCCTAGGTGACAACTTTGCGATATAAAATAATATAAACATGAAATATTTTATTTTTCTCAACACCACCTTTTTAATGCCACTGACTTGGGAAAATAACAATATTGCTGGCAAACAGATATTTTTCCTAAGTTGCCCTGTAACAGAATTAATCAGTAATAAAAATAATTAAATATCAAACCTTAGGATAAGGAATTAATATTTAATTAAATAACTTATAACTCCAATACTAATTAATACCAAAATCAAGGATGAAGGTGTGAGATAAAGACCACTGAACTGTGCTGAGTCAAGACCCTGTCCGAGACTACTAAAAATATAAATGCTCAACACAGCCACTTACTAAAAATAGTAAGTCAAGAAATACTGCTCCAACAAACATAATCTTCGTACCCAAAGAAAGAGCTTGGAAAGCTCAATAGAACTACATCAACCAAACAACCAAACCCTAACTTACTAAAAATAGTAAGTTCTGATTTCACCAAAGAATCAAATGCATGTTATGCCACCCTGGAGTTCATGGAAAACCCAGAAGGAAACCATAAGTAGAGCTGAAGAATTCCCTCCTGAGAAACCCTAAAAAACTCGTGCAGAACTCCACAAAAGTTGGAAACCCTAATTCTCCTTTCCAAATAGCCTACGGGTCTCCAGAATAGGCCAATTGACCACTGAATGCACATCACTGAGAAGGGGACATTACAATCCACCTTCCCCAAAATTCCTTGTCCTCAAGCAATGCCATCACAACTCCCGAAAATTTTAAACTGATTCGAACCAAAGCAAGTACAATCCAAGGGTCCCATGCCCGTCTCAAGAAGAACCCACCATGCTGATGTTGCGCCACTCTGATCACATCAATGAAAACATAACGCCCAAACTGCACTAACCTCCCTTGTAACTCCAAAATGTTACCATCCATGATACTCAAACTGAAAAACCTTGAAGGACTGAAATCAATATCATGCAGCATCTCATGCCCATAAAGCTCTGAGTAATCAATATCAATAATGCCACTGACTATCACAAGCCTGGGCAATAGGAAATAAATCCTACTCAACTCACGATCAAACTCCACAACATATCTTCCCAAGGTGTCAAGCAAAGCCATGACTGTAAATGTGACTTCTCCAAACTCCCTGCGAAGATGAAAACAATCCTTTGCCAGAGCTCAACAACCTCATCCCCATAACTCCACATGAATCTACTAGGCCTCAATTGAATTATTCTAATACAACCATGGAGATTTCTGAAATCTCTTATAGTTCCGACTCCAAGCACCTCAGCATGATGAACCATAGAAAGCAAAGGTTCGCTATCTCAAACATAAGTAGAAGAGAGGGCATAAGAATATCCACTAGTTAGAGCTTGAACACTTCCCATACATAGATACTGACTGCCCCAACTCGCCATACCTCTCATCAGAGACCATAAGCCCGTTCTGCCAAGAGACTGTGAAGTCTGAAAAAGAGTACACCAACAGCCCACCAAGTCTGAAACGAATGACTTGAGATCTGATTTTAAGAAAATCAACATCCAAGAAGATGAACAGCTAATGCAACACAGGAAATCGTCGTCCAAAACAACACATCTGCTCATGTCCAAGGCTGGAAAACAACTCCAAGCAATCTCCAATTGAAAGCCATTACTTGCATGACCAAAGAAATTGCACCAACTCCCCTAAATGAGAGCAAACCATAAATTGAAGTGGCTAATCTGCAACCAATTAGCAAGCCCAAATTGGAAAATCTGATCCATTCTTTTCCAAAGAAGATGCCCAAGAGTATGCATTTGATCAATGCTCCAATTTTGAAACAATATTTCATGGTTGCAAATTGCACCTAGATCCCAATCTCTGCAATGTGATCCACCCTCATCATTGAAGTCAAAGGGAATTCCCACATCAAACTTGAAAAGTGGATTAACAAACGTCCAATCAGCATTTGTATCAAACAACGGACTATCAACCTATTGATTACTGTTAGGGTCATGTTCCACCCAAACATTCTTTTGCTCCAAAATCAATTTTTCTGATCTTTGGGGACAAAGAGCAAGATCATACTCCTCATGAATGCAATCAAGCTCCTCCATTACCTGATTGATCTCCTCAGCCATTTCTCTATTCTCTTGCTCTCTTAAATGTATGAAATCAGCAAACTGATCTTCTACCTCCATTATGTTAAATTTTGTAACGCCGGTCGTACTATTTCATGCTTCCGATATATATATATATATATATATATATATATATATATATTTATTAATTTGATTACATATACTAATATGTTAACGTTAACTAATGATAAATAAAACCAAAGTTAACTTATCGCGTTTGACCAATGGTTACACTGTTCATGGTATCGGGTGTTAAAGCGATTCTCAAACAAGTCGCACTCCTTTCGATCGGGTAAGTAAACGGTGACTAGTTTATATACTGTGATGAGAGGTACGTAGGGAAGAGATGTGTCTTCCCACGTGGGAAGACATCTCTTCACTACGTAACCCCTCATCCACTTATATAGCATGCTTACATTGAGGAGGATGTACACACCGAAATTAATAAGTGTGGTGCATCTTTAAAACACGCTATAGCAGATAAAATACAACTTTCAGATCATATCTCCATCTCTTCTATTTTGATCACAGAATTTTGAAAGAACTTAACATGGTATCAGAGCGAAGTTAAGGAAGATCATATCAAATTCTGTAACGATCTCATAAACTTTCACCAGGCTCTTACTAAGATCACATTCCCATAATCCTAATGGCAACCGGAGTTAGGTTTGAAGATAGATTAGATGGAGCATCAAATTTTGTATCTTGGAAATTCAGGATCATGCTTGTTTTGAAAGAAAATAAAATTGACTCCCATGTCAAAAGTGAAATTCCTGAACCCTCTAATACAGAGAAAATTCAGTGGAGCAAGGACAGTAAGAAGGCCCTTAAGATAATTGTGGATTCAATAAGAGATCACATTGTACCAGTTATTTCTAAATATGAGACGGCCTTTCAGATGTTCAAAGCACTAGCTGACATTTATGAAATCAACAACACTAGCAGGGCTCTCACCCTAAAGAATCAACTACACCATATAAAGATGAATAAAGGAGAAACAATTACCTCCTATTTCTTGAGGATCACTGAGCTTAGGGATCAACTATCCACTATTGGACATCTAGTAGACAACAAAGAACATGCTATGATGGCCCTAAATGGACTTCCTACCTCATGGGAATCGTTCATTCAAGGAATCAGTGCTCGTTCTAAATTTCCAAAGTTTGATAGATTGAAAACCAATTGCATTCAAGAGGAATCTCGGCTTGTCACAAGAGGAATAAAACAAAACAATGGTAATGAAGACATTCAAGTTCTAAACTCTAATTCCCACAAGAAAGGAAAGAAGAAGAACTTTAAGAGAAAGAGGGACAACAACTCAAATGGGAAGAGGTCTTCAAAGAAGAAGAGAGACATTTTCGAAGTACAATGTTTCAGATGTGACCAATATGGGCACTATGCAATGAAGTGTCCAGATAGGATCAAACAACAAGCTTCAATGGCAGAAATTAAGAAAGGGAGTAATTCTGAGAAGCTAGTCTTCTACTCAGCCCTCTCTAGTCAAATCACCTCTAGTTTCAACACATGGGTGATTGACAGCGGAGCATCTCGACACATCACTGGATTTCGTGAGCACCTAGATACACTTGTGGAAAGTTCAAATGAAGAAGTGACAATTGGTTACGACTCAAATTATCCAGTTATGGGTATAGGAACCTGCAATATCAACCTAAAGTCAGGCATATATCCCTACAGCTGACTGGAGTTCTATTTGTACCTAGTATAAAGAGAAACCTTGTCTTAGTTTCTGCACTTGAAGATAAGGGTTACAGATTAACCTTTATGGAAGGAAAGGTACTTGCTTGGCCAAAGAACTCCACCATCAAGAAAGCCCACACCATTGGAGTAAGACAAGGGAGCCTCTACAGACTTTGCACCACTCCACCTCTAGCCTTGATTCATGAGACTCCAGATTCGAATGAACTTTGGCACAAAAGATTAGGGCACCTTCATTTCCATGCCCTACCTAAGATAGAGAAGATGGTGATCGGCTTACCCAAGCTAAGTCAAAAATCTGAAGGAGCTTGCAAAGGGTGTGCCTTGGGAAAGAATACTAAAGGGTCTTTTAATTCTAGGAATAGTAAATCCAAAAATGTATTAGAATTAGTTCATTCTGATTTATGTGGACCCATGTCTGTACCCTCATTAAGGGGATTTTTAAATTATGTAATGTTTGTAGATGAGTATTCTAGGAAGACCTGGATATATTTTCTGAGGTACAAAGAGTTTGAAGAAATACTTTCTAAATTTAAGGAATTCAAAGCTCTTGCAAAAAATATGACAGGTAAGAAAATCATAACCTTAAGAACAGACAATGGGGGGGAATACACTTCTGATATGTTTAAAGATTATTGTATAAATGTTGGGATTAAGAGGGCGTTAATTGTACCTTATAACCCACAACAAAATGGGGTAGCTGAAAGAAAGAATGGGACTATAGTAGAAGCTGCTAGGGCTATGTTGTTTGACCAAAATATAGAAACCTCATTTTGGGTTGAAGCATCTAGGACAGCTATGTACATTCAAAATAGATGTCCTCATTCTCTTCTTGACAATAAAACCCCTGAAGAAGCCTTACCTGGCAACAAACCTAACATAAGTCATTTCCGGATCTTTGGGTGTCCAGTCTATATTCATGTCCCCAAAGAAAAGAGGTCAAAATTAGAACCTTCTGGAAAGAAAGGAGTATTTGTTGGGTACAGTGAAACCTCTAAAGCCTACAGAATATACATACCTAGTCAAAGACAAATTGAACTAAGCAGAGATGTCATCTTTGAGGAAGACTTAGCATTCAGGATGTCCAAAAGCTCTCATGAATTAGAACACCAAGATCCTCCTACAAGCTTGGATGAAGATTCCACCCCTGAGATTCAGAAGGAGATTCCTGAAGATGCTGAGCATGAAGTTCAAGGCTTACCTTTAGAAGAAAATTATCCCGAAACTAGGAAGAGACAACGTTGGGCTAAAAAGATGCTTCAAGAAACTAAAAATTATGTTGCTCCAAAGGGGACCTTCAAAGAAAGTAAGAGACCTAACCTATTTTCCAGTTATACTCCCTTGATGAGTGAGATCATTGATGCACAACCTTCCTGTGTTGGAGATGCGCTCAAGCATCAAGTTTGGAAAGATGCTGTGTCAGAAGAGTATCAATCAATTCTGAAAAATGATGTCTCGGATATTGTGCCTAGGCCTAAAGGCAAATCTATGGTATCTTCTAAATGGCTCTTCAAAATAAAACATGCAGCAGATGGCCACATTGAGAAGCACAAAGCAAGGTTTGTTGCCAGAGGTTTCTCACAGAAAGAAGGTATTGACTATGAAAAGACATTTGCTCCTGTTGCTAGATACACTTCTGTCCGAGCAGTTTTGTCTATTGCAGCATCTAAAGGATGGAAAGTCCATCAAATGGATGTTAAGACTGTTTTTCTGAATGGTAAGATTGAAGAAGAAGTTTATTTGGAGCAACCTGAAGGTTTTGTGATTCATAAGGCTGAATCACATGTCTGCAGATTAAAGAAAGCTCTATATGGACTGAAACAGGCCCCCAGAGCATGGTATGAAAGAATTGATCACTATCTCTTGGAATTAGGGTTTTCCAAGAATGAAGCAAATCCAAATCTCTACTACAAGGTAATCAATGGTGAATTATTAATTCTTATTCTTTATGTTGATGATCTACTAATCACAGGAGAGGATAATTGTATTTCTCGATGTAAGAAAGAATTAGCCTTTGAGTTTGATATGAAAAATTTGGGAATTCTTCACTACTTCCTTGGATTGGAAGTTTGGCAGCAAGCAGATGGTATAATCCTTAATCAAGGAAAATATACCATTGATATACTCAAGAGATTTGGAATGATGGATTGTAGATCCATGACCACACCTATGGAGACAAATCTGCACAAACTAAAGGAAGCAGCTGCAGAATCAGAGTTTGCAGATCCTACCCTCTACAAACAGATTATTGGATCTCTGATGTATTTAGTAAACACAAGACCTGATATATGTTATGTTGTTAATGCACTAAGTCAACTCATGTGTGAACCTAGGGAAATACATCTTGTTGCTGCAAAACATATTCTGAGATATCTTCGAGGAACTATTGGTTTTGGTCTGAAGTATAAACATGTAGACCTTGACCTACATGGATTCACTGATTCTGATTGGGCTGGAAGCGTAGTTGACAGGAAAAGCACATCAGGATGTTGCTTCAGTTTAGGATCAACACTATACCAGCAACAATGAAAACAAAACCAAGGGGAGCCATCAAAACACACTCATTTATTTGGCACACATCCCAATGCACCTCCTAAATCCAACGCGTAACCAGAGAATTTCAATTTGCATTATTAAATTTTGTACTCAATGTAAGGTATTAAAAACTTATAGGATGAATCGCCAGTAGCAAGAAGAATGAATGAGCCGGTACCCAGAATGATAGAATCGCCTGGCCAAGAGGTATGAGCAAAATACAGTTTCAGCAACTCCGTGACCAGCAACCAGAAAACACTCCAATCCCACAAAAAACACTCCACAATCAGCAAAACTCACTCACCAACAGCACTGGAAACACCAGGACACAACTAGGTACTATCTTCCAAGTACGAACTTGAGACTTAGCTAGGAAGCCACACTTCGAAGCTCAGATTTTCAGTCACCAAACCAGCAACATAACGATGCAATTTTCATAAGATACCAAATGAGAGGCCAAGCACCTATATTTATAGATTTTTCCCTTTGAAATTCAAATGCAAATGGTGCAAAAAACCATTGAAATTCAATTTCATTTCATGTCATAGCCTCCCCTAGACATGGCGTTAATTTTCCCAAACTCCCTAGGCAAAGTTTGAACTTTTTCCTAGGTGACAACTTTGCGATATAAAATAATATAAACGTGAAATATTTTATCTTTCTCAACGCCACCTTTTTAATGCCCCATTGACTTAGAAAAATAACAATGTTGCTTGCAAATAGATATTTTTCCTAAGTTGCCCCATAACACAATCAATCAGTAATAAAAATAATTAAATACCAAGCCTTAGGATAAGCAATTCATATTTAATTAAATAACTTATAACTCCAATACTGATTAATACCAAAATCAAGGATGAAGTTGTGTGATGAAGACCATTGAACTGTGTTGAGTCAAAACCCTGTCCGAGACTGCTATAAATAGAAATGCTCAACACCCACTTACTAAAAATAGTATGTCAAGAAATACTACTCCGACAAACATAATCTTCGCACCCAGAGAAAGAGCTTGGAAAGCTCAGTAGAACTGCATCAACCAAACAGCCAAACCCTAACTTACTAAAAATAGTAAGTTCTGAATTCACCAAAGAATCAAATGCATGTTATGCCACCCTGGATTTCATGGAAAACCCAGAAGGAAACCATAAGCAGAGCTGAAGAATTCCCTCCTGACAAACCCTAAAAAGTTCGTGCAAAACTCCACAAAAGTTGGAAACCCTAATTCTCCTTTCCAAATAGCCTACGGGTCTTCGGAATAGGCCAATGGACCACTGAATGCACATCACTAAGAAGGGGACATTACATCTAACTCTGCAATCACGTCTCAAGGGTCACATGGCTAGTATTTTGAGCCTGATGCGAACCAAAAACTGCAAGCAATTGCAGCTGCAAATCATGTTGTGGTGAATGATCCTTGGCAGGGCTGTTCCAATACTGAAGGTCTCAATAATGTCTCCCTTCCAACACATGCAGTCTGATCCTAAGCTTCAATGCTGAAGGTTGTGCATTTGCCAATCACTAAACCTGCTTTTTTCCTCAGTTGGGCAAACTTAGTCCAAGCTGCAATAATAATGCCCTTCAATTCGCCCAAAATATACTCTTATCAGTCAATCAATCCCTACGACCTCTCTTGGCTAAGCTCCAATCCTGTGGAGAATAAATACAAGCCATAATATTCCATCTCTACAATTTGTTTGAAGATTTCTCAGGCCTAATATTGCACAGGTGTAGGAAATGTCACTAATGAAGGATTTCGTCCTCAAAAGCCAAAGATTTCCAAAACTGAATCTAGAAACACAAATTCCAAGAATACACATTTTCCAAGATAGATCAATCAGCATTTACAGCGCTTATTTATAACTCCATTTGGGCACACTTCTCAAAACACCATAAATGTGGGATAAGAGAATTATAATAAAATATTCATATCCCCTAATGTCTCCACAATGAAAAGGAACTTCTCATTTTTTCCCTTTAAACATTAGTCCCAACATTTTGTTTATAGACTGCAAGAATCAAGTATAGCACCCCCCTATAAACTGCAGTGCGCCAGGTAAACTTTTTAACATGATCGATGACGCTGGCCCAACACGTCCTCCGACACCACGTGGGCTAGGGGGAGACTAGACCTCGTGACCCTGTGCTTCCCCACTAGAAGTTCTCGCCAATCGAGCTAGGCCCCCAGCCATTAGTCCCAGCATTTAATAATCACTAAAGTTAAATATTTAAAAATAACTCTAGGAACTTTTAATTTAATTGCCCAATTAAATAATGGCTCATTAAATTGGCAAATCTGATGAAAAATTAAATGCACCAAAAATACTAACATTATAAAATGCATCAAATAATCCCAACCACTGAGCCACTGCTGACTTACTATAAATAGTAAGTATCTAGAAACCCTGCCAAAACAACACCGATTGGCTTGAAATTGAAATCGCCTAGGCCAAATCCCTCACTGATCCCTGTAAAGTCCTGGTTAGCCCTCAAAACCATGGCGAAATGGACTAATGACAAATCACCTCATGCCATGCTAAAAGGGGCACATTACAGTCCGCCCCTCTTGAAATTGCTTGTCCTCAAGCAATCTCAGCTCTGGATGCTGCAAAACATACTCGCCCTCCCAAGTAGCATCCTCTACCGGCAAGTTCTTCCACTTGACCAAATACTACCTGATGACTCTCCTCCGTAAAGTGTGTTCCCCGATATCAAGAATGGCCTCAGGAACCAAAATAAGTTTCCCCTCATCATCTAGAGGAGGTATCTCTGTTGAAATACCACATTATGTCCCAATGCCTTTTTGAGGCGAGACACATGAAACACATTATGTACCTTATTGTCTACCGACAACTCAAGCTCATAAGCCACCTCACCTACCCTCCTGATAACTCTGAAAAGTCCATAGTAGCGTGGCTTCAACTTCTCTACACCACTCCTCTTGAGAGTAAACTGTTGGTAAGGCTGCAACATAAGATAAACCATGTCACCGACCCCAAAAGATCTCTCCACTCTGCATTGGTCTGCATACTGTTTCTGTTGATTTTGAGCTTTCTGCATATTCTCCTTCAAGGACCTCATTATATCCTGACTCTCCTGTAAAAGATCATTAGCCTTAGGTACCCCCGACTATCACCAAACAACAAATCGAAAAAGTTCGGAGCCTCATAACCATAAAGAGCCATAAACGGTGACATCTGGATAGACATATGACAGTGGTGTTATAGCAATATTCTCCTAAATGCAACCACTTCACCCATGCCTTCCGCTGCCCTGCAATATAATTATGGAGGTATCCTTCCACCCACTTGTTTCACAATCTCTATTTGCCCATTTGCTTGCGGGTGATAACTAGTGCTTGGGGTAAGCTCTGTCCCACACAACTTGAAGAGCTCCTACCAAAAATTGCTCATGAACATGTTGTCTCAGTAACTAACAATGCTTCATGGCAACCCATGCAACCTGAAGAGCTCTCACAAAAATAACTCAGCTATCTGAACTGCTATATAGGTGGATGAAATAGCGAAAAAGTGTGCAAACTTTTTCAATCAATCCACCACAACATAAATGCAATCCATGCCTTGGGCCTTGGGTAGGCCCATAATGAAATCCATCGACACACTGTCCCACTTCCTCTCGAGAATGGGTAGGGGCTGCAAGAGTCCTCTTGGGAAAGAGTGCTCATGCTTATTCTGCTGACACACGGGGCACTCCTTCACATACCTGTAATACTTCTGTCTTGAGCCCTTTCCATATAAAGCACTCTCACTTGCCTGTAAGTTTTGAAATACCCAGGGTGTCCAAATGGTGAGTCATGGAAAGCTCTCAAGATCTTCTGGTTCATAGCAAATCTTGGCACTAAGAAGATCCTCTCCTTGTAAATGATCAAGTCATTTACCACTGTGTACCTATCATCCTAGATGGTGCCATCAATAATCCTAGTGGCCCACTTGTCCTTCGCATACTCTGCAAAAATCAACTCCCTCCAATCCTTTGCTATCTCACCCATAGCGAACAAGTAAAGTCTCTTGGATAAGGCGACAGCAACAATGTTTTTCTTGCCTTCGATGAAAACTATGTCAAAGTCATAGGCCTGTAGTTTGCTGACCCATTTCTACTGCCTATCATTCAAATCTTTTTGTCCAAGGAAATGCTTCAAACAGTTATGATTTGGCTTGATTGTGAACTTGCTACCCACCAAGTACTGTCTGAATTTAGCCAAGGCGTGCATTATCGCCAACATCTCCTTGTCATAGATGTTGTAGCTCCTCTCAATACCCCTCAACTTCCAGCTCTCAAATGCAATGGGGTGGCTATCCTGCATCAATACCGCGCCTATGCCTTCCCTTGAGGCATCACAATGCAACTCAAAAGGTCTACTAAAATCAGGAATGGCCAAGACTAGACAAGTGCTCATCAACTCCTTAAACTTGTCAAAACACTGCTAAGCTCTATCTATCGGACCACTCAAATGCATCCTTCCAAGTCAAATCTGTAAGGGGAGAAGCAGTCTGAAAAAAAACCCTCACAAAGCAGTGGTAGAATCCACACAACCCGAGAAATCCCTTAAGTTGTGAAACATTCTTGGGTGGTGGCCAATCTATGATAGCCTGGATTTTATCCGGATCCACACGAACATCCTCAGCACTGATGTGTCCCAAATATAGCAACTCGGTCATCCCAAATGCACACTTAGAGATCTTAGCATACAAGGATTCTCGCTCAAGAATGCTCAACACAATATCAATGTGTTTCAAATGCTCCTCCCAAGTCTTACTGTATATGCGTATATCATCAAAAAATATCAATACAAACCTCCTCAACTGATCTTTGAATATCCTGCTCATGCAGGACTAGAAGGTAGCTAGTGCATTAGACAAACCAAACGACATGACTAAGAACTCAAAGTGCCCAAAATGACACCTGAAAGTTGTCTTCTCCAGATCATCTTCCCTGACCCGAATCTGATGGTAGCCGGATCTCAAGTCTATCTTGGAGAAGTAACAAGCACCATGTAACTCATCTATGAGTTCATCAATGTGGGGAATTGGATATCTGTTTTTTATTGTTTTCTTATTCAACTCCCTGTAGTCAATGCACATCTTGAAAGTCCCATCCTTCTTTTTTACTAACACAACTGATGAAGCAAATGGGCTCTTACCAGGCCTAATGTGTCCCATCTCAAGAAGCTCTCTGATAGCCTTCTTAATCTCGTCCTCATACCTCTTAGGATGCCTATAGGGTGTGGTAATAACATGTTTAGCCCCCTCCTCTAATTCTATCACATGCTCAAATCCCATGTTAGGAGGTCTACTCGACGGTATATCACCAAATGGAGTGTTTGGTCAACAATGACTGCACCTATGAAGGATACTCCTGCTTCTGTTGTCTTGATACCTCTCGCATCACCAAAATCTCAACAGCCCACTGAACCTAATCATGATGTATCAAACGCTCCATCCTTCTAAGAGATAGCACTCTAAGTCCCCCATCATGATAAACCTCAAAGTACCGCCTTCCTACCCTGATGCTCAAACTTCATCTCCACCTTCTCCAAATTAAATGTAAACTCCACCAATGAAGCCATCCAAGTCATGCCTAATATCACATCATAGTCTCCCATGTCAACCACATAAAAATCATCCACTAACTCATAATCAACTATCCGCATATGCAAGTTAGTAATTTTCTGTGTGCAAAGGATTTTATGTCCACTACCCACCATGACTCTAAACACATCATGCTCCTCTGTACGTAGGCCCTGTTTCTCCACCAACTGAGCATCAATGAAATTATGTGTGGCCCCAGTGTCAATCAAATATATCACACGCTACCCCTGTATCACTCCACGAACTTTGAAGGTGATTGCCTTCTGGGTACCTGTCAAACATGCTAAAACCTTGTCATCACTGGAATTCCCTCCAGCTAATGAATTTTCTACTCTCTCAGAAGCTGTATCCTCTACTAAAAAATATTCAATCTGTTTGGCCTTAGCCTTAAGGAGACACTTATGGGAAGGGTCCCATGGCTCCCCACAATGAAAACACAATTTTTTCCTCGTAAGCTCATTTAGTTGATCATTATCCAATTTCTGAGTACCCTCACGTGGTTGTTGCGTGTCTTTTCGTAATGGTTTCTCATCTTTGTCTTTCCTATAATGGGAGTCCTTAGGCTGAAATTTACTTTTAAAGGATGAAGGTGCCAAGTCTCTATCCTTTTTAATAGCCTCCTGTAAAGTCAAAGGATCATGACCCTTGACCCAACCTCGCAATGGATCTGAATGACCATCCACAAACAAGACTACAAGCCTCCTCATTGAAATATCAGTCACCAACACTGCTAACCTCTGAAATTCAGCAACATACGTATCAAATGATCCCCATTGTCTAAGTTTGGGCCAGCTCCTTAAAATGCAACTCAGGGTCCTTAGTGTCAAAATCTCTCAATTAGCTTCTCCGTAAACTTTGTGTAAGTGACAATCTGCGCATGTCCCAAGGTCACCATACCAAGGTGCCACCACTCATGAGCGCTGCAATCTAAGTGTAAAGTTGCATATTTGATGGCATCTTCTTCCGGAATTGGGTTAAGATGAAAATATGTGTCAAGTTTTTGAACCCAAGCCCTTGCTATAGTCTTCCATGTACCATCAAACAAAGGTATTGTAAGCTGTCCTATTTTCTTCTTGAGGTCATAATGTTGTTGCATGTTGCCCCTAAAAGGTAAATGTCTCATTCTAACATCCATGTAATCTTTGAATGACATTTCAGCCTGAAAATCTAACCCAGAGTTCCTCCAATCATTTAAAATTTGATCCTATACCTCCTGTTGGGTGGGTTCATTGTTTTGATCATTTTGCCTTGGTGGGAAATGAGGCATAAAAGGCCTAGTGCTTGCTAATCCTGCTCTATTTTGTTGTCTTGCACCCCCATTATTTACCGAGACATCATCATTGCCATCATTCCCATCATTCCCTTGTCCACCTGGGTTAATATTACCTTGATTCCGGTTGTTTCCATCGTTCATTAATGCTAAATGCTGATTCATAAGAGCTGCCATCCACTGTAATGACATCTAAAGCTCTCGTTGTCCTCTAGCCAAATCATTAAGCATATCTCTGATACTTGGTTCTGCTCTTTCATCATCCCTATCAGCCATATTTTCTGTTGAGAATGCGTCACCCTGTTGTGAAGATGAATCTTGATTGATGCCCAAAATACCAAACACAGTTTCACCTTCAGGAATTGGTGGTGGTTGCCATGCTTTTCTCAACTCACGCTAATAATACCTTCTTTCTCTATCACTCATTAACCCTCACAGGATGGCAGGACTTGTAGCTCTGATACCACTCTAATAGGCTGCCCCTATTTGCTACAATCTCTTTCCAAACAGTCTTGAGGAATTTAGTCAAACAGTTGCCATGCATTCATCCTGGGTACTGATTTTTCTTTCTTAATGAAGTAGTCAATTGTTATGTTGGAACCTGGTGCGTTTTGTGTCATGATAGCTTTGCAAGCATACTTCTTACATTCCCATACTTATAAATATTTCAACAAGTTCATCCAATTTATTGCTAAATCAAATGCAACTAAACTAGCTTGAATTATCTATGCTACAAACTTCAAAATATTTCAGTTCATCATAGTTTTTTCAGACAATAAAACTCCAACTAAGTAGACGATATTCCAACTCAAAGGAAACACAAAGAACCTGATTTATCAATGACGTTGTGGGCCCTAACTTCGTCGCTGATTGTGCCTAAGCTGCTGATTATGTTCTGCAACCTTCCCCACACTCCACACGTACCACAACTGAGTGTTGACAGTCCGTAATGCACAAGTGGGGGGTCGTCCAAACCACAAACGTCTGTCGTTACCCACACAGCCGGCTTCTAACTCTGCAATCACGTCTCAGGGGTCACACGGCTGGTATTTTGAGCCCAATGCGACCTGGTTATTGCTAGCAGCTGCAGCTGCAAATCACGTTGTGGTGTATGATCCTTGGCGGGGCTGTTCCAATGCTGAAGGTGTCGATGATGTCTCCCTTCCAAAACATGCAGTCTGATCCTAAGCTTTAGCACTGAAGATTGTGTGTTTGCCAGTCACTAAACCTGCGTTTTTCCTCAGCTGGGCAAACTTAGTCCAAGCTGCAATAATAATGCCCTTCCATTCACCCAAAATATACTCTTATCAGTCAATCAATTCTTGTGACCTCTCTTGGCTAAGCTCCAATCCTCTGAAGAATAAACACAAGTCATGATATTCAATCTTTGCAATTTGTTTGAAGATTTCCCAAGCCTGATATTGCACAGGTGTAGGAAATGTCACTAATGAGGGATTTCGTCCTCAAAAGCCAAAGATTTCCAGAACTGAATCCAAAAACACAAATTCCAAGAATACACAGTTTCCAAGATAGCTCAATCAGCAATTAAAGCTATTATTTATAACTCCATTTGGGCATACTTCCCAAAACAAGCCACATTTGCCAAAACAGGAAAATCGAAAAGGGAAGAGGACTCCGAGAAGTATGAACTCTATTTAGCACTCACAAATCAAGCATCAAACAAAGTGAACTCCTGGGTGATCGACAGTGGCTCATCCAGACACATCACAGGATGCAGAGAAGTACTAGACTCCATGAAAGAGGAGAATGATGAAGAGGTAACCATCGGAGATGACTCTACACACCCTGTCAAAGAAGTTGGAAACTGCACCATCAAACTAAAATCACGTGTATCATTACAACTTAGAAGCTTAGAAGAGGATCTTTGCTCTCTGGGACACTGAAATTATTTTCTTCTGTTTCTGGCCTTGGGACATCCCAAAAGAAGATTTTTCCCTGCATTGCCGATTCCATCCTTGATAAGTACTTCAAGCAATGCATTTCATCATGTTCCTCTGTCTCGTGGACTCGACACTGCCCTGGTCTTGCAAACTCGGACAATCTGCGTGGATAAAGTTGTGTATCTAATCTCCACCAAAGTTCAGGAAAATTAACTTGTTGCTCCTCATGAAACTGTCGTTGCTCCATGAGAAATCTTTTCTTTTTTGATTTTTTGATTTTTTGATTTTTTTTTTTTTTTTTTCTATTTTTCACTTTTTTTGGATTTTCTGGAATAAGAGAGATCTTGAATATCTCGGATTCAACTTGAACGTTCAACTGGTTCCAGCTTGATTCCTTCTTGCATAAGTCCAACTGATGACCCAACGATCACCTTCCGTCGAGTGTTTGAGAAAAAGCTTTCCACTGATCTTCCTTGGATTCAAGAGTTCACATTCGCTCACCTTTCCTCTGCTTCAATTCTGTCGAGCGTGGAGGAGGGTAAAAAAAGTCTTTAAGATGACTCCTGCAAACATAAATTGATAGAAACTGAAGTCTAGCTCTTTAAGCATTCATCGAGATCATGCCCTCCTTCTAGCGCCAATTCTGTTGACGTGTATTTTGTACACTATCAAACACAGAATAAAATACCTAAAGGTACCTTATCCTCTCTTGAGTAAAGCCTCTGATTGCTGAAGATATCGCGAAAAAGGATCAATCAGGATGACTTCAAGGTTCTTGTATGTAGGGTCTCTACGTGTGGATAAGCTCTTTGCGGTATGATGTGATTTGCTGGAATCACAAGGGGACTTACATTTGATGCCTGAACTTCTGATTTGCTTTGAATATTGCTGGAACACAGGATTTTCACTAGCTTAGATTTGAAAAAATGGAAAAAGGATGAAGGCGAAGAGAGGATCTAATCCTAATACTAAGAATGTAGGAGCAATGATTGATCTTTGATGAAACTCCAACTAGGTCTTGTTTTGACATCGCAGGACCATCTCCACAAGGCTAGTGCGATCTTCGAAGGGAAGCTTTATGATGTTCAAATCATCACTGCAGGCATAGACACCATCAGGTTGATGCATATCAATGAAGAAGCGATAATTGAAGTTAAGCTTAAGCTGAACGATTCCAGTTGACTACGCAAGGCAAGTCTACAATCAACAAACTGCTAGTAGTATGGATATACGAATTTCACCATCAATCAAGCACATTTCTTCCACTCATCTAATAACATGAAATCAAATAAGAGAAGTATAAAGACCATGCAAATTGTCAAATCGACCCATAAATTTCACCATTTCTTCAATGAAGTTTTACAAGTCTCTTACAACAACATCTTGGCAACAATCTTTGCCTTCTCTCTCTACTCTACTCTAATTGCTATTCTATCAACTTCTAACTACTCTCTATCTACTAACTGCTTCAACTATTTACATACTATCTCTAATTGCCTTTACAAAATGAAGAGTCGGGGTTTATATAGTGCCCTCAATACAATTCGATGGCTAAGATCAATTCGAGATCAATGGCCAAGATTTTACAATGAAAACCCTAATTAGGGTTTGTTACAATCATTACATAACATTTAATGCTCGACCAATGAAATAATTGTATTGCTTGGACACATGTCCTCTCTAGAAAATTTGACCAATGAATAGTCGGGGTAGGTACATAGAAGTTTGTGCCACCTTCCATGAGTTAGGTACATTGAATCTGGAAATGCTGAGGTGGACCACACTGACTGGATGAGCGATGACTGGGATGCCACCTTGTCCGACACTTGTAACTTGGTAGATATTCAACTTAATGTTGTTGAGAAGCTAGCTTTAATTAATTCTTCTGGAACTATTTGCTTCTTCAACGAACCCTTTGCTTTGACTTCTTGTGTCCTTGATTTGCAGGATGATGATGTACCTCGCCTTGGAACGCTGGATTGGAAGAGGTCGCCCTTGTTGATGTTTGATCGAAGAAAGCCATCCTTGATGATGCTATGCTGGATCGAGGAAGGTCGTCCTTGTCCTTTCTTGATCGTCCTTGATCTGGCTTGATTTTCCTTGAGGAGAGTCTTCCGACTTGTGGATCTTTCGAGCTTGGGGGTCGCCATCTTCGTACCTACACAACATTTCACAATTAATGACATATCTTGAAATCTAAAAATTAAACTTTAAAAGGAAGATTCAAGATTTTAATTAGAAAACTTCATGATAAATCTTGAGTTATCATTTCCTAATTTAGGATTTTCAAAGCAAAATTTAAATCTTCAAAAATGGTGGCTAAGGTGATTACGCCATACCTCCACTTGGGAATTAATTCTAGAAAAAGATGCCAAAAATAGGAGAATTCGCTAGGCAAAATGTAGATCAAGACTCCCTTTAGCAAAATGCGCCCCCTTTAGCTTGGAAAAGAACTCCATCTTCCACTAGCTTCTTCAAGATCTGGAAATTCGCCTTCAAATGTCTTCAAAAATCTGGAAATTATCCTCCAATCTAGCAAGAAATACGCCTCTCCAATGGCCTTCAAGATGAATTTCGCCTTCCTTAGTCTCCACATTTTGTAGAAACTTGCTCCACTCCAGCTAGATTTCGCACTTCTTCTTTGCCTTCTCCAAATCGCATATGAATGAAGGTGAAATGATGATTTGAAAATGAAATTATCACCTTCCCTTTATAGGCGCTTACCCCATGCATTACCTTAGGCCGACTTTTGCAAAATGAGGTAATTAAAAGCAATTTTAAAATAAAACCAAAGGCCGACTTTGTAAGAATAAAACAAGTAAATCCAGGCGCTTCAAGTTTTCATTTAAAATAATAATTAATTAATTAAATGCCATCGTTTTTAATTAATTCATTTTTTTTTTAAATAGGCAAAATTAATCAATTAAATGCTCATGCGTTAATTTTTAAATGCTATCAATTGAATATTCCAATTTATCGATTTTTCTAGCATTTAATAAAATTCAAAAAAATGTTTTAACGCCAAAACTTGGAGATGGTGGAAAGATACAAACCATTATCGCCCTGGTCCCTGACTGAGGGACAGGAGCGAACTTCCATTTTAGCCTTTGATTTTCGCCTTTGACGTTCAAAATCTCCATCTTTACGTTGAAACTGGCATTTTCGCCAAGAACCTCGAGCTTGATTGATTTGATTTTGTGGATGAGTGCCTCCTGAGGTTGATATCGCCCTGGTCCCTTGGTGAGGGACAGGAGCGATCTTGGTGTTTTCTCCTTGATCTTGCTTCTTCAATCACCAATCTTCATTATATGGAAAGCAATGACGTTATCCCTTCGCTTCATGCATATTCTACTTGTCGTTAACAAGGCATATTCGATGTTTAAATGGTTTTCGCCCTGGTCCCTTGGTGAGGGACAGGAGCGATTCGTCTTGGACCATTGGAGAGGGACATGAGCGCTTTTCGCTCTGGACCCTCAGTGAAGGTCAGGAGCGAAATTTGATTTTTCGAACTCTCTATCAGGACAATTTTGATGGAATATAACATTTAAGTATAAGTTATACTTTAAGTTATATTCCATATATACTTTCAGGATGTTTGAGAGTGGTTTCAGACCTCTAGGAGTTATATTGCAAAATCTAGTTTTTTGAGGTTTTTCAGTTTCCAGACTTAGTCAAATTTCAGGATCAGGACATTCCAGACTTAGCCAAATTTCAGGACTAGGGCATCACTCAAGCCGGACTTGCTATCCATGTGATCCCCTTGGCGACACTCAAAATGCAAAGGCTAACCGACAAAACCCTAAAAACCTAAAAAGACAAACCCTAAAAAGCAAAAAAAAGCAAGGGTCCCCATTTGCAATGGGGCGATGTGTGAAAACGTCACAACAGGTCCCTGATGTACCTGGTAAATACAAGACCAGATATCTGTTATGCAGTTAATGCTCTAAGTCAGTTTATGTGTGAACCGAAGGAGATACACCTAGTTGCAGTGAAACACATTATGAGGTACCTACAAGGTACTCTAAAACTTGGTCTCAAATACGAGAAGGTTGATATAGACCTACATGGATTTACAGATTCAGATTGGGCTGGAAGTGTGACAGACAGGAAAAGAACTTCAGGGTGTTGCTTCAGTCTAGGTTCAGCCATGATATCTTGGATCAGCAGGAAACAGTCTTCGGTAGCTCAAAGCTCCAACGAGGTAGAATACATTGTGGCTTCTATGGCTACCCGAGAGGCAGTATGGCTAAGGAAGTTGCTTATGGGGTTGTTTGGAGAACCTATGAAACCCACTGTTATACACTGTGACAACCAGAGCTGCATAAAACTTTAAGTAAACCCAGTGTTTCATGACAGATCCAAGCATATTGAGATTCCATACCACTATGTGCGAGATATGGTAGATAGGAATGCAATCCAATTGGAATATGTTTGTACAGGAGATCAAACTGCAGATATTCTGACCAAACCTCTTTCCAGAGTGAAGGTTGATCACTTCAGAAAAGGTTTAGGTATGATAGAAAGGTAATTTGCTTTGTAATCTATGTTTGCATACCTATAAGATGTTTAATGTGTAAACCTCTTTGTCATGATAGGACAATTTTTGGATTCTATCCCCTGAGTTCATATCTAAGAGGTGACGATCTCTCAAGATAGTGAACACTTGTATGTGGACATTATAAGGTGACGATTTTATAATGCCCAAACCAGTTATCATGTTGGATCTCTGGTGGATCATGGATGAAGCCATGATTGTGTTATGGTAAAACATTCATATGAAGTGTTAGTGCACTTACCATAACTTGGATAAAGGTGAGAGTTGAATATTTTCTCATATGATTATCCTTAAGTATTACGTGATTAGGTAATACTGGTATCACGTGCTGAGGTGATATCCTGTCATCACAAGACTAATGTGATAGACATTTTGTATCACGTGGTTAGGTGATACTTCATATCTCGTGAGTAGATGATATGATCCCCTAGAAAATTAAAATATGTAAATGAATGTTAACCATCAGTTGAATTGTGATGCTTGATACACTACTCTTATTTATCTTACCTAGCTAAAAGGGAGTGTTAATGTATAGATAGCTTCGGTAAGATAAATGATTGAATAAGAGATAAATGAAGTCTCTCATTCAATCATTTATCATATCGATTATTAAAATGAATAAACTCAAGCATTCAATTGATAAACATTCCCTTTATATTAACTATTCATTATCATAGTATCTGTTGTGACGTTTTCACACATCGCCCCATTGCAAATGGGGACCCCTGCTTTTTTGCTTTTTAGGGTTTGTTTTCTAGGTCTTTTAGGGTTTTGTCAGTTAGCCTTTGCATTTTGAGGGTCGCCTAGGGGATCACATGGATAGCAGGTCCGGCTTGAGTGATGTCTAGATCCTGAAATTTGGCTAAGTCTGAAAGTCCTGATCCTGAAAATTGGCTAAGTCTGGAAAGTCCTGATCCTGAAATTTGACTAAGTCTGGAAACTGAAAAACCTCAAAAAATTAGATTTTGCAATATAGCTCCTGGAGGTCTGAAACCACTCTCAAACATCCTGAAAGTATATATGGAATATAACTTAAAGTATAAGAAAGAAGAATATTCCATAAAAATTATCCTGATAGAGAGTTCAAAAAGTCGAATTTCGCTCCTGACCCTCTCAGGAGGTCCAAGGCGAATCGCTCCTGTCCCTCTCCAAGGGTCCAGGGCGAAAAAACCTATTTGAGTCATTCCTGACCTTGTTTGGTCAAATTGAGACATCAAAGGCATGGTGGAGGACGAAATGAACGTGATAAAGCATCCAGATTTGATTAAAGACAATGAAATGATGGAGTTTTTGTCTAGAAGGGTAAAAGCGCTCCTGTCCCTCTCTGAAGGACCAGAGCGATTTTCTTTATATGCACATTTTTAGACCTTCTTTGGACTTGAATTCTTATTCATGGCATGTAACAAGATGAAATCTTCCTTAGCCAAGGCATTTCATGATGAAAGATGAAGCATTTTGGCCTAGAAGGCAAAAAGCGCTCCTGTCCCTCACTGAAGGACCGGAGCTTGAATTTCAAATTTGCACTATTTTTGCAAAATTAAAGTGATTTTACGATTTGAAGAGGTCAAGGGAAGCATGTTTTGTCCATTGAATATAATTTAAGTGGTCCACAAAGGAGTAAATCAACCCAAACGACAATAGGCGCTCCTGTCCCTCACTGAAGGACCATGGCGTTTTTTCAAGTTTCTCCTCTTTGTTTGAGATTTCATGGCAAAACTTGACTTGCATGGGAAGGACGAATGATGTTTTATGCCTTAGACGCGATTGAGGGTTTAAAAGACAAGGAAATATACCATGAAGTAAAAAGGCGTTCCTGTCCCTCTCCAAGGGTCCAAAGCGATTTTCTAAAAAGTGTAAATTTCTTGCAAAGACAAGGCAAGTGTTGTGATCGAAATGAATGGAAGAAGACATGTTTTGCCCATTGAAGATAATTTGGAAGGCTAGCAAAGGACAGACAAGCTAGAAGGCAAAAAGCGCTCCTGTCCCTCTCCAAGGGACCAAGGCGAAAAACATATTATCTAGCCTTTCTCTCCAAATTTGGACAAATCTAGGCCAAGGCGCAAGTTTGAAATAATGTTTAAAATGCTTCGAGGTGGAATTGAGATGCAAGATTTGCAAATTTTGATGACAATTAGCAAAAGCGCTCTTGTCCCTCTCCAAGGGACCAGGGTGAAATCTCCAAATATGCCCATTTACCTTGCATTTTGAATTGATAATTTTGTTCCCAAGACTCAAGAGGAGTGGGGAATGATGTTCTATGCCTTGAGGGTAATTTGAAATTGATGTGATCAAGAATTTGTGCAATGGACTCAAAAGCGCTCCTGTCCCTCACTGAAGGACCAGGGCGATTTTTATGAAATCAACAATTTCCCTCCGAGATTATGCTAAGGCAAGGTTGTGCGAGATGGGAAGGATCTTCTAAAGCATGGTGAACAAAGGTTTGACTCCAAAAACTTGATGATCCTAGGCCAAATACAAAAGTCGCTCCTGTCCTTCACTAAAGGACCAGGGCGAAAATCCTTGGAACACTCATTTCGCCTTGCAAAAACAAGTTAAGCATGCATAGAATGGATGAAAGGCGATCATTGCTTACTCCACAAATGAGAATCGACAAATGAAAGGTGAAGAATTAAGACCAAAAGTGGAAAATCGCTCCTGTCCCTCTCCAAGGGTCCAGGGCGAAAAGTCTTAAAGGCACGTTCCTTCTAGAGATCAAGTGAATTAAACTCAAAAAATCCAATTAAAAATGCCATTTAGATGCCTAGATGAAGTTTTGGACAAGAAAATGAAGAATGCAAGAGCAAAGTTGCAAGTTCGCTCCTGTCCCTCTCCAAGGGTCCAGGGTGAAGTTAGTGGCATTCTTTATTTTTTTACCATATTTGAGCGTTGATATCTTCCAAATCGCATTATATGCCAAAATCACCAACTTCGAAGTATTTAAAAAAAAAAAATTAATTAAGTTGACATTTAATAAAAGACGCATGGGCATTTAATAAATTAATTTTGAGCCTCAAAAAATCGAAGTTTTTATTAGAAAGGCATTTAAAATTAATTTTTATTAAATTAAAATTAAAAGATGGAGCGCTTGGAGGTTTATTTTCATTCACTTTATCAAGTCGGCCTTCTTCTTAGTGGGATTTTATTTTGTTTTAAAGCTTATTTGCTAGGTCGGCCTTGGAGGGAAGAGGGGTGAGCGCTCTATATATTGAAGGGGTTTGTTTCACAATTCAAATCATTCAATCATCCTTTTAAGGGTGAAATTCATCTTGAAGGCTATTGGAGAGGCGAATTTCTTGCTAGATTGGAGGATAATTTCCAAATATTTTGAAGGTGTTTGAAGGTGAATTTCCAAATTTTGGAGAAGCTAGTGGAAGGTGAAGCTCTTTTGAAGGCTAAAGGAGGCGTACTTCATCCAAGGGATGGCTATAAATCTTGCCCAACAAAATCCAGTCCTCTTCTTTCATTTTTCAAGGTTTTGTACTTAAATACTCAAGGGAAGGTATGAAGAATTACTTTTTTGAAGATCTCATTCAAGACTTATTGTGATCCCATTGCAATTTTGTAAAATCTAAGTCTTGAAAATCCAATTTCATTCATGATTAATTTGAAAATGTATAGTTCTTGATTTATCATGACTTTTTTCAAATTAATATCTTAAGTTTTACCTTTGAAAGGTCTTAAATTTCACGCTTTGAGGTTTGATGCTCAAAAGACTAACTTTAATATTTTGTGTAGGCATCAAATGGAGATCCCGGAGTTGTAAAATCAAGCAAGGGCAAGGGCGACCTCCTCCAGTTTAGCATCGACAAGGATGGCTTTCTTCAATCAAACATCAACAAGGGCGACCTCTTCCAATCCAGCATTCCAAGACGAGGTGGCATCCTAGTCATCACTTCTCTAGTTAGTGTGGTCCACCTCAGCATGTCCAGATTCAATGTACCTAACTCATGGAAGGTGGCACAAACTTCGATGTACCTACCCCAGCTATCCATTGGTCGATTTTTCCAGAGAAGACATGTGTCCAATTAATACAATTTTATCATTGGTCAAGCATTAAATGTTATGTAATGGTTGTAACAAACCCTAATTAGGGTTTTCATTGTTGAATCTTGGCCATTGATCTCAAATTGATCTCAGCCATCAAATTGTATTAAGGGCACTATATAAGCCCTGGCATTTCATTTGTAAAGGCAGTTAGAGGCAGTTAATAGAAGACAGATAGAGAGTAGTTAGAAGGTGATTAGAATAGCAATTAGAGTAGAGTAGAGAGAGAAGGCAAAGATTGTTGCCAAGATGTTGTTGTAAAAGACTTGTAACTTCATTGAAGAAATGGTGAAATTTATGGGTCGATTCGACAATTTGCATGGTCTCTATACTTCTCATATTTGATTTCGTGTTATTAGATGAGTGGAAGAAATGTGCTTGATTGATGGTGAAATTCGTATATCCATACTACTAGCAGTTTGTTGATTGCAGACTTGCCTTGTGTAGTCAACTGGAATCATTCAGCTTAAGCTTAATTTCAATTGTCGCTTCTTCATTGATATGCATCAGCCTGATGGTGTCTATGCCTACAGTGACGATTTGAACATCATAAAGCTTTCCTTCGAAGATCGCACTAACCTTGTGGAGATGGTCCTGGGATGTCAAAACAAGACTTAGTTAGAATTTCACCAAAGATCATTCATTGCTCTTACATTCTTAGTGTTAGGATTAAATCCTTTCCTTGCCCTCGTCTTTTTTCCTTTTTTTCAAATCTAAGGCAGTAAAATCCTGTGTTCCAGCAATATTCAAAGCAAATCAGAAGTTCAGTCATCAAGTGTAAGTCCCCTTGTGATTCCAGCAAATCACATCATACCACAGAGAGCTTATCCACACGTAGAGATCCTACAGCAAAGAACCTTTAAGTCACCCTGATTGATCCTTTTTCGCGATATCTTCAGCATTCAGAGACTTTACTCAAGAGAGGATAAGGTACCTTTAGGTATTTTATTCTATGTTTGATAGTGTACAAAATACACGTCAACGGTATCCAAATTTGATAATCTATTCATATTCACCGATTGACAAATCGAATTAACTCTTGCAAATAAGACTTAACGATTATCGGTTAGACTATCGTTTGCTATTGAGATTAGTCTATGTTCACACCAATTATATCGGGTGTTAAGGATACACTGTTTGGCATACACCGATTATATCGGGTGTAAAAGATAATGTTAATATAACCATGCACCACCGATAATTATATCGGGTGTTAATATAACCATGCACCATCGATAATTATCGAGTGTTTTAATATGCACCGGTTGGTAAATAAAGTGCCATGCACCATTATCGTGAGGGGGCACGATCAAGTGATGTCTTGATCGGCCATGTCCTTGGACATGGCTGGTCAAGGCATCGCTTGACCGTACCCAGCCCACTATATATACCAAATGAAATGTGTGAGAATGGACATTCAAATTTATAAATGCTCCTCCTCTCCTGCCACATAAAAGAAGACAATCAGATTTATAGAATAATTCAGTAATAGATAAAATATTTAATAAGATAGAATATAACTTGCATATTGAATGTAAATTGAATATCATTTACAGCACCAACCTCCAAAAATAAAATGATAGTACTTGATCTTACTCTTGAATCAGGTCTGATCCTCATCCACAAATCTGCTCAAGCATTGCTTCTTTAAATCTGCTTATGATATTAAAAATCTCTGCTCATAGGTCAGCAATAATACACCTTAAAATCTGATTTTGTATGCTCCTTAGATCTGATTTTAAGGTTTGATTTAATCCCTTCAGTTCTGCCCTTAGATCTGATATAGATCTGCTCTTGATTCTGATTTAAATCTTCTCTTGATCTGATTTTGATGTGCTTTTTTTTTACTATCAAATGGAAAGATATTCGTTGAATTGCTTCACGATATGCACCCCAAATGATATTCTATTTACACTTAGTTTTGCACCTCTTCATTGAAACAATGCACCTCTTCAAAACAGATAAGCCAAGGGCAGAATTTTTTTTTTTAATTGTTTCCCAGAGTGGGCACCTCATAAGGGAGGTCAGCCCTAGCAAGGTATACCTTTTTATTTTTATTTTCAAAACACCTTAACATGGGCAGCACAAAACAGGAATTGGCCCATTACAAAAATTATTTGCAATTTATAAATTTAATCCCCAAAGAAGAGCAGCTTCATAAGAAGGTTGGCCAGCAGCATAAACATAGATCTATTTATTATTTATTAAAAGCAAATTCTGATCTGCTAAAGAAGTCAGACATACTTTGACATCAATGACAAAACTCAACATAAATAGAATTTGTAAACAAATATGTCTTACCCGAGAAACTATTCCAAGTCTCTCCAGCTTATTTATTGCATCAACCACATCAAAATTACATCTCTCGTCAAACTCGGACTGCATGAGTTCCTCACACCTATTATCAAGATCCTAACCATGAAAAATATTAAGTTAGAAACATTTTTATTTCAAAAACAATAAAAACTTTGGGAGCATTCTTTTCTTAGTTATATAAGAAAAAGGCCTTACACTCAAGGACAATTCCTACCTCCATTGTAGCTTTCCCTTGCTCCATTAAAATGTAAAAAGATATAATCACCTCCTTCACCTGTTTATCTGACAATGAATTACTAAACAGCAACTCTTCAAAATTTTCAATCAAAATTTAAAATATTAATCTAGAAAATTAATTAAAATTTAAGAAACCAAAATTGCCCCTATATCAAATTCCTTTAATGTTTTGTTATCTTTCAACCTTGATAATGACAGTTTAGTAACACATACTTCTTGCTGAATGACATCATCGCAGAGATGGAGAAGTGTTCCTCTGCCACTGTCAAGCTGTTTATTATACATTGACTGAGTGATAAGATTTTGGTATGTATCCATGTTTTGTTGAAACCTGTATAATATTGTGCCATAAGCTCAAATTGTAAATTGAACATAAAACATCTAAAATCCTATAGAAAATATCATAATTAGGCTATCATGTTTATGCACTTTGTTATAAGAACCCTTTATGAGACAAAAAGAGTTTTTAACAAACATGTTATTAAAATGATCTACTCAACTTTGAGGGATCATGTTTTTCAGTAAAAAAAATCTCTAGATTCTTGTTAATTGAAATGATATGCAAAGTGATTCTTCGACACAGAATAAATAATCTTAAATCAGAGAAAAAGCACAGCTTCCCACTAGCTTTAATATTATTTTAAGCTAATGAAGTTAATGAGAACATAGAGATATTTACATGGCATTTTCTTTTACGTCAACGAAAAATGTTACTTGTATGGTTGCTAGAATGAATGCACAATATAATCCATTTATAAGATAAACTAGAGCTTACATACAAATTTGATAATAATGCCATGACAAGTTAAAAACAAGAGATGAAGAAAACTTACAGATTAATCTAATCTAAATTAGAAAATTCTTTGTTTATCAATAAGCCACTAGTATACATTAAGTTTTCACAGTCTATTATAAAGAATCAAGATAGCAAGAGTTTTTACTTGAAGCTTCTATCAATAAGAATATTTCAGTTATTAGCTTCTTCCCTTCATAAGAAAGTTATATGCTATAAGTAGTAGGAAATGTTTGTTAGGAATCCAAAGAATGCAGAAGTTAGCTACATTGTTGATGGCAATGTTGTGTGTGCGGATCCACAAAAGATTCAAGAAATTTTAGATTAGCAACACTAGATGACCTTTATGTTTCTTTGTAACTTATTGGATCTAGCCAATATCAATCAGAAGTACATGTTGGAATACCCTCACAATGTCAAGTGCCTAAATCATTTGACAAAAGCTGGAGCCAAAGAAAATTTTGTTTGCACTGAAGCGCAATCAAAGGCACTAGAAGAGCTAAAGCACCAACTCTTCTCAACATCAGTTCTTTCCCTTCCATATCTATACTATGTTTGAAATAGAGAGTAACACTTTTAAATATGAATATGCACTTAGCATTGTTCTCATGCAACATGGGAACACAATTCTTGAAGGCCTTTAATACACAACCTTAACGAAGTGCTACTTACAAATCTTTGTGTCCTCACTAACTAGGATGTAGTGTCCCCTCTCTAGGCCTAGGTAGTTGGCAAGTGTTAACCTATCCTTCAATTCCCTGCAGGCTAATGTATGTTGTTAGGAGGACTCTTGGATTCTAGGTGTCATTGCAAATCGTTTCTTTTACCTTTTTTGTGAAGGGTTTTGGGCTTGGGCCTCAGTGTGTTATGCAGGATGTTTTTAGATGTTGTTTCAGCTAAGTTGCCAGTTCGGGTTCAAAGAACCGGTTCGCTGGTACGGCAAAATTTTGAAATGGGGTTTGGGTTCGTTAGTACAAAAACATGTAATTAATTAATTAATTAATATATATATATATATATGCAGCCTATAAGCATAAATTAAGATTAGAATGCAACATAATATCATATAAACAACAAAAACACCATAAACTTGTAATCATAGCATCATGATCATAGTGCATACCATCATAGCATCATATACTTCAAGTTCAACATCAAAATATTAAAATGATAACATCAAGTTCAAGTATCATTGTTGCAAAATTCAACTTGCAACAATTGGAACTTTATACTAAATTTAAATTATCTAAAGGATTCTTCTTCTTCTTGCAATAGCAGCCAAGAATAGCACTAAGAAGATGAAAGACTAATTGCCAGTCAAGAATAAATGCAATGGCAGTCGAGTAACAGCAAAAGTCTTTCACAGAAACAACTAATGCCATTGAAGATGATGAAGGAGAAGAAGAATGAGCCGTCAAGAAAGTGAGCTCAGGAAACTAAATATTTTTGTTGCTTTTCATAAGGCGAGGATTGTAAATCAGGAATGAGCTAATGCATGGGTATTTTGCTGCTGTGATTGAGTATTGCTCTAGTACCTTGTATAAGGTTAACAAGTACGAGGTCAGAACTCAATTGTTTACTGCTCTGTTTTATCTTGCTTCAGACATAAAAAATTTGAATAAATCTATCAATTGTCTATTGTTGTTCTTAATAATTTTAAGTCCTAAACCTGCAAGATCACTTGCAAAACAATCACACAAATTTGTAAGTCTGAACTCATTGCTATAAATTTTATAAAATTTTGAAAAAAAATGTAAGATTTGGGCACCCAAGTGTCCAGGTTCACCCTGGACGAACCAGCTTGCCTGGGTACAAACCCTGGCCGAACCCAAAGGTGAACCAAACCAAAATCCAAACCCAAAACGAACCGAACCAAAACCAGGGGCCCAGGGCAGCGAACTAGACATCCTAGGATTTCAGACACCCAATTTGAGCTCCACATTTCTTGAAGCTCACATCTATGTATAGCAAATCACCATTTTTAGCTCAATAACACTTCTCATCACCAATATCACCCCGACACCTTTTGTTTCACTCTTTGATGATCAATTGATTTTAATATTTTTGAAACAAACCTAGAAATGTTCACCCATATTGTTAAAAAAAAAATATTTTAATATTTATTGAAGTCAATTGTTGCCTTGGGCTTGAAGTTTGAGAGACATAAGGAGTTAGAAAAAAAAAAAAAAAAAAATTATTGTGCGTTGAAGTTTGGAAGAATAAATTGTTTTTGGAGCTCATTCTTGGTATGCATACATGAATATTTGAAAGGAGGAAATATTGAAAAGTTTTCTATAGGAACTCTTGGAAGAAAAAATCCTTCCCTAAGTATATCATCTTTGAAGGTGAACGAGCTTTCCGAGGTTATTGCAGATAGTCTTATTTTAAAGGTTGTAGTCAGCCAAGTAATAAAAGTAAATATAATTGTGTCGGCCAAGAGTTTTTGTTAGTCATTTGTTATACATTGCGATTGGTAGTTCCCGACTAGTTGTCAATTAATAGTTATTGATGGTTGCTAATCTTAACCAACATCGACCTACTATATATTGTATCTTTGGTTCATATTCGAAAACTCACGATTGACTGGCAGGTTGGCATATGAATATTGTAATTACTACATATCATTGAATAATAAAGAACAAGAATGACTTATCTTTCATATACTGTTGTAGATGCATAATTGCTTTGTACTTGTAAATTCATTTAAATCTGTCACTGAAAGAGTTACGCGATAGACATTTTGCACTATTGGAAAATATAATTCATAGACAATAAGCACGGCAATGTAATCGGCCAACCCATGGAAAAACCAGTAGTAACCGAAACCAAAAAAGAAGAATACACAACAAAAGATGAACTAACACAAGACTTGGTTTACATGTGGGGAGTATTTGTAAACTCGTATGTTCGAACGGAGGCTCTTGAGCAAGAGATCCCCAAGAACACCATCTCAAATACCCTTACAGTAAATGTTGAAGTTGACAATCTTCTCTGGAGACTAACAAGGTTGATCACTTTATTACCCTTTCAGACCTTCAAGAAGAGAGAGATTGGAAGCAACATAGACAACAAAAACTGCAATTGTACAAAGAACAAAATTGGAGGGAGGAAGAAGAATGTGAAACTACTAGAACACACACCTCTGGAAATTAATGCCCGCGCAGCCAAACAAAGATAGAAGACGTATCCCAAGCAATCAAAAAGTCACAAAAGGATCACTAAGAAGATCCCTTTGACTAAGAGAACAAAATGAGCGACGAAGATGACTGAGAAGAATTGCCAAAGAAGAAAACAAAGGACTACAGAGGGAAACCCCAAGTTTGTCAAGAAGCAAAAGTAGAAGCATTAGTCGAAGACATAGTCAAGAGGAGAAAACTCTCACCAATGGTAAGCAAAGGAAGAGCAAGTGGGTGGAACTTGCAAGACACCTACCACTCCCGAATGAAGCGTACAAAGGCAACCCTTACATACAATCAACATCGAATGAAGACGATGAAGAAGGAAACTCTGAGAATGAGTTTGATGAGATACTTGAGAGAAATTAACAGTGCATAGAATTGAGACGAAGACTCCAAGAAGAAGAGAGTCCGGGAATGAAGCGAAAGGATACAGAGTGCAAGGGACACTAAGAGTAGACATGTAAAGGACTCATGCATGGTCGTAAGTGCAAGTGAAGAACTGGAACATCAAGAGAAAAACAATCCAACCAGGTTGAAGGCACAAGGTGTGTACTGACCAAGAAAGATGGGCAACTCTGAATGTCAACAGGCAGAAATACCCTAAGTTAAAGGGAAATGGATCTGAAGACCCAAGTTAGGCAATGCAAGACATGAGAAAACATCTGGATAGCAAGCGGCCAGAAGGTCAAAGCCTATTGGCTGAGAGCGTTTCCAACTACACCATGGAGAATGGCCATTGACTAGTTCATGGAACTTGATGATGAATCCATAGTCTCATAGGAAGCGTTGAAGAGAATATTTCTATCAAAATTTTCTTTTGAAGTGAATATTTAGAGCAAATCTGCCAAAGATTTATGAAAGCGGATATTTCAAAAATAATAAGATCAAGAGGATGCTTAAGTTATCGGCAAGGACATCCCTAAAAGTGAAATAATGAAGACCATCAATACTTTTATAAGTTCTGATTTAATCATTCATCCATAAATGGCAAGATTTTGAAACATTACTTGTTGAGTATCTGGCAAAAACTCAACTATATCAGTAACAAAGGCCCACATGCATCAAAACATTACTCACATTGTTGGGATTTTTCTCACATCTAACACCTTGTGCAGCTTCTCATCACTACCCATCAAACCCATTAGGGTCTCCACTCCCAAACCCCCACTAGCTATTGGGATCACTTGTCATATAAGAAATTTGATTACAATGAGGGGGTCTAGGAATGGAGACTAGAATCAAGAACTTAGACAACTCATTTTATCATTGTCATAATATCGAATAATGAAGTATCATACTATTAGTATCAAATATTCAAATGTCGTTATTAGAACCTCTCCCTAAGTTTTCACTAGACTAGTGAAGAGGAAGATGTAAAATGTTGCAATATGCAATTTATAAATTATGATGAATCATGATGATTCAAAGGCAATCATCATAAATTCATAATAGTTGTCAATTAACTATTGTATCAGAATTCTGCGTGAGGATGCAATTTTATACACAATTTGCATTCAAATAAATCAAATTCAATAGAAAACAATTTTGTACCCATTTATGGACTATTTGGATACATCTTGCCATTAAATTTTTCAAAAAAAATGTGTTTCTAAAGCAATTTTTTAAGTTGTCAAGTTGTTGTGAGTTTTTGCTGAGTCAAGTTTTTTTGGGGTCTGGCGAGTTCTTGATAAGTCTATGTTTTCCAATTATGCTTTAAATAATAGTAAGTCTCCTCAGGTTCATGGCTTGCCCATAGAATTTTATAATACAAAGCAAATAATAGAATATTTAGTTTGGGTTTACATATGTATGTATATATGCATAGATGTATGTATGTATGTATGTATGTATGTATGTATGTATGTATGTATGTATGTATGTATACAAATATAAATATATATATATATAAATATATATATATATATACACACATATATATATCATAGATGAAAAAATCGCCAAAAAATCGTATGAATCGCGATTTACCGGAAGCAAAAAACCCAAACGATTTAATCTTTGAAAAAATCGAGAAAGGATTTTTATAAAAAAATTGCATGTTTTTCAGCGAAAAAATCACGAGTAAATGCCGGAAAATCGCATTTGGAAAAGTCATTTCGTTTTTTTTTAAAACCCTAAAAAGGTCATGCAATAGTTTATTTTGTTTTGACGTCGGTAGGTGTAGGCGTGCGGGAGAAAAAAATACGCCGTGATTTCTTCTCACGCCAATGTGATTTAATCTCACACTAGCGCGATTTAATCTTTTGCGAATCAATAATTTTTTTTATAAATTTTAAGTTAAGATGGTCTTGTTTACACTTCTACAAGCATTGGCAAGAGTATGAATGTATTGCACACAATTCATTGAAAATATAGAGTTAGATTTTATTTACAATTACACTTCTACAAGCATTGGCAAGAGTATGAATGTATTGCACACGATTCATGGAAAATATAGAGTTAGGTTTTATTTACATTTTCCCTGGTTTCAATCACTAAAACATGAACAACACATGAATCTATTCCTACTTCCTATACTATTAGTATTGGTGATTGATTTTGTTTTTTAAAACAATGTGAAGGTTTGAGTTTTCAAAATTGGTTCCTTATTGGGTAACAACGTCAAGCACAACCATTAAAACACTAGCTAAGAAGATGTAGCAAGAATATTTTAAGAAATTATATGTTTTCAAATGTTCGATAATTTTGCTGATTTTTTTCGATTAAGAGTTTTTCATCTTTGATATATATACACATGTATATATACACACATGTGTATATATATATACACACGCATGTGTATATATATATACACACACATGTGTATATACATATATATAGATACATGTGTGTGTGTATATATATATATATATGTATACATATACATATACATATACATATACATATATATAGACATATACATATATGTATATATATGTATGTGTATACACACACAAAAAAACATATATATATATTAAGTATGCTAGGTCTCAAGGTTTGAATTCGAGTTCGAGTTCGGAAACTATAAAATTCGGATGAAGTTTGGCAAGAAAAAAAAATTCGAAAAAAAATAAAATAAAATTCACCTTAAATATTTTTTTTAAATATAAGTAATATATCTAATAAATTATCGAAATAGTTTAACATTACAAAATAGGTTTGAAATTATTATAAAAAGATGTCACAATTATAAAATATTAATAAAAAATAGTATAAATAGAATTTATAGATAATAATAAATTAAATGTGCTGCATTAATATTTAAAAAAAAATTAATATAAATAAAAATTATAAAATGATAATAAATTTAAATATATTTAATATTGATAAGAACATTAAAAATAAAATAAATTTAATATGAAAAAATAAACTTAAAAAAACAAAGGCAGAATATAAAACCTAAAAACTAAAGTCATTCTTCAAAACCAAAAAAAGTTCTAGCAAGAATATAGAACCTAAAAACTAAAACCAACGGCTTGTCTAAGACTCCAACGCGGCGCTCCAATCTTCAATAGAGAACTCCACAGCAGCACTCCAATCATTAAGAGAGTCTTCAACGGAGCCTTCAACACTGAGCAGCGAGCAAAAGTGTCGTGAAAACAACAAGCAGAAATTTCATGGGTCTTCAAAAAACGCTTTATTAAAACTATTTTAAGACTTTTCATTTCTTGTTGTACAAACTTGAGGCAAATTTTAACGAATGTTTTTTTTATCTTTAAAAGTTCACTAAAGTTTGAATATGAAGCCAGAAATTTGGCAAATGTAGTATGTATGTATGTATGTATGTATGTATGTGCGTATGTATGTATGTATGTGCGTATGTGCGTATGTATACATGTATGTATGTATGTATGTATGTATGTGTGTATCAAAAAATTTAAAATTATATATAATAAAACAGTGATGCTCATAATTGCCATTAAACAAATATTTAAATACCTCATAATTTGCAAAAAAGTGAAAATACTCATAATTCCATAATTCAGTGATTTGTCAAATGTCAATACACAATGAAAATTACAATCAATATTTAATAATTGCCGTAATGGTTTTCATCAAATGCATCAAATTCAACATTCGGTTTGATTTCACTTGAACCACAATGAGTTACAATACCACTTCCACTAGCCACATAGTGTACAACATACCTCATCTAAAGAGATTTCTAGTAAGTTGTACAACAATAACATCCAAGTCAACACACTCCAGAGTTACATCCCAATTCTTTGTCACCCCTCATTGTAATCAAGTTTCTTACATGACAAGAGATCCTAGTAACTAGTGAAGATCTGGGGCAACACAAAACTTTGAAAGCACACAAACCTTCATGACACTCACCATTTTCACCATTTTCACAATTGGTTTGCAAGCACTTTTTAGGTTAGTTTTTGTTTTAAAAGAAATGCTTTTTTGTTCCCTTTATGGGCCCAGTTATTGCAACTACCCCTAGGTTTGATCATGTACATCCCAAGTATGCCCAAGGTACCACCTACCCTATGAAGGACCCACAAGGAACCTAGGGTGCCTAGGCGGTACCTTGGGAGTACCCACAAACATACTTGTTTTGCACTGAGACGCAAACTGTATCCATATGGGAATAGGGGCTAAACAACAGTACTTAGAAATAGAGGTTTTAACAAAGGAAGGTATGTCCCTACAAAAATTATTACAAGCTAAGGAGATTATTAAACAGCTCTTGAGAGGTCCTGATGCTTTTCAAGGTATGATAGGGTTTTCTTTGCTGATAGATCTATTTGGTGGAATTTAGATTGGAAGAATAAACATCTTGCTTTAACTCAAGGATGTGTTGCTATATAGTGGACCTCAAAGGGGATCAATGATTTTAAAGATGTTTTTGACATAGTTGAGTTGTACAATCAAAGAAACAGCAATACAACATGCCATAATAGGGCAAAAATGAAATGATCCTAATCAGAATGCCACCAAGAATTATCTAGTACGGCTGGCCAAAAAGAAAGAACCGTATAGAGTGGCAAAATGAACTCTAAACCACATACGATATATTCTTGGCAAAGTACAACAGACCTGGGAGCAACAATACGACCTCCTAACAGTCAATATCTTCTCGGAAAATCAATGCTCTAGTTTATTTTTCATCCACAAATAATTATTAGGCAAGTTTGCAGGTGTACAGCCTAGTAAAATGACTTAAGCTGCACATTAAGATTCAACTCTACACACATATATTTAAGAACTGGAAGCTGGAAATATAGAAATCTTTTTTAATTGAAGCACAATTGCAATCTCTATGTGGAAGAGCACTAAAAACTAGCAGAGTTTTCATGCTTGAAGCTTTACAAATCTAGAGGGTTTTCATCCTCCAAAAGAGAAGAAGATGAATGCACATTCATTCTTTTAAAATGAGATTTTTTTATAAAACAAGAAGATTTTCAAACATTCTCTTATTTATAACTTTATTTTGAGAAAATAATTATTTTCTTTTTTGATAAATACACCTCAAAATTATAAAAAAATATTAATAAGTGTCTTTCTGAAACACTTTTTTGCACCATAAGCCTAGAGACAAAAAATAATCACACGAAATACTTTTTTAGTTAGTTACACTATAAGTTCTGTAAATTGTTTACTTTTTGACAACTTAATTTAATTGATTAGTTAACTTCCTTTTTAAAAAATTAATATAAGTCATGTTCTAAAATAAAGTTACTTTTTTCGACAACTTAAATTAAGTATTTAATTATCTCCAAAATTTCGAAAAAGGGGACATGACACCTCGTCCTCTACCTTGGTGAAACAATATCAAGCCTTTAGCATCCCAAGTACAACATAATTTTCCACATGGATGTACAAAAGGTTTCCCCAAATTCCATGTTGATGGTACTCAACATTTGGATGAAAATATTTCAACCTTCACCACAACTGCAATAGTTTGGAGTTTTCTAATGAGGATGAAGTTGTCTTGCTTTTTGTTGAAACTCTATATGAAGGAGCAATGGAATGGATTTCATGAACTTCTAGTAGATTGCATTACCAATTGGTATCTTACGAGCGAAAAGTTCCTAACTTGCTTCAAACTAATAGAGAATGGTCACATGCCAATTGTCAAATTCAAAAAACGAATTCAAAAATCCTATGTGTGAACCTATTGCTCATTTGAACTGTGTTGTAGGAAGATTGGCAACTTATTGGACAATGTATGTAGGCAAAATACCTGCTCGTATCTACAGTTTTAAATGCTACTGTCTTCACCTATTTTGATTATTGAAAATCTGTCCTAAAATGCTGCTGAAAATTCTAGGAACAAGCTGCAAGCTGTCACAGACTATGGAGATTTTATGCCAGAAAAACATAGTGACCACGGAGGATACTTACAAGCTGTTGTTGATCGCTTTTATGGTTGAAAATTGATATCAAACCCTGGGCACCCTTTTGGTATAACTGAAAACCTGTTATATACTTCCTTTTGGTGACTGAAAACTCAACCCTAGGCTGCTGAAAATCCTAGGCGCCCGGATATGAAAGGAAATAAACTACAAAAAAATGACTGATGCCCTTGCTAGATGTTGAAAACTTGTTTCTTCTTGGTATTTGCAACAAATCCTTCATATATTTTGGAGAATGCAATCAGGGAATGAATGAATGCATTTAATAAAATCCACAAGACAAAGCAGTCTATGGGACCAAAGGATAGTAACAGCGTTGCCTTGCATACAAACTCCCTCTGAAAGATGCTGCCCAATTATGCATGAGTGATATCCATTTCCTTTTCAATCTTGGATCTTCTACCATGAATCTTGATCAAAATGTCTATTGTTTTCGCTAATATTTCCTTTTCAAACAAGGCATGAGAGTCGAGTTTCAAGATATAAATGTATTTGATCTGGATAACCTTGTATGGCAGAATTATAGTCGGTATATAGTGGCACGATTTCTCTGTGCTTTTTTATTCGCTCAAGTTATGTGTGCGACATCTTTGTGTTTCTCTGTGTGCATGCATTTCTTTTCCCTACATTTATCATGGCGGCAACGCTTCATTTTCGCTCGTCTTCTTGCACAACCCTTTTCCAGCATTTTTCATCTGTGGGTGCCACACTTTTTTTTGTTGTGCCCGTTTTTTTCGCGATGGTCTCTGTCCACAACTGCTATTTAATCCACCCGTGACAATTTTTTCTCGTTCGTGATTTGTGTTTCCGGCTTGTGGGATGGCGCCCTCGATCTAGGGCTTTATGGTTTTTATTTTTATTTTTCCTAAAAAAAAAATTGTGGGTTTTCTAGTTTTTTGCCACAAAATAATGGGAGGGTTTTTATAATTTTTCCTCAAAAATTATCTGGTGGGTTTTTAATAAATTTTATCCTTGAAAAAATATTACATGGGTTTTCAGGATTTTTTCCTAAAAAAAATTGTTTGTTGGGTTTTGATCGATTTTTCTCCTCAAAAATCATGTATCATCTGTAATTCACGATGTTCATGTGGGATTTTGTTATTCTTGGGTTTTGTCGTTTTTTCCACAAAAAAGATGATTTGTAACTTCAGTTTGAAGGGTTTGACGGTTTTTTCCGCAAAAAATGTGCTTTGTTTTAGTCAGTTTTGGGTCACACCTGGAGTTGTTGGGGCTAACATCTGCAACCGTGGTATCTTGCAATTTGTTCTTGAGTTGCTAGAGTGAACAATGTTCAATGCTCATTTGTAGAAGTTTTTGCAATTTTTTGCTAAAATCGTGTATGTTGTTCTATAATGTGCCCATTTAGGAATTTCCTTAATTTAATCCTGAAACAACAATTCCAACTTAAGGTGAGAACTGTAATACAAAATTTACCCAAACGAAAGACATTTTATTATGATATTTGACTTAAAATTCTAAGAACAATACGGAAGATAGAACTTATCTTCATAGTTTCCTCTCATTTGACAATGGATTTATGTTGATCATAAATCTCCCATAAACTGATACTATTTACTTACATTTCTGATATAAAAAATTTCACTACAAATCTGTTATAAGACTTCATATCTAATATAACCTGATCATAAATCTGTCATGAATATGATCTCAAACTCCTTATATTCTTCTCATCTAATCTGCTATTTGTCTTTTCATGCTCTCTTTTGAATCTGCTAGGAGTTCTTTTTAAATCTGAAATAATGTTCCCATACACTCCTTCCTAAGTCTGCAATCTATCTCCTTATCGGTGATACTTGGTACATGTGTTTTGCTGTCTTTGAAATCATACCCAATGCACATCTCATTCAAATCTGCATCGTACTACTTATTCATACCCATCTGTATAAGATAATCTTCTTACTTCTTCATATGACCTTCTTGTGATGAATAATCCTTTTCCTACATATCCTTCACACTTGTTAATGCATTATAGCTTCGGTAAGATAAATGATTGAATGAGAGATAAATGAAGTCTCTCATTCAATCATTTATCCTATCGTTAAACTATGAGGAAAACTTCAAGCTGTTGTTCCTTCATTTGATGATCATTCTTCTTTGTATATGTTCAATCTACTTAGTTCGATCAATGCTTAAACTATCGATAATCATATCATAGCATAGAATACCAATTGAATCGGTTTACATTATAACTGAGATCACCAATTATTATCGGGCTAACCTATGTATTCCAATTTATATCGGTTCATATATTAAACAATGAACAAACAATGGTTATCAGGATTAACCGATTGTTATCGAGTGGCAACTTAAGCATACACCGATTGGTATCGAATGATTAATTAAGCAAACACCGATTGGTATCGGGTAGCATGTTAAGTATACCCCGATTGGCATCGGGTAGCAAGCTAAGTATACACCGATTAATATCAGGTTGTTAATTAAAGTATATACACCGATTGGTATTTGTAACGATGACTCAAAGGGTGCGATCAAGTAATGTCTTGATCGGTCATGTCTAAAAGACATGATCGGTGAAGGCATTGCTTGATCCTCCCCCCACTTGCATATACATACCAATCGGCATTTGTGAGAAGGACATCGAATTTTATAAGTGCTCCTCTCACCCGCAATAGAAAAGAAGATAGTCAAACTTATCATATAAAATAGATAATACATAGATAAAAGTAAAGATAAACTAGAATATAACTTGCATATTGAATTGAGAATTGAACATCATTTACAACACTCCCCATTAAACCTCTTTATATACCTTTATGTCTTCATGAGTAGAGAGACAAATTATGCACCTTTTCACTAATCGCACTTTTTGACTTTATAAACTTTTTATTTCTTCATCATATACTAATCGTATTGTTTAATTGCTTCTTTCTATCGAATTGCTTTCCTTCCTTTATTAATCTTTATTGCACCTTTTTTGAATAGACAAAGTGCTTCATACGTATATTTTTTAACAAACACATCAATGCCACTTTTTAATCTTTCAAATCACACCCCAAAAATTCCTTAATAGATCGCACCGTTTCACTTAATTTTTGTTTATTACTAACTACCTCAAAACACTAATCGCTTCATTTCTTTGTCACGAATCATCCTCAAAGATAATCGCATGAGTTGTTTGCTTTAGATATAATCACCTATTTTTAAATGATGACTGGTCAGTCAACATCATTCCTTCAAAAATGATTACTTATTAGTTCTATATTTATCTTTAGTCAATTCTCAATCATATTGAGCACTGTTGATTAACTGTATCTCCTTTAGTTGCTGATTGTTCTTTACTAACCAAAGTCGTTGTCTCAATATATGATTGTTGCTCATATCACAACATTGGTCAAACTTAGCTTCATGTGCTGCCTTCAAATACAGTTGCTACCTTTTGTTTCTTGGATCGCTGCTTAATAAACAAACTGTAGAGTTGGCAGCATCCTTAAGGAAGTCGCTGGTGTAGAACTCAATGCATCATCGCTACTGTTATTTAAGGAGACTCGTCGTATTGTTATCTGCTGTGTATCAATATAATCATCACTTTATAATATTATATTATAATCGCTGCTCTCCATAATACTAATCGCTGCCTCTTAATAAAACTCCAAACTACCACATCTTGCTCTTTCGTTAGTTAACTAATTCTTTGATATAATTCATAGACGTCCTCCCATAATGAGTCGATGTATGATAAACTTAATTCAGGGATCGATGCATATTTAATTTGTTCTTTCTTTTTAATATCATTCATTTACTAAATTTGTGCCTTGCTGATGATATCAATAGTGTAGCATATATGTTTCATGTTTGGCCAAAGAGTAAATATCTCTTTCTTCTTCTATCAAACTGCTTCACATTCATCATTTAATAATCTTGATTATTCTCAATACATCGTCATCAAACTATTTGGTTTCAATTGCATCAACTTATTATAAAGATAATACAAGGAGCTTTCACAATATCAACAATATTTTATGAGGTTCAGTTTGGGGACATCACATGTTCTTTGGAGGGTTTGCCGATTTTTCCTCAAAATCGTGGTTTCAAGCTTAGTAATTCGCATGTGACAGTTCTATAATTCACATGTGAGGGTAACATCAGGTTGGACGATTTCTGGTTACTTGATCATTAACATTTTGCAAATCCAGGGAGTCTCAACAGAAGCAGTTCTGAATAGAAGGGGGCAGCCTTCTTTGTGTTTGTGATCAAAAGACCTGCAAATTTCTTTTGTAGGGTATTAAATGTTGTAATGTTTCTTTAATGGTCATCTCAGTTATTTTAGGTAGTTTCCTTTTCTGTCTTCAGTTCGCGATTGTTTCATTTAGAAACATCGTCTTTGTAAATCTATTTAAGGAGATTTCATCTCCATTGTTTAATACAACATCAATTTACCATGACAGGATGTGCCCCAATGTAGGGTGGAAATAGGGCCGGGAATTCTCTTCTTGGTTGGTGAAGCTACCATTTGAAGCCCCTACTCTACAATGGGCATTCCAGCAAGCATGGAACACTCAATGATGCAGGGTCATTCCACTTTCACTAAACCCAAAGTGCAAAAATGACATATTTTATCTACCCAATTTTCTTTAGCCATTATCCACCTTCCAATCTCAGACCTTAGACAATGTAAGCTAGTCTCCATTGAATGAAGAAAAACAAGGATCAAAGGTGCTTCTATTGAAGGAGCCTTTTTTAAACCTTTTCTATTTTTATGTCATCCTATGTATGGTGTGTGTCTATGAATTCAAATCATCTATACATTGAGATGCATTTTTTGGCTTTCAAATTTTGTGTCCCTCTATATGAGGGTGCACTCCTTTATATGCGCTTGCAGTTTGTTAATTTTCAAGACTTGTAGCCCTTTCATTTAGCCATGCACTTCCTCATTAGACTGCGATTCAATCCCATAAGCATTTTGTTTCACCTTATTGAGGCACACATTGCTATGAATGAGATCAAATAGATTCAAATTTTGGCCACCTACAAATTCACCTTGTTTATGAGCAAACTCCATTGCAAGGTCGCACACATTTCAACTCTTTTAAATGCTATAATTCTCTATCAAGCATGCACCACTTCACTGGATGATATTTTTATTTCAAATATTCACTTTATTTTGTATAGGCCAGCACCTTTATATAAGCAGACAATTTTCACTTAAATATTTTTCATGCACCTCTATGGAGTGACATTCACCCATCCATTGGTTGACAATTCTCTCAACATTATGACCTCATGTTCACCTTGGGAAAAGCACACTTGTTTACTCTAGCATGCAACTTTTTCAATTTTTGACTAAAATTTGCTCCCCTTCAATAAGGAAAGCCCTCCATCAGCAAACGTCTATTCATGCCTTACCGACTTTTTCACATTTCTCCCTCATCCAAGCTCTAATCCTTGCATCATCAAATGCATTAAAAAGATCCTTCCATTGGCCCTACAAAGACACTAAGTAGAGCTGACAAAAACAACATTGATGATAATGACAAGGATTTGAATACCCATAAAATGAGGAATTTTCAGAATTAGACTCGAACAACTTGACATAAAAGAATTCATATGGGTACAACAAGTTGAACCTCAAATGTTAGTTCTAGAGCAAGCCCCTCTAGAAAGCTTCAAAAAGATGGTGACAAAAAAATGATAAATGTAAATACTCCTACCTTAGGCATTAAAGCACTCTTTTGTTCCTTGAATCAAATTCATTACAATGTTATAACATTGATAACCACCTTTGATTACACATAACATTGATAACCTCTTCCAATATTATGTTATCAAGCCTATCATTTAGATATGCTATTCATTTAACTTAAGACCATGCAGAACAAGAATATGGATACATAAAATTAGGGATATCTGAGGAAAAATTTACGTGAAATAAATTTTTGCACAATATCCAGCAAGTCCACTCAAAATTGCAAATACAACCCAAAAATCAGCTTGTGGCATTTCAAGAGAACTAATCAAGGCAACCTGCAAAATAAAAAAGTTTTACATAAACTGAGAGTATTAGATCTTGGATTAGTAAAGTCTAATCTCAAATGGATGCATAGATTTTACAATTTTGTGAAATGGAATTCATGACAACATACCAAACCAATGACTGCCGAAATAAGAAACTTGATCCAGTCCATAGGCGTTAAGCTTGGATTTTTCTTTTCTGGCTGCACAAGCATCCTAAATAAAATTCTGTTGCACAAAAATAATTTTATAATCAAAACTGCAATGTAATTCATACCAGAACCAACTCCATGTCTGCCATTGGAATATTCTTAAAATGTTTAATATGAAGACTCCGGTCTTCAGGCTGCAATTTGTCTTTATTGGGTGCTGCTTTTCTGGAAAAGTAAATCAAAAAGAACATATATCAATGTGCCAATGTATAAACTCCTCAGATGGCTTTTAACTTTCACATTTTGAAACAAAACCATTTCCCTTCAACCAAAGTCAACAGATGTATGCTTGTGAACTAAAGTTCCTAGTTACAGCCCACACTTCCAACACCCTAAATTAATAAGATCACAACTGATACACATTTTGTGAGTTTCACTTACATCAAGTAAACTGAAAATCAAATACAACGGATCTTGTCAATCCTTGTCATATCTTCATTGGAAAAAATATGGATACAAAAAATATGCTTTAAAGAAGAGAAGGTATATTCATGACTCTCTTTAAGCTTTGAGTAAAAAAAAGGTGTTACCTGTAAACAACAATTATTCGTTCAAATGTTGGTTCTTGAATTGTGTTCTTGCTAAATAAATTTCGCAAGCTGGTGCAAGTTGGAAGCAAATCAGCCACATATGCTCATTGATCTTTTATGATAATTTAAATGAAAGCAATCATTTGTTTCTGCAATTATAGACTACATATAAGAACACTGTAAACCAAAACGTGCAGACGCATCACTGGTATTTATCAGAACCTGAGTTCCATGTTCTCAATTCGGATGCGCTCAACAAACAATTCCTGATCACTCAAATTTTCAATTTCTCCATCTGCTCCTGTAGATTCTCTTCTACTTGCACTCCTCCGCTTTCTAGTGAAGATTTTATTAAGTCTGATTCCAAAAATAAAAACAAGTTAAAAAAATAGAGCATCCAACACAATTCAAATCTGATAAAACTAAGTCCAACTTCCATTACAACGGTTTAAAACAACTCTGTTCTGTAGAGAATTCTAAAGAATTATGTTTGTTCTATAGCATCCTGACCTAGATATCCGAAGAAGCCAATTCCAAGCTCGAGAAATAAGCATGTCCACCTTCTCCATGATAAAGTAATCAGTTGTCTTATCAATTCCAATGCCCCGGCGGAAAATAATATACTTCAAAACATGACCAAAATAAGAAGGTTGTTAGAGAATCAATTGTTTCACAATCATGAGTTACATAAGTTATGCTGCATCTGTAATCCTCTGTTACACATCACTCAATTTGATAAATGTAACTAAGGCAAAAAATTGCATTACATTAAAACCAAATTCATACTTGTATCCATTAAGTGAAAATCGCAAAGGAGAGTGCCAAAAAAGAAACCTTCCATGCCTTGCAGCTATTGCTCCCTTTTTTATATATGACCTGTGAGAAAGGAATCTACTGCAGCATGGCCACCAAGGGCAAGAATAACAATGACCCAGAGGCAAACTTTTCACAAGTATCATCAAAACTTTAAAGACCTACTTGGCAAAAGATGGATATTATGTGTTTAACAATACTTGTTTAATTAGCACAGTGCTTTAGAGAAGCCAATACAAACCATACACCAGCTTATTTGACAGCAAAATTATATTGCTCATTTGGCTTCCAAAAGAATAATTTTCATGTCCAAAAGTGATTTAACGTTAAACACAGTTGTAATATATTAAATAAGATGCAATTAAAACCAGATTTAGCTAATCATCTGAAAATATTTATGAGTTTAAGAAGGAAAAAAAATGCAGTGATTGTAAACAGAAAAAATAGATATTTATCAAAGCCTCCATAAAGATAATGCTCTGTCAATTAGAACCTGGCATATACGAAGTCAAAACACTAGATGATTCTACGTAAGATTCACTGGACAAACCAACCCTTGTGTTACTCTAAAGTTAAAATGAAGTCAGAAACTCACTCAACAAAGAATATAAGAATGATATTTGCTTAAGCAACCTTCCACTACAATAACCAGTAAAAATATTGCTTATTGAATATCAAATAGCAAAGTTTTAATCTAAAAAATCTAAAAACTTTATCAGAAATAGATTTCTCATAATATTTCCTCGAGCCTCTTTTAATTGAACACCCTTTATTGTCAAAGTTGTCCAACATGCATTTTCATGACTTAAAATGTTATTGCAGCCTTAACGATTAAACCAAAAGCAAACTCGGTTTCAAGGAAACTACCCATGGAAATGAATCTGGCAATTCTAACATTAGTAGCGCCTCAAAGCAAGTGCAATTCCTCACCTAGCTGCACCCCTGCTGCTGCCGGCCTGACCTATTCCTAAGTCTCCCTCAATCCTCAAAGAGCTTCAAGAGAACCCATTGAATTCAAGGATGGCTCATCCTTGGCTGCAAATTCATCAAAGATGCAATTAATGTCCTCCTTGCAGACATGCAAGAGAGCTACTTTCTTCCCAGTGAGAACAGCAACCGAAGACGTACCTTTTGCACATTGTTACTATGATCAATGATGCCTTTGGAAAGACAACTGAGACACCCTATGGTTTCCTTATGCATTCCTTCCATTGAATTGTACCTCACTAGGCTCAAATGATGACAGCTCTGGAACTGAAGCGTGAATCTTCAAAATGAGTTTCCTGCAATAGAAGCCCAGCATTGAATTTTTTAGATGATCATCAAGGAAACATGATTGGTTTTCAACCTGGCCACAACCTGGCAAAAGCATCGACATCCTGTTTCATCTTCTGAGAACCTCCTCCTACACCCCATAGTCCTCTCATAGGAGACTCTTGACAAAACACCTACTTCCTCCGATACCTAATTAACAGCCAAGTTTAGGACCACATCATCTGAGATGACTGTGTCTTCAAAGTCAACCTTTTAGAGATTTAAGGTTCCTTTAACCATTATCTTTGTACTGTGAATTAGCCCAAGAACAAATTTTACCATTTATTGTTTTCTCTTCAAGTGCATTAAATTACATTTTTTAAATACTGTCAGATATGGCTCCACAAACTTACCAAAGCTTAATTTGTTGTTATGTTGTGAGTCCCTTGGCCACTTCATCAGTTACTACCTTACTACTGCTAGTATTTCTCTCAAGTCTCAACCATGAACTCAGGCCAAAGGCCTAACACAAACAACTGAAGAAGATAACAAATGAGATTGAGGGAAAAACAAGGAAGAGCCAATTATAACCTGGCCATCATAAAATTGAATACATCCAACCTTATAGCAGCTCAGTTTTCCCACACATGCGGAAGTAGAGAGAAGAGAGATAAAAGTCTAATTTGTTCCTACTAAAAAAAAATTATGCTTCCCAAAGATCTTTAAATATTTAAACATTTGAATTACAGCGAAGGAGCATGCTTCTAAGAAGTTAAAGCCTCCTGAATTGTTTACAACGGCCATGAATTAATCCTTGAAATACAGCCAAGGACCATGACCATACGAAGCTAGAACCTTCTGAATTTGTTTAAAACAGCCATGAATTCATCTTTGATGATCTTGAAAAACACTGAAGTCTTAAAATGGCCACAGTTGATTCTTGTTGGTCTTGAGAAATGGCAACATTAAGCTATAAAGGGGAAGGCTCTAGGATTCTGCTATGATACCATCCAATTCCCAACCCAGAGTAGAGCCTCCCTCATTTCCTAAATTATGATTTGATAATCACCCTTCACAAAGTTGTGTTAGAAATTGAGGTGAATGGGATTTCTAAGTTCTCAAACTAAACTGATAGCTTCTGCCTTATTTCAGCCCCCTCCAAAAAATATTACATGAAATCACTAAAGAGCCCTCCTGCACCAGAATGGCCCGAATTGTCAACTTTTCACTTTATTTCAGTGGTAGAGGCCTGTTGATGAAAGAAAAAAGAAACAAGAGAGAAAGTTGACCTCTTAAAAACCTCTCAAACCCACTGCTTTGATCAATTGGACCAGCAAAAGATTGAATCATAGAGAGGTACAAACATTGTAAAAGTATAAACCAGGTCATAAAGTATAACATAGTAGAATTTCACTTCACACAAGCAAGAAATCAACCAGATTCATTGAAACCACGGTTCAGATGAGAAATTGATATGAGAAAAACAGCAGCACATCTTGGTATTACAGAAACAGGAAAGATAAGAAAATATATCAAGCACGTATATATAATCTCTCTCAAGAAGGATGACACCTCTGGTCAGGAACCTCTAGCTCAAACTTGCCTGTGAGTCGCAGAATGAAATTCTCTCAATCAGCTGTACAGTAACATAAAGTGCAGAAATTCTAAACTCGCCCTAACTTCAACTACAGATCACTAAAGCATGCCATATCACCTCCAATGGGGTCTGCCCCTATGCACTCACTGACTGAGTAGATCTGAGTTTAACTGAAGAAAAGAAGGGATACCTCATCTTCTCCTCATATTGGACAATTTATATAATTAATTCTCTAATCACTATAACACTACTCGTTAAAAGCTCTAAAGCTTAACTAAGGTATTGGTTGGCTAAGTTAAGTCTCATAAAATTTAGAAATCACTCTGAAATAATATTTACTTCTGCAAATCACAAAAAATAACATTTTCATAAAGTATAATGGATACTAAGCTCTACAGTACAAGAAAACTTACAAACTACACATTATTATTATTTTGAGACATCTTCATCAATTTTGGGATATTCAATGAAATCTGGTGCCGCTACTAGAACATCAAAGCGAACCATATTCAGAACTATTGGTCTTTGCAAACCATGTATTTCATACAGCAGACATGAATTCTTCAACTTCTCAAAAACATCCTTCATTTGTTGCTTGTCATCTTCTCATCATTAATCTTCATTATCTCAATTATTTTGCAATCCAGTTGGAAAATTTCAGTCTTCCTTTTGCCAAGGGAACAACCCACTGAAGGAACTTAGTTGCATTTTCAGAACATGGTTATGGTTGCAAGTCCAAGGTTCCTTCAATGTTCGGCTCCATGAGACCCTGGTAATGCATCTTTGTCCATTCTTATTTGAAGCCTAAATGTGATGAATCTAAGCAATTTGAGGAAGTTGCTTCCTCACTGCTTTTTTCTTCATATCAATTATATACTTTTTGCCATTTTTTCAATGGAGAGTGTACTCTTTTTCTAGTTTTGATCAACTTTGGTTGCTAATAGCCAACCCCAACCAAACAATGCATCATACGAAATTCCTTAAGGAGATTACCACCAAATTTACTATTGACTTCCAATAAGTAACTTTTGCCCCATGAAGATCTCAACCACTTCTTCAATTCTTTATTGATCCACTCCTACAAATTGGAAAGTTGGAGACCAAATGATCAGCTTGCCCATATTTCTCCAAGTGTCTTTTGGAAGTACATTCACACCAGACCCACTACCAGTAATTGTCTTAATAAAACTCCTCCCAAGAATCTTCATGTGCACCACCATTAATTTATTTACCATGTTAACAATCTGTAACATGGGGTCAATAACTTGGTCTCTGAAGAGCACTCAGTTATACTAACAGATGGGATGAATCAATATAACAACAAACTTTAACTTTTCAAAAATCGCAATTGCAATACTTCAAAACTTAATTATCCACAGCAGTAACACATATGCAAGATTTAGCAACTAGAAACACAAGATTAACACACGATTAATGTTAAAACCCTTGTCGGAGAAAACCACAGCAAAATATTGCTTCTATTTAAAACTTCTTACAATCTTCGTAGGCACCAACCCACAGAAGACACCAATCCCCTTTAGATGATTCGTATGCACCAACCCACTGGAGACACCAATCCCCACAACAGAGCATCAACTCAGCAAGAGACACCAATCTCCTTGATTTCGAGGCACCAACCTCAAAAAGAATGATGTGATGAGTACTTGATCTTCTTGAATCAGACCTAATTCTCCTCAATCTGCTCTAAAAATGTCTCTTTGAATCTACTTATAATCTTCAATATTTTCTGCTTAAAGGTCTGCAAAAATTTTGTTAGAACATAATGTTATTAAGGGTCATACCCTTATAGCATTTATATATTGTTCAAATTTAAAGTTTATAAACCTTATATATTATATGTTTTATTAAGCATATCACATTTAAAATAATTATAATCTAATAACTATTAGATTATTAATTACTTGTGGATGGGGGCTATTGAAAAGGTGTGACTAATGTTGCCACCCTTCCTCCTATATTTAGGGAGGTTCTCTCTAATTTCAGAGTGTGAAATTGGAGTTTTATAGTGAGTATATCACTATGCACAAAAGGTACTAGTGGGCATGTGGAAGTAAGAAGTATCCCCAAGTTCAGTCTATTTTAGATAGACTATATTTTGTAAGTGTTTTAATAAAATGATGACTTATGGGGTTCTTTACCCAAAAGGGTTTGGTCTCATATTATTTATTTTATATGTTGTTTATAAAGATTAGTATCCTAAGATCCTAATTTCTAACAAAATTCACCTTAAAATATGCTCATAATCTTCAATATTTTCTGCTTGTTATTGGTATGTGGCAATTGATCATGCTACTAGGCTTAAATTTTGATGACTTTGCCAGCCACGTTTTCCCCCCAAACTAATTAACAAAGGAATGCAAGGGGGGCAGAGCCCCTCTTGCAGAACCTAGGGGACGGGATTCCCCCCAACGAGCGTCCAGGGATGGAGCCCACGATAGGAATTTGAGGGCAATGCCCTCAATAGGGGGTGCTAGGGGCAGAATCCCCAAAGCAAAAATTGCACATCATTTAATAAAGGAGTCGGCTATTATTTATGTATGTAAACGGACCTTTGTAAACTACCAAAAAGGGCTTGATAAATAAGTGGTAGCGTAATGTGAAAAACATCATATTGTAATTTGATATTTGCTGGATAATAAAAGGAAAGTGGGCAGTTGTTCCTCTGTTAATGTAGCCTAGATGGGTGAACCACATTAAATCTGTATTATTGTGAATTTTTATTTTTGCCATTTATTATGTGTTAGATTTGATGTTGTTTACTGCTCTAGTCTACCTAAAACCTAACAACTAGTATCAGAGCCATGTATTTCAGTCATTTGGCAAGAGATTTCAAATTCGAGTGGGAGCAATGGCGGAAGAAGGAAAATTTAAGCTTGAGAAATTCAATGGCCAAAATTACCAACTATGGAAGATGCAAATGGCAGATTATCTATATCAGAAAGATCTTCCCTTACCATTGGGTGGAAAAGCAAACAAACTAACAGATATGACAGATCCCGGATGGGAGGTTCTTGATAGAAAGGCACTAGGAACAATATGGTTGTGCCTGGCAGCATTGGTGGCTTTCAATATATCAAAGGCAACAACAATGGTGGACCTAATGTTGACAGTGGACACCGACAAACTATATGAAAACATCTTAACTTCCAACAAGGTATTTCTTATGAAACATTTATTTAATATGAAGATGTTAGAAGTTGGGTCTATTATTGATCATTTAAATGAGTTTAACATGGTTAATGTCAATTAAGTTCAATAAAAGTAACTTTTGATGAAGAGGTTAGGGCTCTCTTGATTTTATGCTCATTGTCAGAAAGCTAGAATAGCATAATCATGATTGTAAGTAATTTTGTCTTTGGTTCAAACACTTTAAAGTTAATGGTGTTGTTGGCGTGATCCTTAGAGAAGAAATGCAATGGAAAAGCACAGAAGAGACATTAGGTAATGCTTTGACTATTGAGAACAAGGAAAGATATAGGGAAAGAGGAAAGAGCCTAGCAAATTGTAGGAAATCTAAGCAGGCCATATCCAAATATAGAGTAAGTTCGTAGTGTTGGCATTGTGGGAAGGACATCTGAGGAAGGATTGTTGGTCCCAAAAGGAAAAACTATTAAAATATTCGATGTTATATTAAACAATGGAGATGAAGTCTCCTTAAATAAATTTACAAAGACGATGTTTCTAAAAGAAACAATTGTGAACTAAAACCAGAAATAGAAACTACCTAAGCAAACTAGACAACTAGATGACCATTAAAGAAACATTACATTATTCTAACACCCTCCCTTAATGGTCATCGTTCTACCTATTAATGCATTGGTAGCTTATGCAAGATAAGATCTTCCTAACTCATTAATCTCCTCTATTATGTTATTCATCTATGCTATTAGATTATCTGATTTATGCTTTCCGACTGAATATGTTTATCAGACTGTAACTTTGATCTTGATTATGATATTGATATTGGATAAAGAAGGATTAGATCGACGACCTGCTTAACATAGTTAAGCGTCGATCTTAATGCTATCGGGCTAGTAACCCGATAGCATATTAATGTCGATTCATTTATGAATCGGCATTAATATACTATCGGGGTATTAAACCGATAGCATATAATGCTATTAGTTATTGCTATTGTTTACGTTGACACCGATTCATTATCGGGTGTGTTTAACGATCTGTTAACATATACAAATGGCACCGGTTTGTTATCATAAACACCGAAGTGAATCGGTGGACAGTCACGACCAAGTGACATCTTGGTCGGACATGTCTAAAGGACATGTCTGATCAAGGTGCCACTTGATCGTGGCTGCCTTGATATATATACATCTTTCAAAAGAAGAGGAATGACATTGAAATCGATACATGTTCATTCTTCAGACCTGCAGAAAATAAAGACGATAATATTATTGTCATAATAATAATATCAAAAAAGAAATTACACTACCTAGTATATAACTCGTTCATTAAATTGGAAATTGCAATAACATTTACATGGTATCAAAGCCAAGTTGATCGAACTTGAGGCTATTCAATTTTGTGAATAATTTAAGAACAAAGTTATATACTACATCACATTTCTCCAATGGCCAGCGCTATCAGATTCAAAGACAGACTCAGAGGTGGCGATGACTTTTCAGCCTGAAGTTCAGAATCTAGATGATCTTAAAGGAGAACAAAGTGGATTCATTTGTTCAAACTAAAAATGATCAACCTGAAAATGAACCTGACAAAACCACATGGATTGAAGGAAATGAAAAAGCCATCAAAATAATAGTTGATGGGGTGAGAAACAACATAATGCCCATCATAAGAAAACATCAGACAGCCTATACAATGTTCAAAGCACTTGAAAGCACATTTGAGATATTGAATGCAAGTCTAACTCTGGCATTAAAACGAGAAATAAATCATATCACCATGAACAAGGGGGAGACAATCAACGCCTACTTTATGCGGATATCAACTCTAAGAGATGAACTAGCAACTCTAGATTACGAGATCAAAGCAAAGAGTTAACACTCATTGCTCTAGATGGGTTGCCTAGTGGATGGAGTACATTCGTCCAAGGCATCAGTGCAAGGTCCAAATATCCTAAGTTTGAAAGATTAAGGGACGATTGTCTCCAAGAAGAATCAAGATTGAACAAAATGGGAATGAAAAAAAAGAACATAGACGAAGACCTTCAAGTTCTAAATACAAACTCAAATAAGACAACCAAGAAGAAGCAATTTAGGAAGAGGAAGGGTCATCAAGGCAAGAACACTTCAAAAAGAGACCTATCACATATTCAATGCTATAGGTGCGATAAGTTCGGACACTTTGTTGCAAAATGTCCAGAGAGAGCCAAACAAGCCACATTTGCCAGAGCAGGAAAATCCAAAAGGGAAGATGACTCCCAAAACTATGTCCTCTACTCAGCACTTACAAGCCATGCATCAAATAAATCCAATTCCTGGGTGATCGACAGTGGCTCATGCAAACACATTACAGGGTTTAGAGAAGTGCTAGACTCCATGACAGAGGATAATGATGAGGAAGTAACCATCGGAGATGATTCCTCACATCCAGTTAGAGGAATTGGTTCCTGCACCATCAAACTGAAGACAGGTATGTCATTGCAACTCGAAGGTGTTGGCTTGGCCGAGAAATTCTTCCATCAAGAAAATTAAAGTCATTGGTCAAAGACGAGGCTATTTGTATGAGTTGTGCACAGAGCCCAACCTAGCCCTAATTCACGAAGCAACAAATGCAAATGAGGTCTGGCATAGAAGACTAGGCCATCTGAATTATAGAGCTTTGTCATCTATGGGAAACCTTGTCAGAGGTTTACCCAAGTTGCAGCAATATCATTCAGAGGCATGCAAGGGATGTGCCCTAGGTAAAAATATCAAGGGTGCCTTCCATAATAGTACTAGGAAAACAAGCAAAGTATTAGAGTTAGTTCATTCTGATGTATGTGGACCTATGTCCGCTCCCTCACTAGGAGGATGTTTGTATTATGTAATATTTGTTGATGACTACTCTAGGAAAACTTGGATCTACTTTCTGAAGTGTAAAGAATCAGAAGAGATCCTTAGTAGGTTTAAAGAGTTTAAATCACTGACAAAGAACTACTCAGGTAATAAAATCAAAACCCTAAGGATTGATAATGGGGGGAATACACATTAGAATTATTTAGAGACTTTTGTAAAAACTCAAGGATTAAGAGGGAGCTAACAATAACTTATAATCCTCAACAAAATGGGGTAGCTGAGAGAAAAAATAGGACAATTGTAGAAGCTGCCAAAGCCATGATTCTTCATCAGAATCTAAATATCAATCTTTGGGTAGAAGCAACTAACACTGCTATGTATATACAAAACAGATGTCCTCACTCACATGTTGAAGATTAAACTCCTGAGGAAGTATTTACCAAACTAAAACCAGTTATTAGCCACCTTAGGATATTTGGGTGTCCTGTCTATATACATGTACCTAAAGAGAAAAGACTAAAACTAGAACCTTCTGGAAAAAGGGGAATACTTGTAGGATATAGTGAAACATCCAAGGCCTATAGAATATATATACATGGTCAGAAAAATATTGAACTTAGTAGGGATGTAATATTTGAAGAAGACTTAGCCTTCAAAAGAGCCCTAAGTACAATAGAGCCTGAAATCTATATCCCCACTCCTAACATAGAAGAAGACCCTACTCCTAAGCTTCAGAGGGAGAATCTTGAAGAAACTATAGGTGAAACTCCAATCTCACCTAGAGAAAACCTCAAGAAAAGACCTCTATGGGCCACCAAGACTGTAGCAGAAGCTCAGAAGTTTGCTGCTCCTTCAGGAACCTTCAGGGAAAGCAAAAGACCTAATAAATCCACTAGCTATGTTGCTCTTATGAATGATCTCTCTAAAGTTGAACCAAACAATGTTTCAGATGCACTTAAACATCAAGTATGGAAGGATGCCATGTCTGAAGAGTATCAATCCATTATGAAAAATGATGTTTGGGAGATTGTTCCTAGGCCAACCAAGAAATCTGTGGTTTCATCTAAATGGTTATTCAAAATCAAACATGCTGCAGACGGCAGTATTGAGAAACACAAGGCCAGATTTGTAGCCAAAGGCTTCTCACAAAGGGAGGGAATAGACTATGAAGAAACCTTTGCACCTGTTGCTAGGTATACATCAGTGAGAGTTGTATTAGCCATTGCAGCAGCAAAAGGATGGAAGGTACACCAAATGGATGTTAAGACAGCATTTCTAAATGGTGAGATCTTAGAAGAAGTCTACTTAGAACAACCTGAAGGATTTGAAAATTATGATGCAGAGTCTCATGTGTGCAGACTCAAGAAAGCTCTCTATGGGCTTAAACAGGCCCCCAGGGCCTGGTATGAAAGAATTGACACCTATCTCTCAGGATTAGGTTTCTATAAAAATGATGCAGATCCTAATCTCTACTACAAAAGAAATAAAGGTGATATGCTAATGTTGATTTTATATGTTGATGACTTATTAATCACAGGAAATGATTATCTTATAGATCAATGCAAGAATGATCTATTCAAAGAATTTGATATGAAGGACTTAGGACTCCTTTATTACTTCCTAAGATTGGAAGTATGGCAGAATTCTGACAATATTATACTAAACCAAGGAAAGTATACCTTGGACATTTTGAAGAGATTTGGAATGCATAACTGCAGACCCATGACCTCTCCCATGGAAACAAATTTACACAAACTTAGGGAAGCGGCAACAGAGTCACATTCCACTGATCCTACACTCTACAGAAAGATGATTGGGTCCCTAATATATCTGGTGAATACAAGGCCAGATATCTGTTATGCTGTCAATGCCTTAAGCCAGTTTATGTGTGAGCCTAAGGAAATCCACTTGATTGCAGTGAAACACATTATGAGATACTTACAAGGTACTCTAAAGCTTGGTTTCAAATATGAGAAAGTCAATCTAGACCTACACGGATTTACAGACATAGATTGGGTTGGGAGTGTGACTGACAGAAAAAGCACCTCAGGGTGTTGCTTCAGTTTAGGATCAGCCATGATTTCTTGGATCAACAGAAAACAGTCTTCTATAGCTCAGAGTTCCACCGAGGCCGAGTACATTGCAGCTTTCATGGCTGCTCAAGAGGCAGTATGGCTTAGGAAGTTGCTTGTGGGACTATTTGGTGAACCTATGAAACCCACTGTCATCCATTGTGACAACCAGAGTTGTATAAAGCTTTCTATAAATCCAGTATTTCATAACAGATCCAAGCATATTGAGATTCCATACCATTATGTGCGAAACATGGTAGACAAAAATGTGATCAAATTGGAATATGTTGGCACAGGAGATCAGACTGCAGATATCCTGACCAAAACACTTTCCAGAGTGAAGGTTGATCACTTCAGAAAAGGTTTAGGTATGATAGAAAGGTAATCTGCTTTGTAAATAAGATGTTTAATGTGTAAACTTCTTTTGTCATGTTGGGGCATTCTAGGTTTCACCCCCTGTGTTCATATCTAAGAGATGACGATCTCTCAGATTATGAACACTTGTATGCAGACATCATAAGGTGACGATCTTATGATTCTCTAACCAGTTATCATGTTAGGATCTCTGGTATGTCATGGATGTGCCATGATGGTGTTGTGATAAAAATATTTGTATAAAATGTTTGTGCACATATCACAACCTGGATATGATGAGAATCTAACCATCCTCATATGTTTATCCTTAGTATTGCGTGTTTAGGCAATACTGATATCACGTGTTTAGGTGATATCTTGTCATAATGAAATGATGAATCTTTTATATCACATGGTTAGGTGATACTCTATGTCACATGCTTAGAGTGATGTTTTATATTTGTATATTATGTCCTGATGATACTTCATATCATATATATAGATGATATATATTCTTGGAGACTGACATTATAGAAAAGGAAATGTGATGTAGGTTACTTTATCTATCTTCCAAAGCTAAGAGGGAGTGTTAATGCATTGGTAGCTTATGCAAGATAAGATCTTCCTAACTCATTAATCTCCTCTATTATGTTATTCATCTATGCTATTAGATTATCTGATTTATGCTTTCCGAACTGAATATGTTTATCAGACTGTAACTTTGATCTTGATTATGATATTGATATTGGATAAAGAAGGATTAGATCGACGACCTGCTTAACATAGTTAAGTGTCGATCTTAATGCTATCGGGCTAGTAACCCGATAGCACATTAATGTCGATTCATTTATGAATCGGCATTAATATACTATCGGGGTATTAACCCGATAGCATATAATGCTATTAGTTATTGCTATTGTTTACGTTGACACCGATTCATTATCGAGTGTGTTTAACGATCTGTTAACATATACAAATGGCACTGGTTTGTTATCATAAACACCGAAGTGAATCGGTGGACAGTCACGACCAAGTGACATCTTGGTCGAACATGTCTAAAGGACATGTCCGATCAAGGTGCCACTTGATTGTGGCTGCCTTGATATATATACATCTTTCAAAAGAAGAGGAATGACATTGAAATCGATACATGTTCATTCTTCAGACCTGCAGAAAAGAAAGACGATAATATTATTGTCATAATAATAATATCAAAATAGAAATTACACTACCTAGTATATAACTCGTTCATTAAATTGGAAATTGCAATAACCTTTACACTACCAACCAAGAGAAAAACAAAAAAGGCTGCCCCCTTCTTCTCAAAACGCTCTGCGACAAGAGCCTGCCACTAACCCTCCCAAAATCTGTAGAACTTCTAGATATCTCCACAAATCAAAAATCATCACAAATCGTCCAACCTGATGTTGGGTTACAAAGGTATCACAACTTGTAGCCAAAGACACCCAGATGAAGATGAAACTAAGACCATGATTTTAAGGAAAAATCAGCAAACCCTCAACAAACTTTTGGAGATGAGCACAATGCCCCAAAAGTTACCAAAGTTCCCAAGCTCGCCGCGAGTCAGGCGAGTTTGCCGAGTTGGCAAGTCGATCCAAGCTTGGCAAGTTTTGACAACTCGTGACTCGGACTCGACGAGTTTTGATGGTAAAACTCGCCGAGTCCAAGCTCCAGGACTCGCGCCGCAGCATGTCAGACATGGCAGACAGAGAGGTTGAGGTTGTGGCTATGGCAGAGGAGGATAGAACACGATCCGGCACAGGCACAACTGATGTTGATCATTGTGGCACCTCACAGGTGAAGAATATGGCTACTCAATCATCTAGGACCTACCTTAAATGCCTTTGTAAGAGGTAGACAGACTACTCTAAGGCTGAGGCTGAGGATGAGCTAGAGCTTCTATTTGATGATGTTATAGTGTCTTTAAGCTTTATTCAATAATGGGTGCATGAAACAAGTTTTAAATTGTTAAAAAACTCTAAATTTCAAGGGTTTTTTATTTTGCCGAGTCACAAGTCGAGTCGGCCTTGCCAAGTCTGAGTTGAGTTCGAGTCTAAGAACTTTGCCCAAAACAAACTACAAGAAGCCACAACTTTTGAGGAAAAAATAGCCAAACCTTAAAACTAAAGATAACAAAGCATCATTGTTTGGGGAAAAAAAGGTAAAAACCCTAAGACAAGAACCCCATGATTTTTGAGGAAAAAATCAAGCAAAACCCAAAATCCCATACGAACATCGCGAATTACAGATGACCAAACACGATTTTTGAGGTGAAAAATCGATCAAAACCGAACACGATTTTTGAGGTTAAAAATCGATCAAAACCGAACAAAAGCCGAGACATAGATCAAAATACAAAACTTCGTTTTTGAGGAAAAACAATAAAACCCAACAAAAAAAATTTAGGATAAAAATTAGTAAAACCCTCCAAGAATTTTTTAAGGGAAAAAATTTATGAAAACCCATCAGAAAATTTAAGGAAAAAAATTTATAAAAAACCCACCAATAATTTTGTAAGGGACAAACTTATAAACCCACCAAATAATTTTTTAAGGGACAAAATAATAAACCCAGAAAACACGATATGAAAGCCTACATGCGCAAAAAGGAGACGAGTGCACAGACCTGTTGCACGAAGCATGAATGAAGAACCCACTGCGAAAAATAGAAGCGGCCGACGCACAGAACAAATCAGTCGTCGTGAGCAAAAAAAAAATATTGTGTGTGAAAATTACGATTGCGTAGAAAAAAACAACTAAAAAACTGTCGCCATCATCGTCGTGTGAACTACAAGCCACTATTGGACCGTCACAAAAATATCGTCCACCCAAAAAAATGCCTCAAACATAGAAAACGTCCATAAAATCGTGGGTTTCAAAAAAGAACACAGAAAATGGCTGCCATCGCGAACTTGCAGACAACCCACAATCACAAAAACAAAGCACGCAGAAAGGTAGGTCACGAACACAAAGAACATCCTCTCGTAATCGAAAAATGACACCTAAACAGAGTCGACGCCACACATAGCCGACATGGGGAGAGAAAAGGCTGGCACAAAGAAAAACAACCACGAACTAGCAGAACCCTTTGCGGTGCCCAGAAACTTCCATGACCCACAAACTCACGACATAGGCAACAAAAAATCCCAAGTCAAATCCAAACATAGATCCGCCACCAAGAACCACCCAACAGACGGGTAAAAACCCTTCATGGGTTTAAACACAGAAACCCGCCCCCTTTTTTTTCACACAGATCATACTAAAACCCTAGAAAAATGGTTTTCTCAAAATCCTGAGCCCTCCCATGAGGGAGACGGGCTCAGACCCGCTCTATTATCATATTAAAATATTCGATGTTATATTAAACAATGGAGACGAAGTCTCCTTGAATAAATTTACAAAGACGATGTTTCTAAAAGTAACAATTGTGAACTAAAACCAAAAAAAGAAACTACCTAAGCAAACTAGACAACTAGATGACCATTAAAGAAACAATACATTATTCTAACAAAAACAAGGGGATGGACAACAAGAAAATAACAAAAAAGCAAATGTAGCAAGTGATGTGTTGCAAGATTCTTTGATTCTTTCTTTATATAATATTAACGATTCTTGAGTCTTAGATTCAAGGGCTTCATTTCATCCGAGACCCAACAAGAAATATTTTCAAGACTATGTTCAAGATGATTTTAGACAAGCTTATTTGGGTGATGAACCATACAAATTGTTGGAAAGGGCAAAATACAAATAAAATAACCAAATGGAAATCAATGGTTGCTGAAAGAGGTGAAAAATGTCCCTAATTTGATAAGAAATCTAATTTCAATAGGACAACTGGAAGTGAAGGTTGCACAGTTACATTTACAGACAATTTGTGGACGGTCATTAGAGGCTCATTAATAATAGCAAAAGGAGAAAAGGTAGGTACATTGTATTTATGTACTTGTAATTCTAATTATTTTATTTCCTTAGCTTCCACAAGAACGGGAACAACGTTATGGCACAATAGGCTTGGGCAAATGAGAAAGAAGCGGATGAAGATTCTCCATTCAAGGAATTTCTTGCCAAGTTTGAAGCAAGTTGAATTGGATTACTATGAAAATTGTGTTCATGGAAAACAAAAGAGAGCTAGATTTCTCAAAGTTGGGAAAAGAAAAGTGAAAAGTTCAAACTTGTGCATTAATATGTGCAGGGACCAGCTCAAGTATCTTCTCTTGGCAACTCTTATTTTTAGTTTCTTTTATCAATGATGCAACTAGAAAAACATGGGTTTATTTCATTCCCAAAAAATCAAATGTATTTGATACTTTTAAGAAATGGAAAAATTTGGTTGAGAATGAGATAGAAAATAAGTTGAAGTGGCTTAGATCAAATAATGGAGGTGAATATTGCAGCAAAGAGTTTGATAGTTACTATTCATACCATGGGATTTGTAGATAGGAGATGATTCCAGGAACACCATAATAAAATGGTGTTGGAAATTGTTGGAAATTGATGTCAAAGCATGGCTGACTTATTTAGCAGATCGAAAATTGCAGATCAGATTATTTAACAGATCAGAAATTTTCGTTAACAATAAGTAGGTCAGAAATTGTTGTTAATAAATAATGAATAAATATATGTCCATGTTGCTGGCCAACCTCCTTAAATATTGGTGCATAGAAGGAAGAGAAATTGAAGCTTCATGGGCCAACCTCCTTATGAAGTTGCCCTACTTTGGGGATTAAATTCTAAAGGCAAAACTAAATATATTGTAGAATGGGCTGACCCCTCTTTTGTGGCACCCATATTTATATGTTTTTGAAGAATAAAAATAAAATACCTTGCTAAGGGCTGACCAACCTTATGGAGCGCCCATTTTCGGGGGAAAGTTTTTTTAAATTAAGTAAAAATCCCTTTGCCAGCCTAATTGAGGAATTGCAACCGTTGGTGAAAGGTTGCATCTGAAGGCATATATACAAGAGGTCGATTGGAGGTCATTTAATCATCGAATTCATTGCATATCTCTTCCATCAAGAGCAGACATAAGGAGCAGATTTAGAGAAGAGGTAAAGAGCAGATAAGGAAGCAGACTTATGGAGAAATATCAAGCCTTAGAAAGCAGATTGTAAGAGCAGATAATCAGACCTTCAAACAAGATCATAAGAGCAGAAATCAGATGTTTTAAGGGCAGATCCATGAGCTAAATTCAGGCCCCTTTTGAGAGCAGAAATCAGAGCAGACATTGGGCATATTTGTGAACTTCCTTTGAAAATTATATTTCAAATCTGAGTGGGGGTTTTAGAGCAGATTTTGAAGAGGAGTGGGCAGATTTGAAAGTCCTTCAAAGGATCTAGAGCAGATCATTATCACCCTACATCTCAAAGGTTGGAGCCTTCTATTTGGCAAGATCTGAGGTTGGAACCTCTAATTCAAAAGATTGGAGTCTCTTGCTGAGTTGGAGTTCAGTGGAGCGGATTGGTGTCTCCTGTGGGTTGGAGCCTACGAAGTTGTAAGAAGTTATATAAAAAAGCAATATTTTGTCGTGGTTTTTCTCTGGCAAGGGTTTCCACGTAAAATTATGTGTGCATCTTGTCTTCTTTTGTTAGATCTTAATTGTGTGAATGCTTTGTTCATTGCTTTGAGATTACTAAATTTAAAATTTGAGAAAGATGATCTTATAATGATTCACCATCCACCCCCAATCCCCACCCCCTCTTCTCAATATAAGTGTGTATGTGTGTGTTTTCTTCAAATGGGTGTCTAAGAGGATGAACAGAACAATCATGGAGCGTGCAAGGAGTATGAGATTGCATGCAAGATTGTCATTACAATTTTGGGCAATTGCTGTGGATACTGATGTTTACTTAATAAATAGAAGGCCTTCAAGTTCCTTAGATGGTGGTATTCCAAAGGAGGCATGGACGAGAAAAAATTTAAACTACTAATTTCTGAAAACTTTTGATTGTGAAACATTTGTCTATATTGACATAGAAAATAGAACAAAGCTTGAGGCAAAATCCAAGAAAAGTACTTTTATTGGATATGGAGTTAATGATTTTCATTATCGTTTATGGGATTATGAGAATCACAAAATCATTAACAAGTAGAAATGTCATATTCAATGAAAAGGTTATGTTCAAAGATTAGTTGTAGGGAAAGAAACAAGAAAAAGAAAACACAGAATATACGGTGCTTGATGAAATCCTAGAAAATGTAATTACAAAGGTGCCTAAAAATCAAAATATTCAACTACCTTAACAACAACAAGTACCTCAAACTCCTGCAAGAAAATCTACTAGAATTAGTAAACCCCCTTGAATGATACTCTCCTTCATTATATTATGTATTGTTGATTGATTCTAGTGAACTAAAAAGTTATGAAGAAGCAATGAAGGTAAAAATCAAAAAGAAGTGGGAGCAAGGAATGAAAGAGGAGATGGACTCTTTGATACAAAACTAGACTTGGGACTTAGTTCAATTACCTAAAGGTGAAGAGCATTTAAAAAGGTTTACTCGTTGAAGGAAAAACATGGAGGCAAGAAAAGATCTAAGGCCAAACTTGTGGTAAAAGGTTTTGCACAAAAGAAAGTTATAGATTTTGATGAAATATTTTCTCAGTTGTTAAAATGACTTCAAACAGAACTATTCTAAGTCTTGTGCCTACAAAAGACTTGCATCTTGAACAATAAGATTTAAAAACGATTTCTCTCCATGGAAATTTGGAGGAAGAGATGTATATATAGCAACCACAAGGATATGAGGTCAAAGGTAAGGAAGACTTAGCGTGTAGGTTAAAGAAGAGCTTGTATGGCCTGAAGCAAGCACCTCGACAATAATATTTAAAATTTGATAATTTAATGGTCAAACAAGGTTACAACAAATGTCATTATGATCACTATGTTTAATTTAAGAGATTGGATAATGATGACTATATTATCATATCATTATATGTTGATGACATGCTTATTGTCAGTTCTAATATGCAACATATAAATGAGCTTAAGCAAAAATTGCCAAAGTCATTTGATATTAAATATCTGGGTGCACCAAAACAAATCCTTGGTATGAGAATAACAAGAGACAAGCAAAATCACGCATTAAGATTGTCTCAAAATGATTACATAGAGGTGTTGAAAAGATTTCAAATGCAAGATGGAAAACTAGAAGCTACACCTTTGCCCAATCATTTTAAATTGACTATGGAAATGTGTACCAAGGGAAGAGATGGATTACATGTCCAAGGTTCCATACTCTTTAGCAATTGGTAGCTTGATGTATGCCAAAGTGTGTACAAGGCCAAATATTGCAATTACAGTGGGAGTTGTGAGCAAGTTTATGAACAATCTTGCAAAAGAGCAGTGAATGCAGCAAAGTAGATTCTCAAGTATTTGAGAGGTACTACTACTCAAGCATTATGTTTTGGAGGTTCCAACTCTACTCTACAGGGCTATGTTGATTTAAATTTAGCAAGTGATATTGATAGCACGAGGAGCACCACAGGATATGTCTTTGTTGTAGGTGAAACAACGATTAGTTGGATTTCATGATAGCAAAAGGTTGTTGCACTTTCAACAATAGAAGTAAAATATGTTGTTGCTACAGAGGCTAGTAAGGAGATGATTTGTTTACAAAGGTTTATGGAGGAAAGAGAAAGCAGCAGGAGAGTAGTAGGTTGTACAGTGATAGTCAAAGTGCCATTCATCTTGCAAAAGACTCATCCCTTCATTCTAAGACTAAACATATACAGCTCAAATACCATTTCATATGATTAGTTTTTGAGGATGGACAATTGAAGCTAGAAAAGATACACATTATAATAATTCACCTTAAACTCTGCTCATAATTTTCAATAGTTTTTGCTTATAATCTGCAATAATTCTCCTTAGAATCTACTCATGCAGGCACCTTAGATCTGCTCTAAGGTCTAATCTTGCTCTGCTCTAAAATGGGAATAATATTCAATGAATACTTGTGTAAATAAATCTCAAAAGGTCGTCCTTTATAAATGCTAATGCACCCCTCTACCAACGGATGCAACCCTCCAAAACAGGTCAGCCAAGGCAGCAAAATATAATTTTATTTTATTTTATTTTGCATCCCAAGATAGGGAGCTCATCTCTAGGGGGTCAGCCCACTTGTAAGTATTTTTATTTAGTTTTTTATTTGCTGGCCAAAGTGGGTGCACCGCACAAGGGAGTCAGCCCATTTTGATTTAATTCATTTTTCAAATTTAAATACCTCCAAAATAGATGCCAAAATGAGGGAGGGGGGCTGAGGGTCAGCCCTATGATATAAACATTAATTTGCAATTTTAAATTTACTTTAATAAAGGCACCAAGTGTCTAAGGGTCAACCCTTACCAAAAATATATTTATTTTATTTTTGTGTGCCTCCATTCTTGGTCTTCAAACACCTTTGACATCAATGACAACAATCTCCAATAGTCTCTTAACAATGGAGATTTGGTTATGAGATCTTCATTATCTCTAGATACTAAATGGATGGTAGCATGCACCATCTTATCCCTCTTAGATATAGCATTAGTTATAGCATTTATGAGTTTGGTCTTCCAACGATGGAGGTTTAGTTATGAGGTCCTCATTATCTCTAAACTCTAAATGGGCAATAGCATGCACCATCTCATCTCTCTCAAATATGATATTAGTTATAGCATTTCTAGGTTTGGGAATACATTGTACTAAGTCCACTACTTTAACTAGTATAGTGGCTTGAAATACTTGCATTGCAATAATTTTATCTATAATTGCAATTGATTCGTTACCATACTTGAATTTGCATTTGAATAGTGATATTCCTTATCCATAACATGCTCCACCTCAACTATTGCTTCACAAATCTTTAGTTTTTTTATACATGCATTTAGGAACACGAACTTCTTTGCTTGGGCTTGAGCAACGGCAAATACTTTGTTGTCTCTAAATCAATTATATTGGTGCTCACCTTTTCTTTTGGGCATCTTGCATCATCATGATCTCCAAGTCCACAACATTCACCAATTAGTCCCATTTCATTCTACTTTCTATGGAAATCCCTAGCACAGTGTCACCATTCATCACATTATTGAATTGTATAACGAGACAACATTTTGAGTGTACTATATCTAACTCCAACATCCTCTTTGATTCAAATAGCTGCCCAAAGATACGCTCATGTTATTATACAGCTTTGGTGGACTGAACTACTCTCCTTATGTAATGAGTACTTGTGTACTCTTATTCTTCAAATTATATGGGCAATATTTAGTTGAATGGCCCATAATCTAACAACTGCCCCTAAACATTTTCTTGAGACAATTAGCTTTGGTGTGACCTTCACTTTCACAATTTCTACACCATAATTATTTAGGTTCTTTGTTATTTTCCTTGTTTGTGTTCCATTCCTTCATCATTCAAAGCATGTCTCTACATAGTGCCTGTACTATTCCAAATTCACTATCACTGCTTCAGTTTGATCCATCATTTCCATCCATTTATCATTTGGATCATGACGACATCTTATCCTTACTTTTTATGTCCAGTTCTCTATAATATGCTTCTTGTATGATGAAGGTGGTAAACTTTTATCTTTTTTCTTAATAAGGGGATAAGGCTTTCAATGTCTTTAAGCCATCTATGGGTCCTTTTTCTAATTTTACAAGTAATTTCTTGAGCCTACAATTATACATTATCACAATTTCATGCTTACCTTGCCTAGTGTTGTAGATTTTTGGTACAATTTTGTTGTCATCTTGAAGCAATTTCAATTCCTCTTCGAAAGTCTTATATAATTTCTCCAATATATTTTGAGATGCCGATTCAATCTCCATGTACAAATCAATGTCCATGCCTATCATGGTGGCTAGAAAGGACCCTAGTATTAATGCTTTGTCACCCTAGCCATTTGTTACCCAAATGGTTTCACAGATCTTATAATGTCTAACCAGATCCTATGATCCATCCTTATAAACTTGTGTAGCTTCTGCCTTTCTACACTTGGGCTTGATGATGGGTCACTATGGTTTTAACTTGATGTAAACTTAGGTCCCAATACCTGCTCCTCAAGGAGTTCTAACTCAAATTTTAGGGTGCTCCTTCAATACTCTCAAACATATGGCAATCCTAAACCCTTCCTCCAACTTCAGCATTCTACGGACTTGTTTTGTCTTTTGGTTCTCTTTTATATGCTCCAACACTTGCAAATAAGTTTTTGGTTTGTTTTCTTCTTGTTCTATTAACTCCTCTTTAATGCCTCAAAGGTTGCTCTCATATGCTTCCCTCTCTACGTCTATGAGGGAGTCTAAACTCTATCTCCCAACAAAAAACTTTCTCCATCTAGAGAAGATTGTATTGATTCTTCTTACTAAGCTTGGTATACAAGCTCAATGCACACTTCAGCAGATAATGGAAGATGACTAGCTATTTCCACCAACTCTTCCTTCATATGGTTATTTGTTGTGGGTTGAATGTTCGGATATCTTTCTTTCGACAATGACTCTGATTTATTCATTGAGATAGACTTCAGCTTTGAATTTGTACCACTGGAATCTCACTGACTACCTCTCATAGTCGTCTTCTCCTTCTCTTTGCTCTACCAATCTTACAAATCACTAGAGCTCTTGATCCTAAACATGCTGTGGTCTCTTCCTGCCTTTATTGGGGTCTAGGGGCTTGAATGTCTTAAATCAAACCCAACTTCTTTAAGGCAATGACACTGACGTTTACTTTTCAATCTGAAAAAACTAGTACTTACAATAATGAACAGAAATAACAATGCTTACTAGAAAGAGTGATAAAAATATATTTTTATTCACATGAAGTTCTTACAGAAGTTGACCAGAAATAATCAGCCAAGGATTGAACTGTTTTCCCTAACTATGCAAAATCTATATAAAGCACTTGATAGTTGCCAATGGGACATGACCATTCATAACTTCTAACAACTAACCCAAAGCCAACAAGTTAATAATACAAGTTGAGTACAAAAAATAACAGAGCATGTTATGCTAACTACAACCTTAGCTATTCTTATCAATCTTGCAAATGCTCAAAGGGGTATTGAAGGATATTTATATTCTTGGATTTTGAATTTAGCAAGTAATGCTAGAGTTTGTAGAAGCCCTTGAGTTTTGCTGGTTTACCATTGCTGGTGCCATGGGAGAATCACATTGCCTTTGACCAACGTCTCATCACTGGAGAATCATGTACTAATTTGTAAAAGAAGGCTGTGTGCTTAATATCTAAAATTATCTTAGTAATTGTTCAATTCTTTTCTTTGTATTTGAGGACTCCTGAAATAGAGTTTTCAATCAAACAGACAATTGATACAAAGAACAACTCAATGTCCCTGGTCTAACCGAAGTAAGATCCCCTTACTCTCAATTACATACGATAGGAGCCACAATTGTTTTCCATATTAATCACCTGTCTTATGATGTTTATAGTGAATTTGTAAGGGACAAATGTTATCAGTTATCAGTATGCAAGAAAATAACAAAATGCAAATCTAGGGAAGTTGGACCCATCAAAAGGCACATGTGCTTAAGAGCATGGTAGTGAAAGACATTTGACCAAAACAAACCTTCCAAAGGAATCCCCTATCAGAGCGTTGCTGTCACCTTATTGTGCAGCACCCAGTCAAAATGACTCAACCCCTACGTCACAAATTGACAAGCATAATCCTTCCAATCCTTCAAATACTGAACTGGTCTGTAATGAAACCAAAAAATTCTGTCTGTATAGATGCAAGGGTCATCCCTCCACCTCTAGCTGATATTCATTGTTGACCACCATCCATGCTAAGCAAAGAACATCAACTGGCATTTTGGATTTTGACATGTTTTCAAAATTGAGACACAACCTACAGGCCCACCATGGCTAAGGAAAATATATATATAATAACCACTGATATTGATAATATAACACAATATATTATACTTCCTAGTAATAGGTTAGTTTATATTGATCTATTAAACAAAGTAGATATTTAGGGTATAGTAAAAGTCCTTGCCAACATATCAATGCCACTTCTATTTAGAGATTATCTTATACACATATTCCAGTGAAATAGATGTGGACGTTTTAAGACACGACCAATGTCTTATCAATGGATGTTCTTCAATAAATGACAATGACCTTGTGAGAACATATTATAAAATGCAGTATTTTATGGGAGAGTATACATATCAATTAGCAATAACAAATATACAAAGCACAATACTAGCGACATCCATAATAAGTACTACACATAAATTATAATGATAACCATGTGAGCTCTTCTTCCCATTCAAATGAACTTTCAAATATTACAAAGATATACTACAAAAGGCATTTTGTGGTACCATCCTTCAATCCTCAACTCACATATCATCAAGAAGAAATAGCACATATATAAAGCACAATACTTGCTACAGCCACAACAATAAATTGTAATGTAAGATCTTTCGAATACCTTGTTTGCAAATTCTGGAAGGTTTTCATGATGATTTTCCTGGAAAAATCTTGTCAGCAATCTGGAATCAATCTGTAGAATGAAGTAAAATAGAATAAAATTCAAAAAAGCATATGCACTCCAATGAGCTAGAAATCACTATTAATCAATAAAAGCCAACAACACATAACTACAGGAGACTGAATTTGCACCTTAGATTCATTCACTGATATGGGAAGATTAAGAAGATACTTTCCAGAACGCGCTACATCTGCCTCCTCGTCACTAAGAATCTTGAAATTGCTCTTCTCCATCACCTGATAACAAACTAAATTTAAGATGTGAATGTCTTTTTATGAGTTCAAAATTTGACATGATTATTGATTCGAACATAATAATTGTTAGAGGTCAATAACACATGTTAGTTTATAGTTGTTTGGGGTGTTTTAGGTTTTGTTATGTATGGGTTGCTGAGAGGTTCCAGTGGGGTAGTTGGTAATTGGTAGGTTGTGACGGTTGGCAGCCTGGCCAACTGTCAGGTCTATATAATGTGTGGATGGAACCTCAGCATCTTAGCATTGTACTGGCATATTTTGGAATGAAATAAAGATATCATACTTCTGCCATATTTGTGTTTTCTGTAATTGTTATCTATGCTTTAAAATACATAAATGTTCTTGTTACATGAGTTGTTGGTATGTGTTGAATACTTTTGTTTATCTGTGAGTTTACCAACCTCACCGTAGGGACTAAACAATAATGAGTAAGAAATATTATTCAGGATGTTTGAAGAAAGAGACAAATCATATTCAACATTGTAGTTTTTAGATTTAGCGTAGCATAACTAATTTTGTGTTATGCACTTAGTCTGGTCTCTTGAAAATATTAGACTTGTCATTGATGTCAAGATGGAATGTCACATTATTGTCATTGATGTCAAAGGTGAGAAGATTATTATCATTAAAGTCAAAAGAGAATTAATATCACGATAATGGATGGCATTTAAGATGCTATTTATGATATGATGAATACATTGGATGGGATGAAGGCCTCTCAAGATAACCTACAGTTCATGATATCCAAGATTCATGACTCATGGTGCAAATACCTAAAGTTGTTAAGTAATGCATAGTTCAAGGAAGGCAGAATTCACAAGACTGTTATCAGGAGTCCATAGAGAATAATCCTGACATAGATATTACGATACAAATTATGCAAATGATGGCCGACTACATGAGAAGCATTTTAATTGAATTGAACTTAGCTGACCATGTTCTGAGCCTTAAGTTAAAGGTACATATAATCATATCTATTAGGATTCCCAAATCTGATTTTGATTAGTATTGCATAAGGCAGCAATTCATATACAATAAATGGAGCAGTGATTTAGTCTGTGAAGGGTGTATGACTAAAAGAAATAAAGAAAGGCAGCAATTATGGTCACCTAAATGCAGCGATCATCATTGTAGACAGCAATTATTTTAGAGTAATTATTGAAGATAATTAAAGAATCATGAAGACAGCAATTGGATTTAATCACAAAGGCAGCAATTGATGCTAAGACGTATTTTTTACCTTGAAGACACATCCATTCAAACAGCTGTCTCCTTTCTAAGAGATCATCATTTCACCAAAACATAAAGAATCAAGATATAAGATGTGAGTGAGATTTGTGGAGATGAGAGAAAGGGGAGAAAAAGTTATAGCAAATACACGTCAACAGATTCATGCATGAAGAAGATATAGAAGATCATTCAATAAGCAGATTTAAACGAGGAGAATATGCATGATTTGAGTGGAACAATAAAGTGAATAGAACAAAAACTCAAAGAGATCAAGTGTGGAGAGAATATACAAGCATGTGTTGAATCAGAATTGAGTAGATTTATAAAACATAAATGAGAGATCTATAATGGATATACATGTGAAAATATAAGGAGAATATATGGAAAGAATATGCAAGTGTGTGTGAACATACAAGTATATTTATATTTGAGAGAATATACAAGCATGTGTTGAATCAGATTCGAGCAGATTTATAAAACATAAATGAGAGATCTATGATGGATATATATGTGAAAAGATAAGGAGAATATATGGAAAGAATATGCAAGTGTGTGTGAACATACAAGTATATTTATATTATTGTTAATGAGAAGAGGAGAATCATAGAGTGAATCTATAAAGGAGATCCTAACATCCATTATCCATTGTAGAAACAACATTCACAAGGTGCAACTTTGTTTGGAAGTCGGTGCTTCCTAAAGAAGGGAATGAAGTCTTTTGCTAACTTGGTGCTTAGCTATGGGGGTTGGTGCCTCTAGTAGGTTGATGCCAATGAATTGTGGGGGTTGGTGTCTCCAATGGGTTAGTACCCACAAATCATTTAAAAGGGGATCGGTGTCCCCTATGAGTCTACAGATGTGCTCCAAACATAAGTATATTTTTATGGACATATTTTTCAGTATGTATTTGAGACTATTACAAGTAGTGGTTACATCCAGTTGTTCAACCAACCCATCTTCTCAACAGTTTTCTATATATCTCATGTTTAGACACATGTTCAGTGAGCTCTCTAATATTCTCCCTGTTCATCATTGTTGTTCTATTTAGAGAATCTATCTTCTGAATACATGTTCTGTCATATAAAAAAAGCTTCACGTGCTCTGTTTCTATTCCACTGATTTTTTCAATTTTAAATGTATCTTATATTACAAAAATGAACTAAAAGTTTATACCACATGAGATGAAGAATTACAAAGAAAATCTTTCCCTATAAAAACAAGGAAAGGAAGCATTTGAACCTATGACATGACGAGCAACGAGACATCTTTATAGAATCATGTTCACTTAGTTTTACAATCACAGCTATAGTATATTCTTGACATCACTGCCTATAAGTATTTGGGTTAGACTAACCAAATATAAGACATCAATAACCTTTAAAACTGAATCCATCATGAAGTTGGTGCTAAGAGTGTAAGCTCATCTTCTCAAGTCCATTTCAGTTATCACTGCCTATAAGTATTTGGGTTAGACTAACCAAATATAAGACATCAATAACCTTTAAAACTGAATCCATCATGAAGTTGGTGCTAAGAGTGTAAGCTCATCTTCTCAAGTCCATTTCAGTTATCACTGATTGTAGTATATCATTGGGCTATGTGTAACTTGCACCTTATATATTGGCGTCCGTGCCTTAATGGATCAGCCTACCCAAATTAACATGTTGACATGTGTATAAATATAAGCAATGCTTCCCACCTAATCAATCAATTTTTTAATATTATATCTTCTTTTGTCTACGGTAACATTCTTCTCTCCATATCTCTTAACACAACCACATAACTATGCATTCTTTCTAGTGCTTGTGGAAATTATTATTTGTTTGATCATGGTCATGTGTAATTAATATCACATGATATTAAATCTTAGATTTGATATTCCCTGAGCTCTGGTCCTTTTCTTCTATGAAGGTGCACGAAGTAGTACAGAAATACCTCGTTTGGTGTTGGGTTGTAATTGTTTCATTTGATGTGGTTGTTTTCCTAAAGAAGAGAAGAGATTTAAAAAGATCATTGGTAAAGGATATTTTTGAGTTCAAAGTGAAATTCCATTTAGAGCTTGAAGAACATAGAAACCCGTTCAAAAAGAATTAGATTCACACAGCTCTTCACAAGCAATATTTGTCTATGGAAGATGTACACGGTTTCAAAAAGAACCCGTATACAAGAGAAGCATATCTTAGATCGACTGCATGTTCCCATGCAAAATTTTGTCAATATAAGACTAGAGTTTCTAAAGTAATTCTTGTCCATGTGCAACATATCTCAGATTTACTTGCATTTTTGGGTTCCTTGAGGAAATATCACAAGGGTGCATTTTTTATTAACCAAAAAATTCATTCATTTTGACTTCTGAGATTGCCTTTAATGCTTGATAATGCTCTTTTTGCAAGGGGCTACCCGGGCTAGTGACAAGTTATTTGAAGTTTTGAGCAATCTAGCGCTAGGGCAATCAGCAATGACAGCATTGGCAACTACTAGTAACAAGGACTCAGAAGTCAACTCAAACACATGGCTACTTAATCGTATCTCTATCATGGACACTATTGAAGTCTTGGCCCTATCCTGGGCATTGCTAGTTGCAATTCCATATTGGGCACTACCATGGTGATGTCCAATTCTGGAAGAGTCACATATACATCAGGAATTTGATAAGTATCTTTGTGCCTCATACATGGTTGTAGAAGTGAATTGCCTTGGTATGAGTAACTCACTAGTAGTATTTCAGGTCTTTATATGCATGCAAAGATGTCCAAAACTTGATTAATCTGTTGTTATAACCTACAAACTGCTTTATAGTTGATTATAGTGAATACTCCTCATAATATTAACTTCCCAAAACCTGTGACTGCCTTTCCACTAACTCACACCCTTCATTATACCTCCATAAATTCCATTGTCACATCCTGGATGTAATACACACCAACATCTCACAAATAATACTCAATGTGACACTTCATCACTTATGGCATCCTCATTCAGATATAGCCAACATTAGAAGCACATGAATTTAATATAGAATTCTCAACACAATAAAAATTAATCTTTCCTTACGAATTTAGTTTTGCCTACAAACTTCAATAAATTTGTAAACTACAAACCTGGAAATAAAATCTCAAAATCATAACACTATAGAATCCAATAGCACAAACATTCAGCACAATGCAGAACTCCACATAAATCCACTTGATCAGCTATCTGGGATTTTGTCCACGAAACTGTTTGCTTAAAGGGTTTTCTTCCTTTGGCTGAAGAATGAACCAAGTTCAATCTCTCCAAATTTGGGTTTGTAAAATAAAATGTCAAGAATGAATACTCTTCTCAAAAACTCTCTTTATAGGCACTTTTAGGGTAACTAAAATAAATTCTCTTTTATTTCAATTTGTTGAGAAACAAGGTGAAGAAAGCTTGCAATATTAACTTTCTTATTTGATTACAAATGTAAAAAAAATTACCAAATCTAAAAGTAAATCTGAAATGAACACGTGATTGCACCATTCAACATAAATATAAAATCAATCATACCATAAGAGACTAGATTTACATTGAGAAGCCATTTCAAAAAAAAAACTCCACTAAAGAACGAGGGCAAGTATATCATTAATCTTCAAAAGAGCAATACACTTCACTTCTCTTCTCCAAATAATACTAGAACTACTTGGAAACCTCAAAGAAACTATGATAAAACAACTATGCCTTGAATCCAATTTATAGCCAAATGGTAAAGGAAAAATCACTAATGTTTTCCCAAAACAAGGGGCCAAAACCACTTCAAAGGGTTAATCCTTCCCTTCAAGCAGTGAGACTTTCTCATTGGATCCCTCCGGAACCGGGTTGGATAAAAATTAACTTCGATGGGGCGTCTTGAGGAAATCCAAGACCTTCTAGCGCAGGTTGTGTAGCCAAGGACTGTAATGGAGTTATTATTGCTATATGCAAGCAACGTTTGGCCCCGGGTACCAATAATGAAGCTGAGGTAAAAGCGGCCTTCTTGGCGGTTCAATTGGCGAAGAAGATAGGTGTGGAAAAATTCCATCTGGAAGGAGACTCCCAAGTAATAACACAGGCCATAATCAAGGGAGAAGCTCAAAATTGGAAGATCGACAGAGAGATCCAATGGATTAGAAATCATCTCAACACTTTCCATGGTCTCAAGGTATCCCACGTCCTTACAGAAGGGAATATTGATGTTGATGTGTGCGCCAACCAGGCCTTTGACTTGCAAGTTGGCGAGCTAATTTTGAACATACACCACCCCAATGGTTAGATCATGGCATCGTTTAAATTTGCCTTGTAGGCAACGTCTAGGATTGTGAGTTGATCAATGAAATGGTGCCACTCAGAGGAAATAAATGCAGGTCAGACACAGTATAGCAATTTCACACTTTGGACGCGCAAAGATATGTAATCTTTCCAAATCTTGGGCGGGTTGGTGATTTTAAACGAGGCATCCACAATAGACCAAATCGGCGGCATAGCTTTGTACCTCCCGTGTGCGATCGCTTGCAGTGTCATATCTATTAAACACTGCTAGCCTCAAAAGGCTTGTATGCATTTACTACTTCGTTGCCAAGGAAGACGAGGTGGTAAAGGCTCGGCTTCTCATATAAGCCATAGATATATAAAGGAGAAGGATAACAAATGAATACAGTTTTTTTACCAGCTGGTTGATTTGCATTTCAACTTTGTGATATTCTGGCCCAAGAGAGAATGGAGCCCAATTTCTCCTTTCAAGCTTCGAGACCGATGATGGCGTTTTGGGGGCAGATCTCGGATGAAAGGTTCGCAAATATCTTCCATTTTGAGAAGAAAGAATTCCTCACCAAGGTTAAGATTGTTTTGGGCGAAGAATACCTGCGAGCGCAATTTAAGTATCGAACCAATGACGAAATAGCATCCATGTTTGCAGCTTGGTGCTTTGAACTTGAAAATAAAGAGTAGGTCAAATGGATTGTGTGTGGTTGTGTCCACGAGGAGTGGTGTGGAGGATTTGACAATTTCCTGAGGATGACATGCAACGTTGCGGGTTTTGTTTGCCCGAATGGGTCTTGGCTTCATGTAAGCGAATTCAGGCCTCCCCTTCGTCCATACCTCCTTTGGAGCACAAATTGCAACAAGGAGGTCCATCGTGCATCTGCACAGATAGGTATGCATGGAGTCAAGGAATATCTGAAGATGTGGGAGAGGCACGAGCTAAAATTGGAGATGGAGAAATGGAATTTGTATGAGGCTAAATCCTCTCACTCAAGTGGGTCTACATCCTCCAAACATAAGCGTGGACGTCCAAGGGGTTTGAACAAGAAGCAATGTCGTGTGGATTGGCTTCCCACCCGAGGACAATGATGGCATTGAAGACCCAGAGGACAGATGGAGCAGGCTGGAGATACCGGTGGGAAAGGCAAGGAAATTGCCACTAATGCCTAACATAGCATGTTAATTAGTTTTGATATATATCTATCAAAAACATTCTATTTTGTTATACAATGCATTGTAAAGACATATAAGATGATTACAAGGACTGGGGAATCTTATCTTTTTGACTTAGTATGTATAGCGAGGGGGAGCCTATTAAAAACTCTGTTGATATTATCTGGATGCTTCGATGTGCGTTTTTTTTGGATGCACAAAAGATGTAATGTTTCTGATTTAGCAATATAATACCACTAACCGATCAAAAAAAAGGGGGACCAAAACCACTTGCAAAAACCCACACCTTGGAGAATGAATAGCCAATAGACATAATAAAATTCTTCAAGTGACTCCTCTTTGGGCATTCTCCCACTTGACATTATACATTGCAATTACATCCAAGAGATACATAACAATAAAATTTAGTGATTGAGGGCAATGGCCTTCTTCACAAAGAGAACTTTTTCGTAGTCACTACCTTCATATGAAAATCTGCAACATTATCTAAAGTGTCAACTTATTCTATACAGGCCTTAAAATTCTCAATCATCTTTCGCACAAAGTGATATTGAACATCAACATTCTTAGTACGAGCATGATACATGGGATTATTGATCAAACATATAGCACTTTGACTGTCACATCCAATCCTCACAATCCTACAATCAAAACCAATGCCAATACCAAGTCTCTATAACCAGACCACCTCCTTAGAGACACGAGTAGCAGCCATATACTCTGTTCCAGTGGTAGACAAAGCAATTGTGGGCTGCCTCTTACTCATCCAACTCACTGCTCCTCCAAACAAAGTAGATATATAGCTACTAGTGAGCCTTTGAGTGTCCAAGTCTACTACCCAATCTAGATCAACAAATCCCTATATGTCCAATGACTTAACCACATCATCAGTACCATGATAAGACAAACATTAATCTGAAGTACCTCACAAATATCTAAACACCCACTTAAAAAAGGTCCAATGCTCTTTACCAAGATTAGACATGAACCTACTCAGATTTCCCCTTGCTTGGGCTATATGTGGTCTAGTGCAGATCATTGCATACATCAAACCCCCGACGACACAAGCATAAGTAACCTTAGACATATCCTCATAATTATCATCAGAACCTAGATAAGTCTAAACTCAACTTAGTACCAACTAGAAATGGAATACTAATTGGCTTACAATCATGCATATTGAACCTCAACAAAATAGTATCAACATACTTAATTTGGCTTAACCAAATCTTTCTGTGGACCCAATCTCTATTGATCTCCACCCCAAGAATATATTTTGCAGCCCCCAAGTCCTTCATATCAAATGTGCCAAAAAGTTGAGCTATGAGTTCTCTAATCATCACCTCATTGTTACCAATAAACATGTCATCAACATACAAGACAATAATTATTATTTGATCATTGCTAACCTCAATATAAACACAATGATCTTCCTCACTCCTCATATAACCCAACTTCAATACAAAAGTATCAAACTTTAGGTACCACACCCTAAGACATTGTTTCAAACCATACAAAGATCTTTTAACCTACAAAGCAATTGTTCTTTCCCTTTCACAACAAAACCATTAGGTTGTCGCATATAAATCTCCTCCTCAAGATCCCCATGCAAGAAAACAGTTTTAACATCCATTTGCTCTATCTAAAAATCACAAGCAGCAACAATAGACAATAAGAATCTAATAGAAGTCAATTTTGCAATCGGAGAAAAAATTTCACAAAAATCAACTCCCTCTCTTTGGGAGTAGCCCTTAGCCACCAATTTGGCCTTGTACCGTTCTAACCAATCATCTACTCCAAACTTCATTTTAAATACCCATTTGCATCCAATGGGCTTCCTTCCTTTGTGCAAACTTACAAGATCCCAAGTGTTACAACTATCCAAAGCCATCAACTCCTTCTACATGGCCTACATCCTAGACTCACTTTTCTCTAAAGAGAGAACCTCCTTGAAGAATCTAGGTTCATCAGAAATGTAATATCCCAATTTTTGGGGTCTCTTGCAGTGTAGTTGGCGCAGACTTTCAAGGTTCATGTCAACTAGTTCAAAGGGGTTTTTCATTGTCACCGGTGTGCTTACATGGTTTATTGAAGATATTTGACACTTACTGGAGCATCTTCAGACAAACCATTTGTACTTACTATTTATAGTGTCAGTTAGATCATCAATTAGGTAAATTTGCACTACTGCTATTTGTGGAGAGTCGATGACTACATAAATTGATAATTTCTTGGTGATTGTTGGTGTTTAAGGGTTTTATTTTAAATAATGTTTAAAAATTAAAGTTAAATTAAATGTTTTACTTTATGTTATTTAATTTAATAAAGTCATCTTATAAAGTAACTTAATATCGACACCCAGGGAGACATAAGGTTTATTTAAAATCAAATTAAAACAGTAATTAGGGTGTTGCTTGACGAGCTTATTTAAATACAAATTTGGAGCTCATTTGAGGTGTGGAAGATTATAATATTTTGTTTCTGGAGAAATCCTTGGGGTTTTGGGGATTGTAGTTTCATCCTTCTGGAGGACGGAAACTATTTTGAAGAAGATTGGCTTCAGTGGTGGAAGATCTACGCAAGTCAATGCAGTGGGATTTACTTAGAATCTCAGGTTGAGTTAACTGGTTTGATTGGTTTGATTGAAGATTTTAAGTAAAGCTTCATATGAAGTTTGAATGTTAAAATTCAGAGATCATTTGGGTTAATAAATCAGAGTTCATTTTTTGAGCTACCTATGTGTGTGCTTATTTCTCCTTTGCTGATCGTTGATTTAAAGAAGGGAAAATTAAATATTTTAGTTGCTGATTATACCAGCCGTATTGTTGTTTTCCAAGAAGCCATTTTCATCATTAAAGTTTTAAGGAAGGGCATTGTTTGTTCGAAGGCTTTAGGATCCTTTGGAAATTCCGACGGAATCACTAGAGCAAAAAGAAGCCAGCAAAGACAAATTTAGGCTATGGAATTTTATAGGAATCATTCATTTTAAGATGATTGTGAAGTGCTTGAGGAAGTCGACCTTTTTAGTGCTAAGTGGGAATTTTGAAAAAGAAATCGCAGATTGGTGGGCATATTTGTGATCATGGAACTCATGTGATGGTCACTAGATGATAAAGGGGATTAGAATAAATTTAAAGAAATCACAGCTCTTTTAATATTCAGTCTATGTGATAAGGACAAAGGACGAAAAGAAAAAACCCAGTTGTCTTTAGTGTCAACGTTAGAATTCAAGAGTTGGATGAAAGACATACTATTTGTCTGTAGTGCCAGCTCAGAAATTTTATGGAGAAATAAGACAAAATCAGAAGAGACAAAGAAAAGAGCCAGCAAAGCAAATAAGGACAAAATAAAGTGAATCGTTGTCTTTGGTAAAAAGGTGACCTGAGAAAAGACCAAGAAGGCTTCTTTAAAACAATCGTGGAGATAGCAAGGTTATGATCCATATAAGACAAAAAATTCAGAAAGGGACAAAAATAAGATTGTACTTAAGACAAAAGATTTATTTGCAATTAGAAATCGGGTTTGGATTAATCTTGGTTGGGTGTCCCTTTTGGCTGTTGCTGAAGCCTCTTGAACTTTGCTGAAGGATTTCTACACTTGGTGGATATGTGAACTGCTCATGCAGATCATTCTTAGCTGCATATGCTTGAAACACAGTACTGAATTCTCTCATAATCTCTGTAAGCTTCAGAAGCAGTATGTATTTGGTATTTCATTATTGCGCTGAGGGAAAATTCTCTGTCAAACAGCAGTAAGCTAGTTGGTTGAGCACTTGTTTAGACTCGCTCATTGATCCTATAATCAGTTAGAATCAAATCTTCAAGTTGGACAGATGTCGTGGGTCTTTCAAAACTTGCCCTCTGCTGAAGCTAATGTGCAACCATTATTTCTTGGCATGGAAGTTCTTTATAACAGCTTGTTATTTTAAGTAGGTATTTGGGCAGAGTGAATGATATTTACAGTTACGACTGCTGAAAAAATCATCAAATCTGAACGAGTTCCTTTCTAGCTAGTTTGACTATACTGTTGATACAAATATCACTCAAAGGAGGCAACAGAGTTGCTGCTGTGTGTTTCTGAGTGCAGCAACAGTGTTTTCAGACTATCTTGAGGTTAGCAACTTAAATTACCGTCTTTGTAATATCACTTCACTTTTTGCTAAATCAAAATCTATCATTTATGTTGTGTGGAAATTTATTGTTGTTCAATGCAAGCTTAACATACTTCCTATGATAAGAAATTTGCAATGATTAAACACCTATTCCATTGTCAAACCAAATCTGTGTAAGCAAACTATAAAAAATCTGTTTGACAAAATATCTCAAAGAGGGCAAGGCAAAAAAACATTAGTGGCAAACCAGGTAGGACACTACAAGAAATCTGGTGGGTTATACCTGTGAACTTGATTACATTGCCTTGTGGACCTCCTCAAGGTAGGAGTAATGGGCTTAAATTGTTCATCTCCCTTTGTGTGCTCATCCTTCACATCATCTAAACTCTTTGAAACCTCATTTTCTTTTTGATCCTCAAATTCATCTAACTGTTCTTCCAAAGTGTGCATCTTCCTACATCTCAATCTTTGTTTCGAAAGGTGCTATCTTTGTCTTCTCCATTGGTTGTTCTTCACCTAAGTAAAGCTCTAAACTCCCTGAAAATAACATCTCTAGAAAAGATCATTTTTCGGGTTAGAGGATTCCAAAGATTATAACCTTTTACATTCTCACTGTAACCAACGAAGATGCATTTCTAAACTTTTGGATCCAGTTAAAATCGCTTCTCCTAAGGCACATAAACAAAAGCCTCACAACCAACAAACCTTAACTATGCAAATAAAGGCTTTCTACCTATCAAGACTTCATCAGGATTTTTGTCAATAAGACTAAACAAGGAGATCTATTAATCAAATAACAAGCAATACCAATAGCTTCTATCCAAAAGCATCTATCAAGCTTAGCACCACTTAACATGCTCCTAGCTCTTTCCATTATGGTTTGGTTCATTCTTTATGTTCAAGTAATTGCATATTTTATTAAATGAATGAAGATGTACATTGTAATGTCCCCTTCTCCGCAGTGATTAGTTCAGTGATCCATTGGCCTATTCCGGATGTTAATGCATGATAGCTTCGGTAAGATAACTGATTGAATGAGAGATAAATGAAGTCTCTCATTCAATCATTTATCATATCGATAATTATGATGAAAAACCATAAAGCAATTAATTCTTCATTTAATAGCCATTCTACATTTGCATATAATTAACCTATTTAGTTCGATCAAATCCTTAACATCGATAATCATACTATATCATTGTTTATGTTCATCGATTACTCAATCATGCTAATGCATTCCGATTTGTATCGATTAACATAATTGGTAATAAACAAATGATTAATCAAACACCGATTGATATCAGGTTATATGTGCACCGATTAAATATCAGGTGGCATGATAAAGTTACACCGATAGTTATCGGTTGTTAAGCATACGCCGATAGTTATCGACTGTTAAGGTTAAGCATACGTCGATAGTCATCGGCTGTTAAGATTATGCATACGTCGATAGTCATCAGGTGTTAAAGTATAAACATATACCGGTTGGCATTGGTAATTAATATGCATTGTTTGTTATTAACAACGAGGCACGATCAAGTAATGTCTTGATCAGTCATGACCGATCAAGGCATTGCTTGATCATACCCCACTTGTTATATATATATATATATATATATATATATATATATATATCGAAAGGTATTCGTGAGAAAGGACATAGAAAAATAACAAATGCCCCTCTCACCTGCCACATAAAAGAAGATAGTCAAATTCATATGTTAACTCAGGAATATATAGAACAAGATAATATTAAATAGAATATAACTTGCATATTGAATGTAAATTGAACATCATTTACATGGTATGAGAGCTATAGTTAAATCAAACCTGAGGCTGTTCAACTTTACGTAAAATTTAAATCAAGCATATATTCAAAATCACAATCCTATCAATGGCTAGCGCTATCAGATTTGAAGACAGACTTGCAGGAGGTGATGACTTCTCCGCATGGAAATTCAGAATTCAAATGATTCTAAAAGAAAATAAAGTTGAATCATTTGTAAAAATTGAAACTGAAGAACCTGAGACTAAACCTGACAAAGCAATCTGGAGAGAAGGAAATGATAAGTCTATCAAAATGATAGTTGATGGGGTGAGGAACAACATTATGCCCATTACAAGGAAGCATGAAACAGCCTTCAATATGTTCAAAGCACTTGAAGATGCTTTTGAGATATCTAATGCCAGTAGAACCTTGGCTCTAAAAAGAGAAATAAATCACATAGCCATGACAAAAGGAGAATCAGTCAATGCCTACTTCATGCGAATATCTGACCTAAGGGATGAACTGGCAACCCTTGGATATGAGATCCAAAGCAAAGAATTAACCCTCATTGCACTAGATGGGTTGCCTAGCATATGGGAAACATCCGTCCAAGGCATCAGTGCAAGGGATAACTTTCCAAAATTCGATAGGCTGAAGGCTGACTGTCTCCAAGAGGAATCAAGGCAAAATAAGAAAGGGATCAAAGTTATGAAGGGATTTTCATTGGGAAAAGAAAATGATGATGCTTAGAAACACAAAAGTATAAAATAATTTATGCTCCTGTGCTTGCTCTTCCTGATTTAGAAAAGTATTTTGAGGTAAAAATTGGTGCCGGTGAATATGCTATGGGTGTTGCCTTACTTGAATGTGGTAAACCTATCTGTTACGATTCCAAGATTTTTACTTCAGCAATAAGATCATATCCAACGTATGGTAAAGAATTATATACACTAGTTCAAGCCATTAAAAGATAGGGACAATACTTATTCAGTAAAGAAACTATAGTGCATGCTGATCATCAACCACTACAACATTTACAAGCACAAAATAAATTACAACAAGCAAGACACCACAAAAGGATAGGATTCTTACAACAAATTTGTTAGGTGATCAGATATAAAAAGGGAAGTAGGCATGTGGTGGCAGATATGCTATCTAGACCACCTAATTCTAAAACAATTTCAATATGGCTCTAGCGACACAAATAGAGCCTTTTACAAAAGAGACCTACATTGAAGAGTATGTAAGTGATGAAGACTTTAGAAAGAAGTTCAAAGAACGTTAGACTTAAGGAATTGTAAAGAGCAATGGATTTCTATCTCAAGGAGGGTTTGCTTTACAAGGTAGAAAAACTATTTGTGCCAATGGCTCAAAGGCTTCTTTTGATGGAGGTGCATACCTCCAAAGAACCTTGGTGTTGGTAAAACATTTATTCATTTGCAAAGATATGTATTAGTAAGTGTTATCACAAAAGCTCACCCTTGTTGAGCTATCAACCCAGCAACCATGTGAAACATGGAAACAACCCCGAAGTGTGGGACCTTGCGCAAGGGGGTTGAATCTCCGGAGAACGCCGGCTTCCTTCTCCATCAAGGTGTAGGTGTTGAACCAACTCAACACTGCAAAACTAACTCCTAGGGCTATCCTAACAAATTGCAGAGGAAAAGGGAAGAGAGAAATGCTTAAAATGAAAGGAGGTGATGCACCAAGATAAGAGATTGTTCCTCTCCCCACCCGAAATGGCACAAGGAATCAACTGAAATACCCAAGAGATGCACAAACTTCAGTTGTATGAGTGACCCAAACGCATGAATGGAGGTTAGAATTTGCTAAGTGTCAAGGGGGGAGAAAGATTCCCACAAGTCACACTCAGAAAAACAAGTTAACACAGCATATATGGAAAGTCAGAATTCGCTAAGTGTCAAGAGGGGAGAAGGATTCCCACAAGTCACACTCAGAAAAACAAGTTAACAGAGCATATATGGAGAGAAGAGCCACAAAACATACACTTATGATGAAGAAAAGGAAACATACAAAACATGCATAAGTTGAAGGAAGGCAAGAATGTAATTTCAATTCATTCAAAGGCCAAAGGCCAAACTTACAATTGCAGAAATGCAAAAATAATTACAAGTCTTCAAGAGAAGAGAAAGAGCATAGGAAAGCTCAAGGCAGCAGGGAGAGAACCCTTTACAATGAGGCTTAACAGCCTTTATAAAGAAAAATGGTTACAAGAGTGATCATGACCCCTATATCTCAATCTGGGAGTGCAGGGAAGTGCATGCACTTGACTTCTATACATGCAAGCAACCTAGTCATGCCCACAAAAGGCAACCCTGAGAAGGGTGGATTGACTGACCTTCCAAAGTCAGAGTATGCAAACATGACATAAGTCATTACAACAAGCATGGCCCCGTACCTCTCTTGATGGAAATCCTGCCAAAAACATTAAATGCACCCCTGTGGCTCCACAAAAGAAGGTGCATAAGTCACCCAAGTTGTCGAAGCATTTAAAGTTTTGAGTGTTGATCACACCATCCGGAAGGGTTGCCAGCCGAAAAGAAGTCTGGGGACTTCGGAAACCCAAGAACTCGGATTCCCGAAGTGGGGAAGACAAGGAAAGAACTTCAGAACCTCGGGGGTTCGGGGTTCCGGAAAGGAGAAAGGAGAGCAGCAGGGAACTTCAGAACCTCGGGGTTCCGGAGCACTAAAAAAAGGGCTAAGGAAGGAACTTCAGAACCTCGGGGTTCCGGAGTTCCAAGAAGGAAGAAGGGAAGCAAAGGAAGAGAACTTCAGAACCTTGGGGTTCTGGAGTTCGGGAGAAAGGAAGGAAGAAAGGCTAGGAGGGAACTTCGGAACCTCGGGGTTTCGGGGTTCCGGAGAAGGCAAGGGAAAGGAACTTCGGGGTTCCAAAGTTCCGAGAAAGGGAAGAAGAAGTGAAAGGAACTTTGGAACCTTGAGGTTCCAGAGTTCCAGGGAACAGAAGAGAAAGGGAAAGAAAGAGAGGAACTTCGGAAACTCGGGTTTCAAGAAAAGAAAGGAGAGGCAGCAAAGGGAAGGAACTTCGGAACTTCAGGGTTCCAGAGTTCCGGAGAAAGAAGAAAATGAAGAGGGAACTTCGGAACCTCGGGGTTACGGAGTTACGGGGAAGAAGAATAGGAGAAGGCAAAGGGAAAGAACCTCGGAACCTCGGGGTTCCGAGGAAGGAAGAAAAGGCCAGGGGAGGAACTTCCTTCAGTCAAGGCAACACTTCACACTTCATGATTCTTCTGCTTTCTCCTTGATCAACTAGGGCAGCGCTGGTCCATGGATCGTATCTCTGATCGGTTCTTACTAACGGACCAAGGGTGTCATAAAATGACAACAGTAAGTAGCAAGGTTCATTAGAAGTTGCAAATTTTGTTGCATTCGCAAATCTAAGACAAGAATAAAAAGATTGCCTAAAGAGTAATGGGCATGGTTACTTGTTTGTAGTAGTTGATAGATTCAGTAAAATGTGTATACTAACTCCTTGCAAAAAGACTATCACAGGTAAAGAACCTGCTGAAATGTTCTTCTCTAATGTAAGGCTGCAATTTTGAAGTTCCTAAGTCCATTGTTTTAGATAAAGATACAAGATTTGTTGGTAAATTTTGGTCCAATTTGTGGAGCATTATAGATATAAGGCCCAGAAAGACTACTGCTTTTCACCCACAGACAGACGGACATGCAAAGTTGGTCAACAAAGTTGTAAGGTCAATTTAATGGTTAAAGCCTAAAAGCATTGGTAATAGACCAATCTACCCTTTTATTATTTCTGTTAAGTATCAAAGTTTCAAAGTGTCAGAAGAATTGGAGTATGCTCTTTTCCTGTGCCTAAGCACTTTGAAAAATCAGAAACATCTCCATACTCAGACTACTGTAATCCTACTTCCAAGGATTGAATACAAAATTTCTGTGCAACTCCCAAAATGGTGTGGTGAAATACAAAGATTAAATCACACAAAAAAATTGTATTTAGTCTTTGAAATAGCGTTATATGTGTGTGTGTGTGTGTGCTGCCATCCCCTGCCATCCCAAAATATGTCCCCCCTGGACTGCATTCCCCGAAAAGAATCCCACCAGCACCTCCCATCCCCATCATCAAAACACTCTGGAAAATAAATTCAACCTCTTTCCAAAGTTATTTAAACATAGTGTATTAATATATTTATTTTTCTGAATTTCATGTCTATGTGAATATTTTTTATTTCTGCCATCTCCCAGTTAGCCCCATGCTCACTTTTTGGGAAAAATGCATCCCCATCCCAAATCCCATCTCCCATACCAATCCCTGTCTCCTTGTTTCCCTGCTTTGATTCCCAGATGCAGGAAAACCTCGTTTCAACTGTCAGATTTAAGTATGTGAATCAGGTAGTAGATGATACTTCCACCCAGACTACTTAAACTTGGACTGTATGCAAAGACTATGCTGTGCAGACACCACAAATACAATTTCTGATATTACAGTTCCCTGTCTGTTCCTGTTATTCATTTAATTGATGAAATAATGGGTGACAAAACTTCTATATTACAAAAAAATGAAATCCAAACCAAATATAATTTTGGAACAGAAACCTTAAAGTTTATTTTTCTGGGAACATATCTATTTTATTCAACGATCATATTACCTTAAATAAAAGGCCCAAAAATTTGAGTTCAAGAACGTCCACTTTCTCTGGATCTAATCTCTGCTGCTTAAGTTTCTCTGCTCCATGAAGAGGATCAAAAAGAGAATACAATTGCTGCATTACACAAATAGAATCTCATCATAACAATAAGATGTGAAGGGATCACCAGTTTGACTGAGTTGATCTCAGTGGAAGAAATGCACTATTATTTTAAAAAGCCATTTATAAAAGGTCAGGATAAAGTCATTTCTCGAATGACCAAGCATATAAATATATAACCCTTAACAATAAAGATGAATTTCATCAAAGGAACTGTGTTACTTGTGCAGCAGAGGGCATTTAAACCCCATACCATTAGATCTTCAAACTGCAGGAAATACCAAGCACGAATAGTATACTCAATTCGCTTGCACAATTTCAAAAACTCTGCCCTGTCAGACTCCATCTCTGCAAAAGAAGTACAGGAAATTCAACTCAAGATACACTATTCCCTTCAACACAAATCCTAGTCAAGCCCTTGTAATATTCAAGATAAATGCACAATACTGTACAATATGAATCCTTCAATCTTAAAAGATAAAAACCCAAGGCACTTAAATTGAGATGGCTGTGACAGATATGCATCTATAGTCATCTCAAGCTACTATTAATTCACATCACTAATTCTTCAAGACATTAAGGTCGTTATCTGCACCATTTGAGCTTTGAAAATTGACTGGAATAGTAAATATCTTCAGACACTAGAGAGGGTATATAGACTATTATATTCTGACAGCCCTACCTGCAGCAACCCTCACAACATCAACATATATTGCAACATCCAAACAAACTTAGCCACAGCAAATCACCCATAAGCCATAAACACTAGACCTGCAAGGTGTAGACACGTATCCAGCACCATTGGCACAATGAAAAATTTTGGAGGTAAGAGATTAATGCATTAGGAACATCAAAAAATGAACAATGTAATCATCTATATGTGTTGGATGAATAGAAGCAAATTCACCTAATCAAAATAGAATTGCTTAATTTACTGTGTGTTTGTACATAGGTTGCACACCTGCTGCGACAGCTACAAACACTACCGATTGGAATATTTAGATTTCTGACAATATCAACTAAATATGTCAACTTCTTCACAATAAGAATAACTCCGTGAAGGCTAAACCAATTGCACCCAAAAACTCACTTAGATGATAGAAGATTGCTTTGATTCTAGGCTTAACATTTCTCAGATGATTTCAGCTTTGCATAAGCACATCAAAATTTTGACCTGTGCCCCTAAACGAAGTTCCTTCAAGACTTAATTTGCTGCATGTAAGCTGAAAAATTGACTTGCTGGAAATTCTTCTGAAAGCAATGGAAAACAGACATTCTGTGGCAATAACTAGAATGGCATTTCAAGGCAGTAATACCCAATAATATAACACCGCAGTAGGAAAAAACTCCAAACTTTAGAAACACATCTAATGCAACCTAAGAAGTATATGCATTCATACAAGAAAGAATATTAGAGCAAGGTAAGGTAAGTGTTTCAGGCATTTTGTAAATATTTTGAATGGAAAAGTTAAGAATACTGATTGGCTTATGTAAATAAAAAATTTAAAGACTAATATGTAATTAGAAAAGTAAATGTCATATTGGGAATATCTGAAACTGAATGTAATTGTATCCATCTTCCCTGATATAAGGCTGATCGCAGGACATCATAAAGATTCTTCGATCTAGTTTTGAACCCTTACAATCTGAGAAAAAACTTCTACCGTACCCTGAATCGATCTGAAAATGTCATGCCTTGCTTTGTCCTATTCTTTGATCCTACATTCATTCCGGTGTGGAAAAAACTTTGCTCGGTACACGGAAATGGGACCATTTGGCCTTCATTGTTTTCAGTGCTGGGAGGACTCCTGTGATGTTGTAATGTTTGTTCCCCATGTCATCCGGATTGCTTAAGCAAGAGGTGCTTCTCCGCCCACTATATATTGCAAACCAGGGTGATAGCCTGTGGATGTTTATGACCAGGGTAGTAACCTGAACGAGTGCAAGAAATGTGTGGTGTGAATTTGGGGGCTAAACCTCACCAGCTCGTAATCAAATCTAAACATTGTTGTCAATTACACGTTTGATTTCTGTGAGTATCATGCACGTGTTCATATTTTCTAATCTGGACGACTGTAAGAAAAGTGTGGTGTAAATTTGGGCTCTGAGCCTCACCGCAGCTCAAAATCAAATCTGAACACGCTTGCCCGTTACATGTTTGATTTCTGTGTGTATGATGCACAAGTTCAGATTTACTAACTTAGATGACTGCAGGAAAAATGTGGTGCGAATTTGGGCCCTTAGCCTTCCAAGCTCAGAATCAAATGATTCAAATCTGAACATGGTTGTTGATTACATGTTTGATTTCTATGTCTAATTCAAGTGTTCATATTTAATATAGCCTAGATGACTGTTAAAAAAGCGTGGTATGGATTTCGGCCCTGAGCCTCAGCAGTTCATGACCCAATTTGAACATGGTCGTCGATTACAGGTTTGATTTATGTGTCTATGATGCAAGTGTTCATAGGTAGTTATGTTCTATGCGCATCCTATCAGAAGTATGGAATGGACTACAACTTTTAGCACAATTCATCCTGTGAGAATATGTTGGACAATTACGCCACAACCGTAGGCATCAAGTCCTAATGATAATTGAATCATAATACAATCCCTTCTTTCCTCCTAAATTGTAAGGGAAACTTAGTATCTTCTAAAAGAAAACCCAACATTTGCATTATTTTCTTCAAATTCAAAGAAAACAGGAAAGCCGAAACCCACCCAACACATGAAAACAGATAACTCCTCTAAACTTTAGGTGAAATAACAGAGAGGATAAAAAAGATTTAATGAAATATACCTATAAGATAAGCCAATCTCATGATGAGTTTGGGCTTCATAGTATTGATGACAGCCTCTCGTTCCAGACGAATAACTTCCTTCTTCTTGTCAGCCATATTGCCTGTGAAAAGAAACCTTTACTCGGTACTCACGCCCCGATTCAAATCCCAATTTGATTTGCACTTCTGAATTCGCGTAGGTCCGCGTTGTGAAGGTATAATCTGGAATGAACAAGTGAAGCCACGTACAGGTGGAATTTTGCTTTTGAGATGGACTCGGCTTGGACTTATCAAAATACTGTTGAGTGCCGTTGTTATGGCCCGACAAAGGAGCGGTCGCCGTCATCGTCATTCAACTTTCTACCTAATGAATGAATCAAGATTTTTAATGACCTCCCTTTGGTAAGGGAGAGTAATTGTTAGTACTTTGTTTGGTACATTGTTTCATAGGTTTAAAAACTAGCAATTGCATCTTGGTGTACAATCAGTACGCCAAAGAGGTGTGAAAAGGTCAAAGAGGGAGTTTTTGGTCTATCTTTTGCATACATTTGTGTCGTGCATGAAGTAGTTGGTAGGGCATTTAGAAAATGATGTTTGTGTGACAAAGGTCTCATTGGAGAAGTAATGCATTCACTTAAAGGATCTAAATAGAATTGAAGAAAAACCTTTGATTTAGGAAGATTATTAGTATCCATTACCAACAAGCTATTGTTATGTTTGCAATAAGGGGAGAGGAAGAGAGGGATAGATAATGATAGAGATGCATAAGGAGAAGGAGAAGGAGAGCGAGAGGGAGAGATAAATATATATATATATATGAGGGTAGAGAGATGGAGATAACAAGATAGAAATAGAGGAAGATATGAAAAAATATTTATGTAGAGAGATAGAAATAGATATGTAAAGAGATATAAATATAGAGATCTAAGAAGAGGGAGAGATGGATTGATAAAGAGAGGAGACATGTCTAGAGATAGAGAGGGAGAGAGGAAGATAGAGGTAAAGATAAAGATAGAGGGAATGAGGAAGATGAAGATAATTAGATAGAGATAGTTAGAGGGAGAGATAAGAGAGATAGGGAGATAGAGAGGGAGAGATAGAGAGGAAGAGATATAGAGATATAGAGAAAAAGGGAGAGGGAGAGGGAGAGGGGGAGAGAGATAGAGGTATAAGGAGATCTAGAGAGAGGAGGAAAGAGAGATGGAGAGGTTGAAAAATAGAGAGTAGAGAGATAATTAGAAATGGAGATGGAGAAAGAGAAACAATGTGAGATAGAGAGAGCAAGAGAAGAATTTAGAGATAGAGATATTGAAGAGAGATAGAGAGATATGTGAAGATAGAGAAGAATGGAGAGATGCAAATATATGTGAAGAGAGATAGAGAGGGATATGTAAAGAGAGAGAGAGAGAGAGAGAGAGAGAGAGAGAGAGACACACACACACACACACAGGAGGAGGGTGATACAGAGAGAGAGGGTGAGATAGAGAGAGAGAGGGAGGGAGGGGGAAGGGGATAAAAGAGAGAAAAATATCTCACAAATTCATTAATATAAAGATATTATATATTATTTATATGTATATTCAATTCCAATAATATGATAATCTGAGATATATTATACATTATTTTAAATGATATAATACAAAAAAACACATAATATCATATATATTATATGTGTATTTAATTCAAATAATGCTATGTATAGAAATATATATTATATTTCATGTTTATATTTATAGTTTCTATGTAATAAAAATATAATTTAAATATATATTTTAAATAATACATATGAAAATACTAAATATATAACATATTAAATATTTTAATTAATATTAGATGTAAAAATATATTTAATATATTAATTATACATTATAATTTTTTGATATATTAAAAAAATATAAATTATATATAAAAACACCAATAAATGTTAAAAATATTTTACTTAATATTTAATTAAAAATAAATGCAATAACTAAAAACTATAAATCAAATGACTTGTTTTGACAATATGATTCCTACTTTAGTCATTAAAATTTTACATCTATATTTTTTTGTTTTCATTGGTGAATGAGAAAAATCTTAATAAAAAAAAATTATATACGAAATTTTAATGACTAAAGTAGGAATCATATTGTCAAAACAAGTGATTTATTTATAGTTTTTAATCAACAATGTTTACAATAGAAAACAATCAAGATTATTTGTAAAAGTAAATAATTAAAAAATGTAAAAGTAAAATTTATTCTCATAGCCTATACATCATGATTTAAATATTGTGCTTACATGTCAAATAAGTGAAATTGGAAATGAAGCCACAATTGAACAAAGAAAAATATTTTAGTCAATTATAATATACTTGCTCAACAAACATCCCTCTTGGACAAAGAGCTCAAAATGCCTACGAAACCCTTGTCGAATTTTGTGTTTGATTGTTTGGTCATTTAGTCATTACCCATCTCTATTTCCACCATTGGTTGTAGCAAAAATCCATGTTGACGAAAACCGTATTTGTGGGTCCATTTCATAAATGTAATTGAGGACCATATGACTGAATAGATTGAATGTCACTCTTCATAAATTTAAATGGTGTTTTCGTTGCAATTGTCAGAGCCCAAAAAACCAACGAATGGACAGTGCAGTGGTGGATACGAACCAAAAAAAAACCGGTGATAAAAATAGATGGTTACGATGTATTCAATCGTCTTGCAAGCTTATGAAGCATTGTAAACTGTCGATTGGAGAAGGCAAGTCGTCCAGTTCAAATAAAGAAACACCTTCGGCGTAAAAATTCAAAGTAGGGATTGGGTTTAGAAGAAGAAGAAGAAATAATTTTAATGTCTATGAGACTTAACAAAGTCTATGGGAAAGCACATCAGATCTAACTGATTTTTGCAAATCTGCCTACTTTCTGTGTAAAATGCTGACAAGTGGCCCCAACCTCTCAACAAAATCCTCACTGAAAAAATCATACCAAGATCCCGCAGTCAAGAATTTATTATACTTGTCCCTAACATCCTTGAAGGCGTCGAACTCTAAAATGAAGTCTTTTTCGGTTTCAACTTTCCCAAATGTGCAAAAAATACACTCTTTCCTCCCAAGTTTCTTTTGGTCTTTCCCAACGACCAGTTTCACTATGGAGCTGATGGGAGTTAGTTCTTAATTGAGCAATAATACACTTAGCTTTCCACGAAATATTAGCCCTTATATAAGCTTTTTGATGATGATCATAAGCAAGATTGAACTCTGTGATATAATATTTTTTCTTTCTTGCTAACTCTTTAAACCAAGCCCACTTGTGAAATTTATCCATAACAAAAGCCTTTATCTCTTTACTATTTGTGGAGCACGAATTTAGGTAGATATTCCATTTACTCAACCATTTGATGTTTTGTTGCATCCAAGTCTTCTTTCTTTTGCATAGGGTGTCATTGAAAACAGCTTTAGGTCGTCTTCCTTCCTCCATTTGCCCAATTCTTTTGAGATAACTAATGAGATGAACCATAGCAATAGCTTCAATAGGAGCAGCCCCAATTTCACTCAACATGATATCATAAGGAACTGTATTTTTAATCTTAAACTTGCTTGTTATCAAGCACTTTTAGATTTGCTCGATCCGCTTCCACTGTGAACCTGAAGTGTTGTTGGCTCATAATTCACAACCATAGAGAATAACTGGAAGAACTAAAAGCCCAAAAAGAGTTTTGGAGGCCTTCCAATCCCAAAGCTCCACTTCTCTACATCTGTTTTGAAGATCATATCGAGCTTTCCAACCAACTAGGATTCTCTTCTTCCTGCAACCATCCCAATTTAGATTTTTGTTGAAGTCAATCCCAAAATATTTATAGTCTGAAACTTCTTCAAGAATATTGCCTTTAAAGTAAAACTTATGCTGGTTTCGTTTCCTCTTATTAGAAAAAACCATGATTTTTGTCTTGATGATATTGACTTGCATCCCGACCGTTCTGCAAAAGTGATCCAAAGCATACAAATGTTCTTACAAACCAAGAGTTGTTTTAGCAATAAGAATGAGGTCATCTGCACAAAGCAAAAGTTTTATCACAAACTCACCCAAATGAACACCATCACCATCCTGACAGTTTAACCACTCTTCCAGCTTGTCAATGTATAAACCAAACAATGTAGGAGATAACGAACATCCTTGCTTGACCTTGATATCGCTTCTAAAGCTTTTGGAGAGACCATCAGAGGTTCTGATTTTGACTTTAACCTCCTCATAGAGCCTATGGACAGCTGCTCTAAGATGAATGGGAATCTCAATTTCTTCCATTCTTTTCCAAAGTTTAACCCTAGGAACCGTGGCAAAAGCCTTTTTGAAATCAACAAAACATCAAAAGATCTCTTCTTTCTCTTCCCATCCTTTCTCAATTAAATGTCTCAAAGTGATACCATGATCAACTATGGAATGCTTAGGTCTGAAACTAGCTTGCCCTTTTGCATGCTTACCATTTTCTTCTGCCCACTTGCTAATTATATTCTCTATCATGCTGCCAAATAAATTTGCAAACAAAGAGTTAATAATAATGGTCCTGTAATTAGAGGGATTATTGACATCCCCGCTCTTAAAAACAAGAATGGCAAGACTAGTAGTCCAATCTTTGGGAAAACCTTGTTGCATGATGTTAAAAATTTTCATAATGTGTGGTGCCAAATATTTCAAACCCCACTTCAAATATTCCGCTTGAAGATCAACCAAGTCTTTTGCTTTTCCAACACCCAACTTTTTTATACCCATTTCAATTTCCTACTTTATAAAAAGATTTGAATTGATGTTGAAAATCAGAGGCGATTCCACCCCAAAGTCTTGCTCGTAAAGTTGTTTCTCATAATCAAACCATTGTTTAGCTGTAATATTGTTTACTTTTTGTTTTTTCTTGGATTGCAGCTCCTTCCAAAAAGACTTGGGGTTATTTTTACTAAGGAAAATTAATTCTTCTTGCCTTGTGAGCACAAAATCAGCTTTTTTTTGCTTTAAAATCTGCTTGTAAACCCTTATGTTGATCTCTTCCTTGTGTGGATCTCTCAAATTCCTCCTTGCAAGTTTACATTCTTTGTCAAACCAAGCATTTACTGGAAAGCAATTTGTTTCAGATTTCTTATTCTTGGCCCTTTTACACTCTGGCAATGCACTATGGATTAGATTTGTGAGTTCATGGCTATGGAGACCATGGAACAGGATTCTCACCTTCCAAACAAGTCTCTCAAGCGCAACTTTGAAAATATTGTAGTTGTTTTGGGTTAAAATAATTTTGCCCTTATTTGAAGAATGTTGAATACACTGAGTTTTCACCTCTTGGCGCTTTTGATTTGCCCATGAAAAGCTTAAATAGATCGGCCTATGGTCAGATTTTAAGTCCCAAAGTTGTTTACCGACTATCATTACCTCCATTTTCTCACTAGGCTATGAGAACAAATTGCATAATCCACAACACTTGCCCCATTGTAGGTGTTACGGGTGAAATTACCAAATTTTGCCCATCTAATTACATCATTGCAAATGATTAAATCAAAAGGACCACAAATAGTGAGTAATTCTTCCCCAAAGTGATTGTAGCTTTTGTCTTCAGAAACTCTTGTCCACTAATGGTCTTTGACTTCCATGAGCCATAGAGGATTGCAATCTTCTTTACTGCAAAGCATGCAAGCTTGCTCACTTGCAGTCCTAACATTAAAATATCCTACAAGGAGGATCTTGCCTTGCTGAGCATAAATTGCAATATCTTTTTTCAAGGTAGTAAAGGGATCTTTGTGGTCCAAACCATACTTTTTGTATGTTTTTGAGACTTGTGGGGCAAAATAACACGCTGCAATCCTAATGAGGTTTCCATTTTTCAGAAATTTTGAACCATAAAAATTGTTTGTTTGTGTCTTCTCTTTCTAGCTGAATTAGACGACCTTCTCTTTCTTTCACTAAACCATTATACTTCGATGACCTTTGTCATTTCTTGTTGCCTTGTTCCAAACCGCCATACTCAAATAACCCTTAAACAAAGGGGTCATACACCCTTCGTGCTCATGTGTCTTGGTGAGACAAATGATGTCTCTCCCCTCCGCAATAGACCCTAACCCAGGTCCACATCTCCGCAGATAATCTCTGCAGTTCCAACAAACCAAACTCAAGGAATCCTGGGTAGGCATTGATTGCTATTCATATTGACATGTAAGACCCAAAATGGGGTCTTCAACCACATTTGCCCATGATGACCTTGCACCTCTACTCTCTGCTAAGGAATTTGTTGCTATAACTTTGTTGCCAGCTTGTTGTCCTGTTTTAGAATGAGGACCAAAACATGCAATAACAACTTTGCCCTTGTATAACCACGCCCTTTATAAAAGCAATTGTTTTGGTGAGACTAATACGTTATTTGAAAAGAATTGGGCAAATGGATGAGGTTAGATGGTCTAAAGTTGTCTTCAATGATACATTATGCAAAAGAAAGAAGACTTGGATGCGACAAAATGAGAAATGGTTTAGAAAATGGGATATATACTTGAACATGTGCCCCACAAATAGTAAGGAGATAAAGGTTTATGTTATAGATAAGTTCCACAAGTGTACTCAAGGTAAGGATCTAGGGAGGAAGAAAAAATACTATATTGAAGAGTTTAATCTCTCTTGTAACCATCATCAAAAAGTGTACATAGGGGCCAATATACTGTGGAAATCCAAAATTCTCATTGCCCAATTAAGAACCAATTCTCATCACCTCCGTTGTGAAACTAGATGTTGGAAAAGACCAAAAGAAGCTTGGGAGGAAAGAGTGTGCATTTTTTGCACTTCAAATAACATTGAAACAGAAAAACACTTCATTTTAGAATGTGACGCTTTCAAGGCCAGCAGAGACAATTATGAAAACACTCTTGCAGATAGCTCTTGGGATAATTTATTCAATGAAGGGATTGTGGAGAAGTTAGGGGCTCTCATCATCATGATGCCCAAGAAAAGAGTTGAAATGCAAAAGTCGATTTTTGAAGGGGTCTATCCCATAGGCTATATTTAGCCTCGTGGTTGTTAAAAAAATATCTTTTTTTCTTTCTCCCAAAGAGTTCTTATTGTTCAACTTAGAATTAATTCTCATCAACTAAGTTGTGAGACTCTTGGCTGTTGGAAAATGTCAAAAGAGGCCTGGGAAGAAAGAGTATGCACTTTTTGCACCTCTAGGAAAGTGGAAACTAAAAAGGATTTTATTTTAGAGTGTGATGCCTTCAAGGACAATAAGGATAAGTTTGTTAATATTTTAACCACTATCTCGTGATATAATTTATTCATTAAGGAGTATATTGAGAAGTTGGGGGCACTCATTATCAACTTCAATAGGAAAAAAATTAATTTATAGAAGTTGGTTTGATCGGGCAAGTTTTCTCATAGCCTATCCTTAGCCTCGTGGACGTTAAAATTGTCTTCTTCTTCTTCTTGTATTATGAGAACACTCACTTTGTATTATTATCTTTATTAGTTATTAAATTTAAAGAAGTAACTATAATTGTTATTAAATTTTCTAATAAATCAAATATATATTTTTTCTTTTAGGCTTGCATCTATAAGAAATATCTAACATTCAATATGTGCATCTAGCATTCATAAAGAGTGTATTTTTAAACATTGGACATAAATATTGTTATACGATGCTAGTTAACTCTATCATAGAGGAAAGAGGACCTAACTCTCATACTTAACAACATGAACTTCATCTCATGGAATCTTTCTATATATGGGCCCAAGGAGGGGTAGCCTTCAACGTAGGAATAGAAAGGTAGGGTGTTGTGTATATAAGGTCACTAATAAGTTGGTGCAAACATAGTTGTATTGTTGTTGAATTTTCATTTGTCTTATTACCTAAAAAAAATTAGGTTTGTAAGGAAATTATAACACCTTTTACAATAAATGACCTAGGTACATTCATTAATTTGCAATGATATAAAAACTTAATTTATAATAATGAGTTTGAACTTGAAATAGTTAGTGTTGAATTATATAAATTTAAATACAATGCTTAATTGGATTTAAAAGATGGGAAATGATGCATGTGGTTCTAGGAACCAATAGTCCACAATACTATATTTTTAGAACTTGCTCATATGAATGACTTACAACTTGCAAATTGGTTGAATTCTACTTGATGCGCATGACTAAACTATAAGCCTATTGTCAAGTAAACATGTTGTTGTAGTTCTATGATTGTTCATGCGACTTAATCAATGAGAAGCAGAATATCCTTGCAATAGCAAGAGAAATCACTGTTGAATTAGTGATTTTCCTCAACATTTAAGAGGGGCAACTCCCTTGTTTGATGGAAGTTTTGGGTGTTTTCATTTAATTTTTACCTAAAATCACAAAAAAAAGCAAAAGGGGAAATGGAAAAAAGAAAAAACAAAGAAACCCTAGATGAGATAAATAGAGAAGACTATCTAAGATTCCTCAAGAAAACAATGAAAAAGAATAATTATGCACATCATTGAATAGAAAACAAAGTTCAATTCTACATTACTATTAAAAATGAGTGTAAATCTAACCAAGCATGTCCACATAAATTTCAAAGAAATATTCGTGAAATAATTTCATATTAGACATGAGAACAATATGAAATAAGGAAGAACAAAGGAGGCACAAATTATAGCGTGCATCCTTTAATTCTTTAGATATGGGCACAAATTCTCCATTGTGATTTTCTATATAACTAACTACTCAAAAATTTAAAAACTTTTTATAGCAAATGATATTAATTCTCAATCAAATGAGCATACTTTTTAGCTCATAAAATATTACATCACAAACTTTAGAAAAGTAGTTTAAAATTAAATATTAAATATTTGCATATTAGCTTTGATGGGCATATGGTTATCTTGAAAATTTTGTCAAATATTTCACTTGTAAAATCTATAGGCAAAATTCCCTTGAGGTGTTATGTCTAGCATTTAATTTATTTTCTTGAATACATCCACATTTTGCATGCATGTCAAACTAATATTTAATCATAACAAAAACATTAAAATCAAACCTACTATTCTCGATATAACTTTGAATCTTCCTACCCTATTTCAAATGTTTCAATTGAGCATAACTCTTCAAAATAGAAACAAGTTCAAGGCTTCCTTCTATCTACCCTCCTAAAAGAATTTTTTTATGTGTATATCAATATTATGTAGACCATTTTGGTTTACAGAAATAAGCTTCTAACATGACTCACTTTTATTGTGGTCTTCCTAGAAGTAATTTTGTTGGTGTTGGATCAAATATTCATAACTTGGAAATGCATAATTATCATTATCAATTGTGATCACATTTGCATCCCTTATTAAGAGAAACGCAACACTTGACTATTTGGTTGAATCATTTTGTCCTTGTATTTCTAATTTTGGTGTGTCAAAGAAGATGGGAGACCCTTTTGTTAGGGTTTACATAGACTAGAGCAATAAATAACAACAACAACAACAATAATAATTCACAATAACACATAGCTTTAATGTGGTTCACCCAATACAAACTACATCCACATAGAAAAGGACGTTCACTTTCTTTTTATTATCTAGGGAAGAGAAAATTGCAATCTAATGATTTTTCACATTCCATAGCCATATCAAGTCTTTTGGTTGTTTACAAATGTCGATTTACATACCAAAATAACAATCTACTCCTTTATTAAATAATGGGTATTTTTTTACTTCGTGTTACCCCTAGTAACCCTCTTTGGAGGAGTTGTCCCAAGATCCCCTCTATGGGATTCGCGCTAGGCCCCACTGTACTCCCTCGTCAATTGATTTGGGGAGAAAATGTGACTAACAAAGTCACCAAAATTTAAGCTTGGCAATTTGATCAGTCACCACATACCAACAATCTCCCACTTGGAGACTGATCAAGCTCCACATCAAACAATCTCCCACTTGGAGACTGATCATGTAGCAACATCATTATACATGTAGCTCCCACTAGATTGATGTACCTAGATTTGACTTATTTCTCATTTCCACTATTATCATTCTTGAAACCCAACAGAAATTGAGTAGAAATTAATTTCTCTCAACTTATTGCCTTTGTTAACATATCTACAAGATTTTGGCTAGTGTGTATCTTTTCTAGCTTCAACTATTAATCCTCTGAAATTGATTGAATAAAATGGTACTTAATTTTTATATGTTTAGTCTTATAATGTATTAGGAAAATGGTGTATCAACCTTGCATATACATAAGGTTACTAATTATAGTAAATTTACATTTAAGCATGGTTTGGTCTAAAATTTCCCCAAATCTATGGATTGGCTAAATAAGCATGCTAATATTTTTTTTTGCAAGATTATGTCTAATATTGAAGATATTAAAGTTTTTGTTTGAAAGTTTAAAAGTCAATTTTGAAGGCCTTAGAGGCATTTTTTGGCCTAAAAGTGGTCATAATTGGCATAGATAGTTATAGCTTGATAGAGCACTTCATGAGCTTTCTACAACTTCAAACAATTCATAAATTGAACTCCAAGGTCAAAATTTATGGCCTTCAAAAGTTAGATCTCCTAAAATAGCAAATACAAAACATGTTGGACACATAAGTGAGTTATACATCATCATAGGGCATCATGAATTGGAGATAAGTTGAACACCACATTTGGGTAATTTTAGCTCATGGTTTTTTAATACTATTTGACTTTTTTATGTATTGTATTGTAATGCCCCTACTAGTTAGAGATAACTATCCTACAAAACAAATTGTTAGAATACAATATATATATATATATATACATATATATATATATATATATATATATATACATATATATATATATATATATATATATATACATATATATATATATATATACATATATACATATATATATACATATATACATATATATACATACACACACACATATATATATATATGTATATATGTATATATATATATATATATATATATATGTATATATATATATATGTATATATGTATATATGTATATATATATATATGTATATATATATGTATATGTATATATATATGTATATATATATATATATATATATATATATATATATATATATATATATATATAATTTAACTTGCAATCTAAGCCCTCTAGGAAGTTGAAGGTGAATTTGAATCTTGTCTTGAATGTAATTTCTTACATCCAAGCCCTCCAGGAAATCGAAGGTTAATTCAATTCCTATCGTGGGTGTAATTTCTTACATCCAAGCCCTCCAGGAAATCGAAGGTTAATTCGATTCCTGTCTTGGGTGTAATTTCTTACACCCAAGCCATCCAAGGAGAACCCTATGTCCATTCTTTGCCTTGGGTGATGCACCTCATCACCCAAGTCCTCAGAGGGGACCGGCCAGATCCATCTCTTCTTGGTTGAACTTAGTCAACCAAGCCATACATATGCATATAGATATTTAGTATATATACTGCCCTAGGGATTATCATAATCCCTCCCTTAGACTAAGTGAGTTTCCTCGCTATAGCCTCCAACATGTAATCACATTTATAATACATTTTTGCATTTGATTACTATTTTCCATTCCATAATCCACATTTACATATTCCTGATTTAACATGTATTCCCTAACATGTATTCATAAAAATGTTCATTAATCAATATTCACATTTATTTCTTTAACATATATTTCTACTATTCATTGATATGTATTCATTACTTATGTTCATACATATTCATTAACACCTAAGAACCATTCGTTAACATATACATTAAAATGTTCGTTACTTATATTCCTCAACATATGTATTAAAATATTCATTAATATATATATTAAAATATTCATAATTAATATTCATTAATATATATATATATATATATATATATATATATATATATATATATATATATATATATTCATTATTAATATTCATTAATATATATATTAAAACATTTATTAATAATGTTCATTAATATATATATTCTAATATTCATTAATATATATATTAAAATATTTATTAATAATATTCATATAATATATATATATTCTAATATTCATTATTGATATTCATTAATATCTATATTAGAATATTTATTAACTATATTCCCTTATATATACATTATGACATCCTTACCTATCTGCACCCGCAGTAGTAAATTCTGGTCGCAGTTCCTTTTTTTTGTTCATAGTGTTCCTCACACCTTGCGCTGCCTCCCCTTTTTTTCCTCCATAGCCCTATGGCGATCTTCCTTAATACCCCGTGGAGGGGAAGGGTCGCATCCTTTAATCTCTTAATCAATAATACTTTGTACTTGGGTAATGAGTCACTACTTATATTTGTAATGGCAGTCATTTATAATTGATCGTTGTCTTCTAGACAATCTCCTTTTTAATTTTAATAATTAACAAATATCTTCCCTAGCTTAGATGATATCCTTCTAGATATAATCACACCTTTCCAAAATCACGCCAAAGGGGATCATTGTTTTGTTTGTTATTGCTTCCTTAATCATCTTTTACTAAGTCTTTGACTTAAACATATAAGTCGCTGACTTTTGTCTTCATAAGTCATTGTTCTTAATAGCTTCGACCATTGTTGTTTATTAAGCATATCGACCGCTACCTTTGCTATGTAATTCACTATTATATTTCTCAAGCACAATCAACTACCTTTAATCTCTATCGCTTCATTTAAAAATAAGAATTAAATCGCTGCACAATAACCTCAATATTTTGTAGTCATATTTCCTACTTTGTAAATTCTTTCCTTGGGTGATTATACTTTTTTGAGTTGTCTTTGACTTCTTGAGTAGCTGCTCTCTTTAATTCAATTTCTAATAAATTCATTGTTGCCTTTATTACCTATCTGAATTTGATTTAGAATATGTAAATTATGTTTATAATATAATATTAATTTATTTTTATTTGAATATATCATTAATATCATTAGTAATAGATATTAAAATAATGTTAATTAAATAATAATATTTAATAAATAAATATATTTCAAATAATCATTTGTTGTTAATTATTATATTAACTATTAATTAATAATAATAATTGCTCTTATGTATATATAACAATCAAGGAGGGGACGTGACAATCACCCTATATATTAGGTGTGTGAGATGGGGTTGTGTGTAAGAGTCTTATAGCCATTTGAGTTACCTTTAGATCTTTGATTGGTGATACTCCTATGAGAATATTGCTCTACATGTATATTGTATTATGTTGTTGAATTTTTAATAATATATTGGGTGGATTTTGGAGTGTGGGATTTTCCTCCCAAAAATGGTTTTCCTCATGTAAATCATTGTGTTGTGGCATGCATGCTATTTATGTTTATTTTTATTAGGTTTGTGTAATTGTTGTAAAGATCTAATTTTTTTTGCATAACCCTCCTCTCAAGGTCAATGTAGGAAGTTGTTCTACTATCTTAACTACCTTACAAAATGAAGGGTTCATTTATTTGCAAGATGAAAGGCACTTTAACTATAACTATATAGCCTACTATTCTCTTGTTGCTTTCCCAATTCCTCCATAAATATTTGCAACCAAATCATCTCCTTAATAGCTTCTATAGTAGTAACATACTCTATTTCTTTTGTTGAAAGTGCAACAACCTTTTGCAGTCATGAAATCTACCTAATTTATGTGTTTCCTTTTGTAAATGTATACCTTGTGGTGCTCTTCTTATCAATATCTCTTGCTATAATTGAATCAACATATCCCTATAAAGTTGAGTTGGAACCTCCAAAACATAATTCCTAAGTATTAGTACCTCTCAAATACCACAAAATCCACTTTATTTCATTCCAATGTTTTTTCCAAGATTATTCATATATATTGGCAAGTCAAGAACTAGAAGTAGAGTTGACTCAAAGCTACTGCAAATGGTTTGTGGAATAGAAATAGATCATTAGGAAACCTAAGGAGTCATGACCCTTCATGGGATATTGTATATATATTGATTGTAAATTATATCCTAAAGACAACTAATAGTTGAAGTGGAGACTAAAATTTGTATTTTTATATAAAGCTATACTAATAATAAAACATGAGATTTGTATACTTATGTGTTACTGTGAATGATTGTTTCTTTTTTGATGATGATGTATAGAGGATTTATTGTCTTAAGTCACTTTTGCATATGTTGATTTCTCTTATCGTGTCCTCTAAGGTATAAATTGACAACATAAGTTAGCTTGAGGCATGGATCTTTAGACTTTATAGCCCCATTTCTCTTGCTCAGATCAGTTCCATTGTTGGAACCCTGGAGAGAATAGTAAAGAAAATTTAGAGCACAAAAGAGAAGGAAAAGTGGCAAAAAAATTAAATTGCACCCTACCCCAAGGTCCACCTCTGTGAGAGGGGGTAAGCAATTAGGGGATGGCAAATAGAAAGGGGGGTAGGATCCAAAAGGACCCCTAAGAAGATGTGACACTTTAGATTCCAAGAGACCATGGATCGTATAAATGAAGACCTAAAGAGTAATAGAGAAGATGACCATAGCAAAAGGAGATAATAAAACCACTAGAGAAACTAGAGAACTAATTAAGGAAGCAATGGGAAAGAATACCAATGAAAGAAAAGCAAGGCAGACTCGAAAAACAGAGGAAATATACTGCAAAAGAGAAAAAGAGATAGAAAAGAAATAGATAAAATGAGTTGGTATAATGACAAGAAAATTCAAAATGGAAAGGAAGGCATGCCAAAGAGGGTGAACTGAGCACGCTGGCATGGGTTCATCCAAAGAAAGAAAAGAGAAAAGAAAGGAATCAAAAGCCAAGGATTTTGTGAAAAAGAACAATAAATATGTTGTGGGAATCAATCTCAATATTGAGAAAGTACCAGGGGAATATGAATAAATGCCACCTATCAATGAAATGTAATCTCTAAAAATGAAACGCTATGATGAATAGACATCACCCCCAAACCAGAAGCCAACCCTTATGTTAGTTACATCAAATATAAATACAAAGTGTGAAGAATAATCAAAAGAAAACACAAACCATTAATTGGAGAAATCCAAGAAATAATACTCCAAATAATTGCAAAATTCAAGGAGCGAGTACCTCCGAAGAAAAAAACAACATTAGTACATGAGGAAGATTTTGATTTTTAAAAAATACATGAATGACACTATGGAGCATATATTCCTATTGGAATCCTTATGGTAGAGAAAAAATGAAACCTACAATAGAACAAAACTATTTGATTTCATTGATTCCCTAAAGAATAAACCACTAAAATGGTATTGCAAATCATATCCACGAAATAATAATGAATGACATGAGGTGTGAAGGGCAATTATGATGAATTTTGACAACCTGAAACTCCCTACAAAAGGAGTAGCCAAACTAAGGGAATTATCCTAATGAGAGGACAAATCAATTATTGAATTTGACAGGAGATTCAAAGAAGTAACATAGAGCCTAGAAGAACCTCTCAATGATAAATAGAAGATGGAATGGTTTCTTTTCGTGTTAACACCATAATAAAGGATGGCTTTGGAGGGTAGATACTTCATCACATACTCAAAATTGGTGATATTAGCCTACCAAATAGAGAATCAATCATGGAACAAGGCATAAAAGGAAAGGAAAAATAGAAAAGTGGAACAATTAAAATTAGAGATTAAGTAGATAAAACTATGATAGGAACTCATGAAATAGGAGATAGGACCATAGAGGCTAAACATGTGGTGCTCTTATTGTGGTAGAGAGGGGCACATGTGGAACAAATTCCTTAAGGAAATTGGAGAGAAGAAGGAAAATTCATTAAGAGTAGACCTCTGCGCAATAAAAAAACCAAACTCATTATATTGTAGCACTTGCAGAGAATGGGTGACCATGAGACAACAGATTTCCCATCTTAGAGATTTCAGATAAGAGAAAAACCAAACTATGATAGAGACATGGTTATGTGAAAGGTTGGCAGAAAGCAAGATATATGCTCAAGATAGTGGATATAAAGTACCACCATGGCAACAAAACCAGAGGTTTGCCAACACAATTGAGAATTCATAACCAAATAACAATAATGGATCATTCTGCAAAGGAAGAGGCCAAGTTCAAGGAATAGGAAGGTGATTAGATGCTACCTATTTTAATTGCAATAAAATAGGCCATTATGCAGCTGAATATTGAGGGAAAAAGAGAATTTAATGTAAATTTTGTGGCTAAGAAGATCATTATCTCTTTAGTTGTGAAAAGGCATGCCAACATTACAAGAGTGTGACACTAGCAACCCAAATTGATGATCCATAAAAACACCAACAAGGGGGCCAAGATCCTCCACAAAGTCCCCCAGTCTCTTCTGGAAGAGACAAGGAGATGTCACAAAGCTAGGAAGGAAAAACATTATGCTTTAAAAGAGAGCAACATGGAAGAAGAAGAATATCGCGTTGAGTCTAAACCAAAGAAGCAGAATAGAGTTTAGTGGTAAGCAAGCAGGGAACTAATATTGAAAAGAAGCTAATTGTAACAACATAAGAAGAGAGATCTAAGGAGGAATAAGAGTTTCTCCCCCACCAAGAAATGGCATGATCAAATCATTGAACAAACTAGGAAGATAGTGGAGTAGGAACAAATCAAAGAGAAGGAACAAAATAGCTATTTTTTAGAACAAGAAGTGAGAGTCCTCAAACAAATGACATAGATTGTAGGACAACACGACTTGTTGGAAAAATTTAAATAATTTAGCAAATCTTGAACTAGAAATCTACATTGCAAGTCATAATAATAAGGAAGCATTGGAAGACTAGATTGAATATGCTTGACCTCTAGATTCATTACAAAAAGAACAATGGAGTCATGGTGGACTTAGGGGTAGACGAGAATGGTTGGTCTCTACTATATATGTATGTTTGGTGTTGTATGTCATACACTCAACCCGATCAAAGCATCCAATGGGGTAACCTAATGTCTTAAGTAGAGGCTCATTTAATTATCAACCAAGGATGTGTCTTCTTGGATGATGTCGACACTATATGTGCATTAGGAAAGCCTTGTAGTTTGTTGTATTAGTTGTGTATAGAAAATAAATTGAAACAAATCAACTAATTGAAGAGATAACAATGTAATGTAACTACACAACAATGGTTGTGAGTTGATTGGTTATTAAAATACAAGAATTAGTTATGCTATAACAAAACCTATCCTAAACAGGTCACTGCTAACAATACACTAAAATCTAAACTAGTGTAGATCTAAACTATTATAGAGTCACAATACCTCAAGTGGCCCTTGCTTAAGTGGCCACAATATTAATTATTAGCATTGAATCTTCAATACACAAATTCATTGTTCAAATAATCTTCTTATTGTAAATCAAAGATTAAACATACTGATATCAAACTTGTTGATTGAACAAACATGCTACTAACAAAATCTTGCACTAACTGGTCACTCTCTCCCTTCTCAACTTAATAGGATCTCAGATTTATACATGAGGCCCCATAGTTGGATTAATTACATACTCGACAACTATGTAAATTATGTCGATTCTCCCACAATAGAAAGGAGATGACTTATTCTTTCCATGACTAATAATAAAGACTTAACTAAAAGGAGTTGAGAGTGTTCTAATCCTCTTCAAACTCTTACAACATCAAAATACAGTCCTGACTGAAAACGTGTATAAAACATGTCATAGTCATTTATGAATTATAATCTATTGTTTTCACAAGTTTTTCTATTGTTCCCAAAATTCAATAACTCCAAAATAACAATATTAGAAAGAGGTGGAAGAGTCCAAACTGAACTAGAACAAATTCCTTAACTGTTGCCTTTAATTATGCTAGTTTTCTCTCAATTAACCTCTAGTGAATTGTGATCCTTAACTCTAGTGAATTAAATCGAACTATATAATGGGTTGGTTAGCCTCCTTTTAATATTTCTAAATCATATTTAAAATCTAAATTTTGTTAAGAAATAAGGGAGATATGCTCATTTTACTGAAACTAGGTTTTTGACTTTTTCTGTACATTTAGTCAACAACTACAGGGTGACAAATATCAACGTGTTTGCTCTTCTTTCCAACTCTATGAATGACTCAAATATCTCATAACTGACATTTTAATCATTCCAAAATACTTTGCTTTTAATAATAACCATTCATCATGATATATTACCACAAATTAGCATTAACTATCTTTGCATACAAATGTAAATCAATAGTCATTAATCATAGTTAGTGTTTCATATGATCAAAGTAATATTTGGAAATGTATTGGATTTACATTATAAATATGAGGTAAACTTTTGTAAATCATATAATAAATAGGACAATTTATAGGCTCATCAATGAACCTACTACCAAAAAGGATACAGGAATACTTGGGGAAACAACACTTGAACCAATACCCTACAACATCAGTCTAGTAGATGGTACCAACATAAAAACACTCAATTCTTACAAACATGATGTGGAATTTTATGTTAAGGGAGTAAAGAAAATTGTCAATTTTGAGGTAGTGACAGTCAAGGAGAATTTGATTCATTTGTCGCACTTATAGGATTAAGATGGTTTGTTGATTCATAAAGATAGATAATAATATAGGATAGTACATATTCCTTTGGTGAAGAATCTAGAAGAATCATATGTGGAAGAAGTCAATGCAGATAAAAATGGAGATGATGACAAAAACATAAACACTATAACAAAACTATCCACAACTAAAGTTTGGGAGGAACCCAATTCAAAAGGGGAGATAGAAGCAAATGAGATAGATGGGACCATAGATAGTGAGACTATATTGGAAGCATGGATGAATGATGAATCATAAATGCACTTTCTTAGGATCTTTGGCTCTCTAAGAGTATTCATGATTAGGAAGTCACCAAAAGAAGAGCTACCTGAGGATGAGGTACTATAAGACAATTGCACCAACACATAGAGAAACAAAGATACGGTATCACACTAGGTCAATCGAATTTCACAAGGCATATCACATATCAAGTTGCCTATATATTTTAGAGTTGGACATTTGAGATCATACATTGGGAAAATAGAACAAATCTGTAGAAATGAATGCCACATACTTGAGATCTTGAAATGTAAACTCACTTGCAATGTCACACGCTAGAACAACACACCCAAGGATACTATCACATTGTGGCAAGCTTTCAAAATATTGATCAAAACAAGATACCCACTAGATAAAGGAGAATAACCAACCATACAAATGTATAGGGAATTCATCTTATCAAAGGGCCACTTAGGCATGTGTGTACATCAATGGGAAGAGAGGTATGAATATGTGAACAGATTATACATTCAATTACTCATTGGATGTTATCACCAATATCACAAACTTAGTATATCAATAAAGAGAGAAGAGGAGAAACAAAGGAATGATAGGAAGTAATAATGTATTTTCTACACATTCTCTTTTTACAGTGAGGATCCACAAATACACACCACATTTCTCAAAATAAAGGAGATTATATTCAACCTGGACCGTGACTAAAAGATAGCGATACCATAACCTCATCTCCACCCCTCAAAGAAGAAGAGATATATAAATGTATTGAATGGTTGGACCTAGAATCAACTAGAACAAGTAGACAATGTTATGTGGCCCAACAAGACAATGATAAGAGAAATGGTCTTGATATAAAGATACATAAGAGAGAATGGAAAATAGAAGAATTGATGAAACACAAAGTGACATACTACAACAATTTGATCAAGTTGAGGGAAGAAAACATTGCAACATAAGGAGGCCCAAACTACTAAAAATAGGAGACTATTGGGATGAAAAGGTGGTAGCTCAAGTGGTGGAGACCCTACCAGAGTTCTAAGATCTACTCCCTAAAAATTTTACATAAATGAAAGGAATCAAGGAAGAAGTAGGGGTAATGAAGATCCAACTAAAGGAAGGAACTAAACTGGTCCAAAAAAGACCTTACATGTTGAATCCTAACATGAAGAATAATGTCAAAACAAAATTGAATAAGGTGTTTGCTACAATAATCATAAAATTAATGGAGGATTTAGAATGCATAAGCCTCATGGTGATCCAAAATAAGAACATTGGAGAGCTAAGGATTTATGTGTATTTCAAATAACTGAATAAAGATTGCATACATGGTCCATTCTCCACCCCATTTACAAAAGAAATTTTGGAATTTGTAGCAGGAAGAGAGATATACTCACTCACTAATGGCTTATCCGAATACAACCATGCTAAGATAAGGAAAGACGATCAGCTAAAAACCACTTTTTCCACATAATGTGGGTCTTATATACGTATTTGGTAATGTCATTTGGATTGAAAAATTCCCTTGTGGTATCTAGCCAGGTAATGATCAACACTTTTAAGGATTTTATACATGATTATCTAGAAGTCTACTTGGATGATTAGAAGATCTATAGATTGGTTAAGGACTACATACAAGTGATCCGCATAATGCTAAATAGGTGAAAAAGTATGCAGATATCATTGAACCGAAATAAATGTATGTTTGTAGTACCCTTTGGGACCTTATTATGCCACATTATGTGCAAAGAAGGATTGATGTTGGATTTTATGAAGGTTTCTTTGATACTAAACCTACTACCACCTAAGAGTGTGCTAGAAGTTAAGAAATTTTTGGGATATATCAGATACCACAAGAAGTTTATAAGGGGATATGCTAGCATTGTTGCAACACTAGAAGAACTCTCAAAGAAGAAGAATGGACAAAGTATTTCCTAGAATGAGGAAGCTTAGAAAGCATTTGACACTTTGAAATAGAACATTGTAGAGGCACTTATCGTTACATTTTTGGATTGGAATACTTCTTTTTATTCTCATGCAAATGCTTCCAATATAACCATAGAAATGTTGGTTCAACTCAAAGGGAACAAAGACCATCCTATCACATTTCCTAGTAGGAAATTGTCTGTTGCAAAGAATAATTACACCATCTTTGAGAGGGAGACACTGGCTATGGTCTATGAACTTTACAGTTACTAGCACTATATGCTATCTACACCATTCGCATTCTTCATTGATCATGAATTACTAAAGTATTTGCTCAACAAACCAATTATAAACGGACACATATGCAGATGGTTACTATTCTTTCAAGAATTTGATTTTTACATCATGTTGACATTTGGGAAAAACAATTAGTGGTTGGATTATCTATCCTAGATAGAAATAAGGGAAGAACCAGAGGCTCAAGGTGAAGACCTCCCTGGCACACACCTATTCCACATCAAGGCAGTACCAGAGGACTTAGAAGATATTGCTAACTACTTTCTACTAGATAATTTCTTAAAGACATTTAACCACAAGACAAGTAATCATTAGTACAAAAGGGCGTTGCTATACACATTGGTCGAAGGGAATTACACAATCTAGGAAGAGATAATATTTTGACAAGAGTAGTGTATAAACATGAAAGACAATCAATCCTAAAAGAATCTCATGAAGGAATAGCAGGGGAACATAATTGTAGAGAAATTACAACAAGAATAGTGGAAACCGTTGGATTATTATGGCCAACCCTACATAAAGGTGCTAAGGAGTACACAAAAGGGTGCAACATTTATCAAAGGGTAGGGAGACCTACTACAAGGGATGAGATGTTTTTGAGACCCATACTAGCACAAAATCTATTTGAGAAATGGGTCATAGACTTCATTGGACCTATTGAACCATGAACAAAGCACTTGTTTAGGCAAGGTTCATTATCACAAGAGCAGAGCACCTAGAAAAGTGAGCAAAGATAAAGCCTAAAAAGGATTGCACCATAAATACTACCACTAAGTTCTTGTACGAAAACATCATTACAAGGTATGGATGTCCTTTGAGTATAGTAAGTGATCAAGGAAAACACTTTGTTAACAAGATGATCAAAGAACTATTTTAGATCTTTATGGTAGCACGCAATAATAGTTTTACTATCATCCACAAGCTAATGGAGCAACTAAAGTATTAAACAAGATAATTAGAAAGGCATTAACCAAAATGTGTGATGGAAATAGAACAAATTGGGATATAAAAGTGCCTATGATGCTCTAGGCTTACCACACTTCATATAAAAAGGACAAGTAAGTTTACTCCATTTTAGTTAGTTTATGGCATTGATATAGAAGTCCCTATGAATTTCATAATCCCCAATATATACACCACACTCACTTTTGGGTAGGAAGATGACCAATCCTTAGCACAACATATAGAGGATTTGGATAAAATGACTAAATTCAAGCATAATGAAACGTATAATCACCAAGTTGAGCGACAAAGACATAAAACATGACATGATAGAAACTTGCAATTGAAAACATTTAGAATAAGGGACTTAGCACTATTTTATGATAGCAAGTTCAAGAGACATGGTAAGTTGAAGGTGTGTTTATAACTGCCATATTACATTCATGATATCATTAAATATGGAGCAGTAAAGCTAAGACAACTAGATGACAATTTGGTAGCAAACACATCAATGGTGCATGCCTCAAGCACTAGCACTTGTTGACAGCATAAAAGAAAACTTAGCAAAATCAAATCTTTGTATATTATGAACTATGGATAGGAAGCCAAAAAATCAAAAAAATAAAAACATAAACTTTTTGGAATAAACGACTAGAATAACCCGCTAATGGGAAAAAATTATTAATTACACCATCCACCCATTTGCCTATTTAACACTCAACATTTTTTCTCATTCACTAGCTTATTTGTGATGCAATTTACATCCCAATCTATTTAATTGAGTCCAAAACCCTAGCAGCTATCTGCACTCTACAAATTTTTCCTCACACCATGACCACTCCCACAATTGTTGATGTTTCAGATTTTTGCCAAAAATATTAGAAGTATTAAAAGAAAATGTCAAATATACCATTACTGGAGGAACACACATGCTCATAGATATTGTCTCACCATTAGGAATTTATCGGTGCAATAGTAACATATACAAACAATACCATACCCATAGCTCCTACAAGTACCATTGGTTGGGGAACAAAGGTACCCAACATATCACCCTTGCAGAAGATTAAATTAGGAGATATACTTCATACTACCACAAGGGAAGAGCTCCTAAGTGAACATGTAAAAAATGTGGAACAACTAGGGGATGTAGTAGCTACATTGCAGAATGTCATCTCTCATCTATTGTGAGACACTTATTTTCCCCTACCGCAACAACTCAAACAAATAATAGAAAACCTACTAGGATATCTGGCCTATGCCAAGGATACTATAAGAAAAGAGGTCTAAGAGGAGATCATAAACTATAAGATAGATGAATATGTGAAGAATTTTTCTACCGCACATACCAAGTTGGAGGAGGAGCTCAAGAAATTTGGTGACAATATCTCAGAGGAAGGTATGATCTACTAAGTTTGTTTACAATGGCCCACCAAAAAGAAGAGCTTGTGAGATTAGTTGTTGATGCTAGAGGATCAAAAAACAAAATTAGCCCAAACCTACAATCCTTAATAAGACATGGATGGAGAAATCATAACACAAATGAGAGGTATCAACAATTAACTACAACATATCCACATCAAGAGGGATTAAATTAAAGGACAACTCAAGTAGCTCGAGGAGATTGTGAACACTAACTTGACACACCCAATTGGGATACTAGAAGAAGCCAAATCAACAACCAAATAGATTCAAACCCCTTGTAGGCTAGTTGAAGTAGAAACAACAATGATCTAGATATAGGGGTGACTTTTTAAAATGCAACAAGCAAAAAAACATTAGGATTAAGCTCTGAATCAACTCAAGGTGATCTACTTGGTCCTCCTACCCAATTAACATTATGTCTTGAGGACGAGACATCATTTTAAAAGAGGGGATGATGTTGGTAGGTTAAGAATTAGAAGTCGAGTTAACTCTAGGCTACCATAATTGGTCTGAAAAATAGAAATAGATCATCAATCAACCTTAAGAGTCATGAGACTTCATGGGATATTGTATGTATGTTGGTTGTAAATTATATGCAGAAGATAATTAACAACTGATAACTAAGATATATACATATATATATAGTGCAAAGAAAGAAACAAGAAAAAGAAAACACAAAATATATAGTGCTTGATGAAATCCCATAAAATGTTTTTCCAAAGGTGCAAGAACATAAAAAAAATCAATAAACAAAATAACAAGTACCTCAAACTCTCACAAGAAGATCTACTAGCGATAAGTAGACCTCTTGAATGATACCTTCCTTCATTACATTATGTATTATTGATATATTCTGGTAAATTATAAAGTTATGAAGTAGCAATGCAAGTAGAAACCAAAAAGAAGTGGGAGCAAGGCATGAAAGAGGAAATGGACTCCTTGATAAAAAATCAAACTTGGGACTTAGTTCAATTTCTTGAAGGTAAAAGAGAATTTCCAAACAAATGGGTTTACAGGTCAAAGGAAGAACATGGAAGAAATGTAAGATATAAAGCTAGACTTGTTGTAAAAAGTTTTGCATGGAAAAAAAGGTATTGATTTTGATGAAATGTTTTATTTGGTTGTAATGATAACTTCAATCAAAACTATTTTAAGTCTTGTGATTACATAAGATTTGCATCTTGAACAACTAGGTGTTGGAGTAATTTTAGGATTATTATCTAATTATTTATTGATTAGGTCCTTTAATTACTTTTCACTTAAGCTAACCTTAGGTGATTTTTATTATCTAGAGTTTGCTTTTCTAGTTTTAGTTCTAGATGTAGTTGAGATTAATTTAGCTCCTACTTTGCATTGCTTTAGTTCTCATGATTTTAGCATTAGGGTTTGCACCTAGGGTTTCATTCATCCTTTTTAAGGATTCATTCATTCATTGTAATTGTACCTCTAGTATTAAATCTCTAATCATTCTTTGTACAATAATACAAAATTCTTTGGTTGTTATAGAGCATACAATCTTTGCTTGATCTCTTTTGTGTGATAGGTATTTTTATTGCAAATAATTCTTGGCTCCTATAGTTGATCATCAACTTCTACATGGTATCATAGCTTTTCTATCAAGTTCTTGGCTACATGCTTGAGGGATCCAGTCTAAGGTGAATTTTATGTGCCCTTTGAGATTAAACAAAGGTTGTCATCACATCCATATCATCCAAAAACCCTAAGATTGGTTATAGTTTCATCAAAATCAGAGTATTTGAAAAATTATGTCAATTTGATTGAGGGCATAAAAATCAAGGTAAAATTTGAGGGTAACTAAATGATCTGGGCACTTTGGAGTGAAATAAAAGTCACCATTGTGTTTAGAAGGCCCAAAACCCAAGATCATCTATCAAATCATCAAGATTGGAGATCAAGAAATTCTTTACAATTTTTTTTAGAAAGTTTCCATTTTCAAAAAAATTCCATTTTTGGAAAGTTTCTATTTTTTCATAAAGTTTACATTTCTGGAAAATTTCTATCTTGACAAGTTTCTATATTTGGAAACTTTATATTTTTGGGATGGAATTCCTCCATCCTTAGAATTTTTGTAATGCTGCGTTGGAGTAGGAGTGGGAGAAGGGAAGGAGCCAGGGTTTTGGGGGTGGTTGCAGAGGAATATAAGGATAGTGATGGTGATGGAGAGGATGATTCATGGCTTTGTGGGTTTCTCTTTGGCACTATGATGGGCCTATCTTCGTTGGCATGTGGTGCATGTTGGGCTTTCCCATATTGGGAGTTTTTATATGCTTTTGGTGATTGGTTGGATGGGAAGTGGGTTGTGCGAGAGTTATTGTGCTCTATCTCCCTTTGTTTTGGTGTCTGTAGGATGACCTTGGATGCGTTGTTTCCTACTTTGGCTTTGTGGGTTTTGAGCTATTATTTTCCCTAGTGCCTCTATTTTTGGAGTGTGTTGGTAAGATGCAACTTTTGGATCAACTTTGTGTGGTTGTCTCTATGTCTTCCTCTCGAGTCAGGGGCTTCTTTTCTTCGTGGGATAGTTCTTTTGCTTAGTTTTCTTGGTGTAGTTGTTTGTCCTCCTTTGGTTTGTGACTTCATTTTCTACTTCTCTAGGGTTTGGCTCATTTTTTATTTCTTTGTGGACTCTTTGGTCTCCAAGGGGGTTTGTTTTTTGCTTCTTCCGTGGACCCTATGCTTTTCTAGTTCCATTTTTTTCATGTGGGGTTTTGTGACTGCTCTATATCTCATCTTATTTTCCCTTTTTTTATGGAGAGCTTGTTGATTCTAATGGTCAAGGTTTGGTTCTCCTTCCTTGTTTCTCCCTCTCTTCCAATCCTATTGAGGTGGATGGCTCTTCTATTAAGGTGGAGAGTGGTTGGTTGGGTGAAGTTGGATGGAGTTTTTTGGGGGCTTTTGTTTCCCTATTTCTTGTGGTTGGTTGCCTTTTTTGATTCCTTCACCATGCTTTTGTTTTTCTATCAATTTTATCCTAAGGAAGTAGAGAATCTAATGGAGCTTTCTCGCATGGTCTATGATCGACTTATGCCTTGTTACCTTTTTAAGGTTTTGGGAACCTTTCTAAAACCCATTTCTCTAGTGAACTAGTGTTGTTTTGATGATTGTCAAAGTCATGGAGTTGAACTATGCTTGGATTGTTCAGTTGGTGGTTTGTCTCTCTTTATTTCCTATTAAGGGGGTTCCTTTTCTTATTGAGGCAGAGAAGAGTTGCACTGCTAGAGGAATGTTGACTTTCATAAGGAAAGTCTTTATTGGTTTCAACTTGATGGTTTTAAGAGCCAATTCAAAACCCAATATGAAGGTTTGGGGAGCCTTTAAAACCCCCCTTATTCCAGAGCATTTCTTTACACTCTCTTCTTGACTTTGGTTGTTATGGTTTTGGGATCCTTGTTAAAACCAAATGTTTAGGTTATGGGTGCCTAGAAAAACCCTTGGTACTTGATGTAGGTTAAGGGAGCCTTGTTAAAACCCTTGGATCTTTTTGTGTTGACATCCCTTAGTTGATGGCTTAGGCTTTGTGGTGGCCTTTCTTGTTCTCTTCCACCTTGCTAATGTTTAGACTTAGGTTGGTTGTTGTTGGTTTGTGTTTGTATCTTTTTGCAACATTCTACTTATGGGTTTTGGATGCCCGTTAATTCTAGAGGATTTTGGGTCCCCCCAAAACTTGTTGTATGGGGTTTCAGATCCCCTAAAATTGATCCTTAATAAAAGAAACTTTCTATTTTTGGAAAGTTTCTATTTTGAAATCTTACTATTTTAAAAAACTTTCCATTTTTAAAAAGTTGTTATTTTTAGAAATATTCCATTTTTAGGAACCCTTCAAACCTTCCAGACCATAAAAAGCAACAATTGGTTTTTTCCCATAACATCGTCATAAGAAGTCAAAATTGGACAAATGAGATATCTTTGGAAAGCTAGTTGAGAGGGATATCTGAATCTATAGGTGGTTTGATCAAATTATACACTATTTTTTTATACTATACCTCCAAAGTTAGCCTATAGTTTTGCTCTTGTGGGGCCATATCTTAACCATCTAGACTCCATTTTTCAAATTCTATATATTATCGAAAAGTTCTTAGATTTCCCTATCTATATATATTAGGTCTATTTTTATAGATTGTGCTCTAGGTACATTTTACTCAAAGCTTTGTCTTTTCATTATCTACTCAGTTATTTGGACATTTTAGCACTTGGGATGGATCGATTTGTTGGAGAGGGTTGTATTTGATGTGCTTTACATGTGGTGAGATTCTTGGGGTTTGATAATTTATTTTAAGGAGGTATCATTAGATTTTCTATCCATCCTTCTATTACTAGATTGGCAAAGAGAGATTATGAGTTTTGGCAACATCGAATCTCGACACATCTCAAGTGGCTAGAAATGTTGCCATATTTGTATGGAATCATACCTGAACCTGTAACTTCAGGAGGTAAATTAGCTTAAGGTAATCTCATAAACCATGTTGTAGCTGCGACTTGTTCTAGTGTTGATTATGAAACTATGTGTGTTATATCGAACCTTGAGTGTCCTCACACACTTTCCAATCACCTTTAGGAGATCTTTGGAAACCCTTTGTAGTGTCATAAAATTACACCCTTTGTAATTTTGACCGTATTTAGGGTTGTCGTCTTAGTGTTCTTGTCCTCACGCTTGATTTGGACTTGTTTATGCTTATACCATGCAATAAATGTCATATTATCTCATTATACCTTGCATTGCACCTTAACCGTAGACCAAATATGGGGTGGGGCTAGGGCGTGGCACCTTGGTCCTCACTAGGACCATGGCTCCATGACATGGTTCTCCCTATTTAGGGCCCATTTCAAACCCTTTTCTCCATCTCAAATTCTATCCAGAAATCTTACTTCGTGTTGGCCTATGTTGAAAAATTAACATAATTGATGACATGAAGGTATATAAGGAGGTCTTCCCCTCTCATTTATAGGACAAGAGAATAAATCCATGATAGGCAAAATTGAGAGCACAAGAAATCAAGCATTAAAGCATTGAAGTTTTCATCATCAAGCATTTTTAGAGGTCTTCAAGGTTGCATACTCTTCATTTATCCAATATGGAGCAACATTACATCAATCATTTGCAAGCATGTGTGTATGTTAGGGTTTTATCACGTTCATGTCATTTCATACAACATATGTGATTACATTCAAGAATGAAAGTGTCATTATCATTCATTGCAGATCTGAGGTATACCTTTCCATCACTTATTAAAATTATTTGCAATATTTCATTCAAGGTTGATTCCAAATTGAGGTTTGACTTAGGCAAACCCTTATTCCCAACCATTTTCCCCTTCATTCTATGTGCAAGAAACATGTATGGAGTTGTACTCTTCAGAATAAGCTTCATTCATAGAGATGAATCAACCATTTTTGGTGTACGGAAAGTTCAGAGGACCGTGGTGCCAGGTCATGGTGCGCGTGAAAATATCGCATCTATAGCTCACTATTTTCTCAAATTTTTTACCTTCATTTTTTAGCACTTTACCTATTTTAGCATTTGAACTTACAAAAGAGGAAATTAGAATTAATTCAATCCACTTAGTATTCAATCCTTATTTGATTTGTGATTGAATCTAGTGGATTCTCCTCCTCTTTTGAATGTAAAGTCCTAAGTGAAATTGATTTAGTGGTTTCTCCCTTCTATGTTGCAGTCAATTTTCCATATTACACCCTCATGTCTCTCCATTTCCAAAGGATCCCACAGTAGATTATATTCTTACCCTTGCACATGCAGATTTCATGCTCTATGATGATGATACTATAGAGGATCTTTAGTATATCAAATTCTTACATGTTCTGATGGATTTGAGGCCTATCTTCATGTTCCTACTCCTCACATTAAGATCCCATCTCAATCATCTTCATGTTCTTTTGTTCCAGATCAAAATGGCATTGGCTCATGCATATACCCATTGATTCAGTTCAGCAAGACATTGTTCTTCCAAATATAACTTCTTGGGACAAGTATGTTGTAGATATATCATCCTTGTTTATGGAGTCTCATATTGCACATTTGGAGGATTATTTTGAGGAAACTCATCTCCTCTTTGCTGATGTCCACATTAGTTTTACTATCTTATCTTTATCGCCTATGGATCTTATTCTTCATCAACTTTTGTAGAGTCCTAATTTGTCACCTCCTACATTGATTGGGCATGTACTTGATTGTTTTGTGGCATCATCATCAATGATGGACATAACAACATTCAAGTGGTTTCCAAAAGAACATACAATTGGGATTTGGATTCCTACATCTTCCAGCTTATGGGAGCAACTGTTAGAGTAAAGTAATTAATTAACTTTGCTCTCCTCTTAAGATTTCTCTTTATGCATACATTAGTCATTTAATAATTAATATTTAATTATTAAATGCTCACACCTTAGGGTTAGGTTTTCCTTTTGGTGTTGATCTCCTTTATAAGGATTGATCTCTCTTGTATTATTCATATTCTTGATTCATTTTTTCTCTGATAATACATCTTTTCTCTTTGTCAGAGCCAAAACCCTTGTATTCGTTCTCTCTCTTTCTCTGTGACAGGTTTCTTGCATGCAGGTTTCTTTTGGGTTCTGTGGATTTGTATTTCTCAAATCCTACATGGTATCAGAGCTGGATCTGCTGCAGCTTGTTCAGGCTTTTGAAAAATTTTGAGATCCAGGTTTTGGTTGCATCAGATCAGTGTTTGTCTTCTGTTTTTTTATTTTGGAATAGGGGGTATTTTTTTTTTCGGTGCATTTTGAGCCCAAACGGACCTGACCGTTGAGCTCGTAGCGCCCAAAAACCCCTATTTCCATATAAAATTCGTCCGATTTGGACACAGTTGCTCCAGGAGGCAAAAATTTTTTGGCTCCAAGGCCGTACGGCCCTAGGGCACGAAAACCAAGGCGGAAAAATAAAAAAAAATATTAAAAAAATGCAGTTTTTTTAAATTTTTGGGCGCGGCTAGTGTTAACAAAAATGCACAGCCGCCCAGCCCGGCGGCCACCGCCGCTGGCGGTAAACCGCCCCCGCGCCCCCTGCCGCCCGCAGCGCCGCCCGTCGAGAACCCCCGCCCGAGCGCCGCCCGCCCGCAACCAGCGCGCTGCCCGCCGCCAGCCGCGCCGCCCCCGCGCCGCCGCCTCCTGCGCCCGCCCCTGGTCACCCAGAGGACCAGGGGCTGATTTTTTTTTTAAGCCCTTGAGGACTTAGGGGCCCATCTGGTTTTTTTTTTACGCTGTTTTTACAAAATCGGGCATAACTTGGGCGTCCGATCTTCGTTTTTCAAAAACGAATAGGTGTTGGAAAGCTGGTTCCGAGCCGGATCTAATTTATGTAGGACTTTTTTTCTGATTTTGCCATTTTGTAGTGTTTTTTGCCAGTCAAAGTCAGAATAAGTTTTTTGCACTCCAAGAGCCATATCTTTTGTATACGGACTCCGTTTTTCGAAAGTGAATAGGCGTCGAAAAGGTGGTTCTGTGCTCTTTCCAGATCTACAGTCTATTTCATCAGAAAAATTTTCAAGTGCTCCAAATTTTGTCTCAACCCGTTATTGCTTTCTATCATTTTCTGGCTTTCAGTTTGTACTGGGGATTAGTTTTTTGCATTGTGGGGGGGTGTTTTCTCTTGCTTTCTATTATTTACATCAGAAAACCAGAATTTACAAACACCAATACAAAAAAAATCAAACCCCCTTCTGCATCTTCTGTCTAGTTCTGAAAGACCACTTAATAATAATTAAAAATTCAGAGCAGTTGAGGCACAGTTCACAGGATGGCAGACAGACCTATTGAATCTCTCACACCGCATAATTACCACACTTGGAAGGGTCGCATGATGACTCTTCTCCAGTCAAAAGGGTTATGGTCCTGTTTGGATGAGGTTCAGCCTCAATTGACACGTCCTTTTGAGATTATGCAACACAGGAACAATATGGATCAGGCTATGGGATTGATGACTTTACACATTTCCGACAGTCTCCAGTTTCATCTTGAGGGTTGTATCACTCCTCGAGCCATTTGGATCAAGTTTGAAGGACTTTTTGGTACTGTCAACGAGTTCAGAGCTTTGCAGCTTGAGGCAGAGTTAACTTCCTTGGTACCTGATTCATTTCCTTCTATTGAGGACTTTCTGATGAAGTTCAAACAGCAAAGATCAATCTTACAGGGTTGTGGTAAGACTAAGACTGATACAGAGTGCATTTTCCTGATTCTCTCCAAGCTTCGGGGTCCATTTCAGATCTTCTCTTCGACCTTCTATTCCACCATGGATGCCTTGGGTGCTCGCCATGTCATGCCTTCTTTTGAGGTCTTTTGTGATCGTCTGACTCGTGAGCAAGCTAAGCTTAAGCAGTTGGATTCCCTTTTAGGTTCACAGAACCAAGCATTGGTAGCCCAGCCCTCCAAAGGAAAACAGAAGCAGAAACCGAAGCCTAAGAAAGATTCAGAGGCTAGTGAGAATCCCTCCAAGCCACCACCTAAGTTTGATTCAAAACCACAGTCCAATTCTAAACAGGGCAAATCTTCAAAGTCTGGTGAGTCTTCCTCCAAGACTAAGAAGAAATCAGGTGATCCTTGTAGTTTTTGTGGCAAGGAAGGACATCCCGTTTCCAGGTGTTGGAAACGTTTAGAGGCTTTGGAGGAAGCCATGCAGCAGCATAATATCAGTGCACCACAACCTCCTTCACAGCCCACAGGGAAAGGTCATGCTCTTTCTGCACGAGCATTGTCCTCAGCGTCCACTTGGATTCTAGATTCTGGTGCCTCTCACCATATGACACACACACAGGATTTGGTCACCGCTCTTGCTCCTACAGGCACTAGACATATTGCAGTTGGTGACTCAACACAACTTTCCGTTCAGGGTTCAGGTACTATTTCATTGGATGGTGGTTGTCTTCAAGATGTGCTTTTGGTTCCTGACATTTCGACAAACCTTCTATCCATTTATCAGATTTGCCACTCTGGCTCTGGTAAGACAGTTGAGTTCTCTCCACATGATGTGGTTATTCAAGATCTTCATGATCCTGACTTGGTTGTGGCTACTGGGAGTGTGGATTCTGCATCTCACTTATATAGTTTTGATGGCTTTGAGAGTTCAGACACTGTTGGTTCCTCTCTTATAGCACATGCAGATTCAGTGAGCAGACTTTGGCATGAGCGTTTTGGTCATGTCAATTACAGATATCTACAGCAGATGAGTACACAGGCACTTGTGATTGGGCTTCCACAGATTTCTTGTACAGATGGTGTATGTCGTGGTTGTGTCCTTGGCAAACATCATCGAGATCCTTTTCCTAAGGGTCGAGCCTCTCGTGCTAGGGCAACCCTAGAGTTGGTACACAGTGATCTTATGTCCTTTCCAACTCCTTCTTTTTCAGGGGCCTGTTATGTACTCACTTTTATTGATGACTTCTCCAGACGTACATGGGTGTACTTTCTTAAGTACAAGTTTGATGTCTTTGACTCTTTCAGGGAGTTTAAGACATTTGTGGAGAAGCAATTTGGACTTTCTATCAGGAGGATACGCACAGATAATGGGGGGGAGTATGTAAATCAGGCATTCAGAGATTTTTGCACTGAGCATGGTTTACAGCATCAGTTTACAGTTCCTTATACCCCTCAACAGAATGGTGTTGCTGAGAGAAAGAACAGAACCTTACGGGAGATGGCAAATTGTATGATACAGTCTCGAGCTATGAGTTCTTCATTTTGGGCTGAGGCAGTCAATTGTGCCAATTATATTCAGAATCGGATGCCCCATAAGGCATTACGACATATGACTCCTGAGGAGGCTTGAACCCATGTCAAGCCTGATGTTTCTACATTCCAAGTTTTTGGTAGTGAGGCTTGGGCATTTATTCCTGATGCTCAGCGGAACGCCATGGAGAGGAAGAGCCGACCACTCATATTTGTTGGCTACTGTGAGGATGTTAAGGCATACAGGTTGTTTGATCCTGATTCCAGAGAGGTCTTGTTTCAGCGGGATGTCCAGTTTGATGAGTGCTATCCTCAGATGGATTCTCCATCACCAGCTTCTCCCTCATTGCCTACTCCTTCCTCTTCATCTCTTGAGGATTACTTATCTCTTGAGGATGATGTAAATCATGATCCACCATCTCCACCACCACCAGTTTCTCCGTCTTTGCCAAAGTGGGCCCGTGATACTGTTGATGCAGCTGGTTCTTTGGCAGGTGATCCTTCAGATACTCGTCGCACTCGTGCTCAGACATCTGGTTCTAGTCTTTTGAGTCATACTCTTTCAGATGATCCTCAAAAGTTTTCAGAGGCGACAGGACACCCAGAGTGGGATAGGGCCATGGATGAGGAGTATTCTTCTTTGATGAAGAATCATACTTGGGATCTTTGTCCTCTTCCTAAGGGAAGAAAGTTGGTTCGGTGCAAGTGGGTGTATCATACCAAGTATGCTGCAGATGGTTCTATTGATAAGTATAAGGCCTGTCTTGTTGCGAAGGGGTTTTCTCAGGTAGAGGGTATTGACTACTCTGAGACCTTTGCTCCTGTCGCCAAGATGAATTCTATACGCCTGGTACTTTCACTTGCAGCTTCACAGGGATGGACAGTGTTTCAGATGGATGTGAAGAGTGCCTTCTTGCATGGAGACCTACATGAGGAGATCTATATGGAGCAGCCTCAGGGTTTTGTGCAGGACACTTCTTTGGTTTGCAGACTTCGACGTTCATTGTATGGTCTCAAACAAGCCCCCAGGGCTTGGTATGAGAAGATGGACTCCTTCTTGCTTTCCTCGCACTTCACACATTGTCATTTCGATCACACAGTCTATATTCAGCGTCAGGAGGGTGATCTTTTGATTCTAGTGCTATATGTAGATGATCTCATCATTACAGGTAGCTCATCCTCCATGATTCAGAGTGTTCAGAGAGCTTTGATGGAGCAGTTTGAGATGACCGATCTTGGTCTCTTGCACTTCTTTCTGGGTCTACAGGTTATTCAGTCTTCGGATGGGATTTCCATTTTTCAGGAGAAGTATGCTCTTGATATGCTTCAGCGATTTGGCATGCTTGATTGCAAGTCTGCCCCCACTCCATTTCAGTCAGGTGTTGTTTTGTCTTCCACTTGCTCTACTCCTTCAGTAGACCCCACTTTATACAGGCAGTTGGTTGGCAGTCTGTTGTACCTGACACATTCTCGTCCTGATCTTTCCTTTGTGGTTGGCCTTGTCTCTCGGTTCTCCCATGATCCTCATGAGAGCCATTGGCAAGTAGCCAAACGTATTTTGAGATATATTCGGGGCACCACACATTATGGCATTCACTACTCTTCAGGATCCCCTCATATCATTGGCTTCACTGACTCCGATTGGGCTGGTGATGTCAATGATCGGAAGTCTACTTCTGGCTTCGTTTTTTGCCTTGGTTCTGGTCCTATTACATGGTCTTGCAAGAAGCAGTCCGCTATTGCATTATCATCTACAGAGGCTGAGTACCGAGCAGCAGTGTTAGCCAGTCAGGAGGTTTTATGGCTTCGATAGTCGATGACAGAGTTTGGGTTTCCTCCAGATTGTCCCACTATTCTTTGGTGTGACAACCAGAGTGCCATTCACATTTCTCGCAACCCAGTGGAGCATCAACGGACAAAGCATATTGAAATCCACATGCACTTCATCAGACAGTTGATTCAGGATGGTTCTCTCATCTTGGAGTATATTCCTACAGAGGAGCAGGTTGCAGACATCTTCACTAAACCCTTGGTATCTCCGCGCTATCTTCAGTTGCGCTCAATGCTTGGGGTGAAGGAAGTTGTCCTTGGGGGGTCTCAGTGAGGCCTTCCTTCCTTCATGTTTTCTTTTTAGCATGTTTCTTTATCTCTTTTTGGAGAGGAGTTTTTTCCCACTGGGTTTTCTCCTTTACTCCGCTTTATAGAGATTTTCTTGTATTCGGGTACCTCATCAGGCCTTGTTGCCGGGACCCTCTTTTGCATTGTAGTTCCTTTGCTTTCTTCTGCATTGTTTGTAGCTGCATTGTAGCTCATCTTAAGGGGGGGTGTTAGAGTAAAGTAATTAATTAACTTTGCTCTCCTCTTAAGATTTCTCTTTATGCATACATTAGTCATTTAATAATTAATATTTAATTATTAAATGCTCACACCTTAGGGTTAGGTTTTCCTTTTGGTGTTGATCTCCTTTATAAGGATTGATCTCTCTTGTATTATTCATATTCTTGATTCATTTTTTCTCTGATAATACATCTTTTCTCTTTGTCTCAGCCAAAACCCTTGTATTCGTTCTCTCTCTTTCTCTGTGACAGGTTTCTTGCATGCAGGTTTCTTTTGGGTTCTGTGGATTTGTATTTCTCAAATCCTACAGCAACTTCTCCTATCTTCAGTGGATTATATTTCTTCTAAATGGGAGAAATGTTTTTTGTAGGTAGTGACTTATGTTTTGTCTTTAGGCATTCATCATTGACATGGGAGCTACTTCTTCATTGATGAGATTCTTATCCTCATTTTATTTCTCTTATGAGGGGGATATACATTGTACTTCTATAATCCATTTTGTACTTGGGGGGAGACTTGGAGTCCTTCATCTTAGTCACATGTAGTACCTTTTTCATTTCATTGCGTCTCTAGCTTTTGGAGAGAGGTTTTTTCCCATGTGGTTTTTCTCCTTTTATCCATTTAGGGAGACCTCACTGGTGAGTTACATTGGTTTTTACATGAATACCTAATCGAGCCTTTGTTGTTGGGACTCATTCATGCATGTATTTTGCATTCATATTACCTCTTTAGCTTATCCATAAGTTAATATTAAGGGGAGGTGTTAGAGTAATTTTAAGACTATTATCTAATTATTTATTATTTAGGTCCTTTAATTTCTTTTTCACTTAAGCTAAACTTATTGCTTTGTATTATCTAGAATTTTTTTTTCCAATTTTAGTTCTAGATGTAGTTGAGCTTAATTTAGCCCCTACTTTGCATTGCTTTGGTTCTACTAATTTTAGCATTAGGGTTTGCACCTAGGGTTTCATTCATCCTTTATAAGGATTCATTCATTCATTGTCATTGTCACTCCAATATTGTAGCTTCGATATTGAATCTCCAATATTGTATCTTCAATCATTTTTTGTGCAATAATATAAAATTCTCTAGTTGTTATAGACCATACAATATTTTCTTGATCTTTTTTGTGTGATAGGTGTTATGCTTGTAGATTATTCTTGTCTCCTATTCTTGATCATCAAATTCTATGCGAGATGCAAAAAAAACTTTTCTCAATGGATATTTGGAGGAAGAATTCTACATGCAACAACCACAAGGATATGAGGTTGAAGAGAAGTAGGACTTGGTGTGTAGGTTAAAGAAGAGCTTGTATGGATTGAAATATGAACCTCATAATGGTATTTAAAATTTTACAGTTTAATCTAGCTATAGAAGATTAAAACATATGTCAATATGATCATTATGTTTACTTTAAGAGATTGAATAATAGTAGTTATATTATCTTATTAATATATGTTGATGACATGCTTGTTGTCAGATCTAAGATGCATCATAAAAATGATCTTAAGACAAAATTAGACAAGTCATTTTCTATGAAGGATTTGGGTGCAATAAAATAAATCCTTGGTTTGTTAATAACACGAGACAAGAAAAATCTAACATTAACATTGTCTCAAAGTGAATACATAGATAAGATGTTGAACATATTTTAAATATGGGATGAAAAGCTAGTTAGTACACCTTTTCCCAACCATTATAAATTAACTTAGGAAATATGGCCCAAGATATGTTAGTGTAGATGGACTAAACGTCCATGGTTACATACTCTTCAATACTTGACAACTTGATGTATACCAAGGTGTGTACAATGCAAAATATTGCATATGTAGTGGGAGTTGTGAGTAGATGTATTGTTAGTAAGATAAATGGGGTTATACAATCTGAATATCTGTACCCCAAGTTATCTTATTTTAGCTATCGGATTTCTCTTACTGTGTCCTCTAGGGTATAAACTGACTACATAAGATAACTTGGGGTACAGATCTTCAGACTGTACAACCCCCTTTATCTTACTAACAATACACCTCACAACTCCCACTACATGTGTAATAGTTTTCTTTGTACACACCTTGGTATACATCAAGTTGCCAACTATTGAAGAGTATAGAACCTTGGACATTTAGTCCTTCTCCACTAACATATCTTGGGCCACATCTCCTTAGTTAATTTACAATAGCTGGGCAAAGGTGTACTAAATAGCTTTGCATCCCACATTTGAAATATGTTCAACACTTTATCTATGCATTCACTTTGAGACAATGTTAATGTGAGATTTTTTTTGTCTCATGTTATTATCATACCAAGGATTTGTTTTGTTGCACCCATATCCTTCATAACAAATGACTTGTCTAATTTTATCAAGATCATTTTTATGATGCATTTTAGATCCGACAACAAGCATGCCATCAACATATAGTAAAAGGATAATATAGCCACTATTATCCAATCCTTTAAAGTAAATATAATGATCAGATTGACATATGTTTTAACCTTGTATAGTTATTAAAATCTAAAATTTTATATATCACTGTGAGGTGCCTATTTCAAGCCATACAAGCTCTTCTTTAACCTGCACACTAAGTCCTCCTTCCCTTCAACCTAATATCCCTATGGTTGCTACATGTAGAATTCTTCCTCCAAATATCTATTGAGAAAAGTTATTTTTGCATGTAGTTGTTCAAGCTGCAAAACTTATGTAGCTACAAGACTTAGAATAATTTTGATTGAAGTTATATATACAACCAAAGAAAACATTTCATCAAAACCAATACCTTTTTTCTATACAAAACCTTTTACCAGAAGTCTAGCTTCATATCTTATATTTCTTTCATGTTCTTCCTTTGACTTGTAAACCCATTAGTTTGGAAATGCTCTTTTACCTTCAAAAAATTGAACTAAGTCCCAAGTTTGATTTTTTACTAAGGAGTCCATTACCTCTTTCATGCCTTACTCCCACTTATTTTTGGTTTCTACGTGCATTGCTTATTTATAAATTTCTAGTTCACTAGAATAAATCAATAATATACAATATAATGAAGGAGAGTATCATTCAAGGGTTCTACTTATCCCTAGTAGATCTTCTCGCAGGACTTTGAGGTACTTGTTGTTGTTTTATTTGTTGAATTTTTTTATTTTCTTGCACCTTTGGAAGTACATTTTTTGGGATTTCATCAAGCACTATATATTTTGTGTTTTCATTTTCTTGTTTTTGTCCTTGCAACTAATCTTAGTATGTGACCTAATTAAATATGGCATCTCTACTCCTAATGATTTTTTGATTTTCATAATACTATAAATGATAACCAAAACCATAAACTCCATATCCAATAAACGTACACTTGGATTTTGCCTCAAGCCTTGTTACTTTTTTTATGTCAATATGGATAAATTATTCACAACCAAAAGTTTTTAAAATTAATTAGTTTACCTTTTTACCCATCCATGAGTTCTTTAGAATACCACCATCTAAGGAACATGAAGGCCCTCTTTTTATTGAGTAAATGATAGTATCCACAACATCTGCCATTAGTTGTAATTGATGGAAATGGGGCAGACAACTAAGAGTGGGGGTGGGGGAGTGAATCAGTTGTCACAAAAACTTACACAACATAAACTTATTCTCAGGTCTGATAATTAAACTTGAAAGCATAGATCAACAACACAACATAAACACACACAACACCAAGATTTTTGATGTGGAAAACTTGGTCAAGGGAAAAACCATAGTGGGAACACACCCACACTATGAGTATACTCTATTAAAAGTATAGAAGTATTACAATGGGGAATGCACATGCATTCAGGCACATTGCCTAGAGCTCACTACTAAAAAAAAAAAGGGCTACAACCCAGGGAAAGCTCACTACCTTACAAACAAATTTGGATCACATTTGGAAGTAATGAACTGGAAAATAACATCTTCTTAATGCCTAGTTACAGTTCTAGTTAAGCACATAACAACTTTCTCTCCTTCTTCACACTTCTTCTCAGCCTTCGAAAGATCAATACATTATTCACACATCCACAACACCACGCTCAAATATAAAGTTTTTACATTTATTTATACATGACATCAACCTTGGAAATATCAACAAGGTCATCTCAACACTCACCGCCTAATTACAAAAAATATAACCACACACAATACAATATCACGTGCAAACCAAGCAATATAGGCAAAGACATAGCACAAACCCAATTCTTCCACCTCGAATATGAAACACCTCAAAGAATTATGCATCGAACATCTACAACACAACATAAACTTATTCTCAAATTTGATAATTAAACATGAAATCATAGATCAACAACACAACACCAAGATTTTTGACGTGGAAAAATTGGTCAAGGGAAAACCACAGTGGGAACACACCTACAATATGAGTATACTCTATTAGAAGTATAGAAGTATTACAATGGGGAATGCACATGCATTCAGGCACATTTTCTAGAGCTCACTGCTCAAAAACAAAAAGGGCTACAACCCAGGAAGGGCTCACTACCTTACAGACAGATTTGGATCACATCTGAAAGTAATGAACAGATAACATCTCCTTAATGCCTGGTTACAGTTTTGGTTAAGCAAATAATGACTTTCTCTTCTTCTTCACACTTCTTCTCTACCTCTGAAAGATCCATACATTATTCACACATCCACAACACCACACTCAAATACAAAGATTTTACATTTATTTACACATGACATCAACCTTGGAAAGATCAACAAGGTCAACTCAACACTCACCAACTAATTACAAAAAATATAACCGCACACAATACAATATCACATGCGAAGCAAGTAATATCATTCAAGACATAACACAAACCCAAATCTTCCACTTGGAATATGAAACACCTCCAAGAATTATGCATCAAACATACGCAACACAACATAAACTTATTCTTAGATCTGATAATTAAACATGAAATCATAGATCAACAACACAACATAAACACACACACCACCAAGATTTTTGACGTAGAAAACTCGGTCAAGGGAAAAACCACGGTGGGAAAACACCCACAATATGAGTATACTCTATTAGAAGTATAGAATTATTACAATGGGGAATGCACATGCATTCAAGCACATTGCCTAGAGCTCACTGCTCAAAAACAAAAAGGGCTACAACCTAGGGAAGACTCACTACCTTATAGACACATTTGGATCACATTCGGAAGTAATAAAATGGAAAATAACATCTCCTTAATGCTTGGTTATAGTTCCAGTTAAGCACATAACAACTTTCTCTCCTTCTTCACACTTCTTCTCTACCTCTAAAAAATCAACTCATTATTCGTACATCCACAACACCATGCTCAAATACAAAGATTTTACATTATAAATCACATCAACCTTGGAAAGATCAACAAGGTCAGCTCAACACTCACCACCTAATTACAAAAAATATAACCACACACAATACAATATCACATGTGGATCAAGCAATATCGACAAAGACATAGCACGAACCCAACTCTTCCACAACACAAACACCTCCAAGAATTATGCTTCAAACATCTGCAACACAACACAAACTTATTCTTAGATTTGATAATTAAACATGAAAGCATAGATCAACAACACAACATAAACACACACAATACCAAGATTTTTTATGTGGAAAACTTGGTCAAGGAAAAAATCACGGTGGGAACACACCCATAATATGAGTATACTCTATTAGAAGTATAGAAGTATTACAATGGGGAATGCACATGCATTCAAGCATATTTCATAGAGCCCACTGCTCAAAAACAAAAAGGGCTACAACCCAAGGAAGGCTCACTACCTTACAGACATATTTGGATCACATCCGAAAGTAATGAACTAGAAAATAGCATTTCCTTAATGCCTGGTTACAGTTCCGATTAAGAACATAACAACTTTCTCTCCTTCACACTTCTTCTCTACCTTCGAAAGATCAACACATTATTCACACATCCACAACACCACGCTCAAATACAAAGATTTTACATTTATTTATACATGACATCAACCTTGGAAAGATCATCAAGGTCGGCTCAACACTCACCAACTAATTACAAAACATATATCCACACACAATACAATATCACATGTGAACCAAGCAATGTCTCCCAAGACATAACATAGACCCAAATCTTCCACCTCGTATACAAAACACCTCCAAGAATTATGCTTCAAACATCCGCAACACATTACAAGCATCCGGTCGACCAAGAACATGAAGAACATTATCATACCGAAAAAAATAATCAATTACAAGCTCAATGATCAATATGGATCACCGACACAAAAGGAACACAATCCAGAAATATCCACAAGCATCATGAATTACCACCGCATCATCCACACCAACACAAATTACTAGAATTATAGCATCATTATACGAAACCTCAAGAACACTAACTGCAATGACAGTCAACCTTGAACTATCACTTGTGAAGCTCCAAACCATGAACCATCTAAATTAAGGACACACACCAATGTCCCAAACAATCCTCCAAATCCGCAGATCGAGATATTACAATACAGAGCAATATAGATCAAAATACTAATACTCTGTCACCACCGAACAACTAAAAAACCAGCCACAATACAAATACCCATAACTCAATCAAATCTTCATGTGGACCTTTGAAACCTGAATTGAATCAACTATAGATAATCCTCTACAAACCCTTTAATCCACAAAATCTGATCTTCATCATGCTGGACAAACTAACTCACTAAACCACACCACATCACTATTATAGACAGTGAAATATGTTGATATCAATGACAACACATCTCTCAAATATCTCTTAAGTACATATTTGCAACATACTTCCAAAAATCTCCAACAATCTCCCCCTTTGGCATTGATGGCAACATATGATGTGAAAAACAACCAATGGCAAAGAAATCAATAGCTCTCCCTAAATCACTTCATAATTTTTCACACAACTCTCTCCCCCTTTGACATCAATGGAAAAGACACATATTTGCAATCAAACCATAAACATGACTTACTGATTACTCCCCCTGAGTAGCAGCCACCACTCATCAATCTGAATCACAAGATGTGACTATGAAATGCATCAAACTGATGCATACCAATGCATCTTAGTTCTGATTAGGAGGGGCAATCATCCCTAACTTCCCTCTAAGATACTCAAAAGTATCTTTAGGTAAAGGCTTCATGAAAATGTCTGCAATCTATTCCTTTGTAGGAACATACTTCAATCTGACTTCCTTCTCATTCAACTTGTCTTTCAAAAAGTGAAACTTGATTGATATATCTTTGGTCTTGGAATGCAACACCAGATTCTTAGAAATGTTAAATGTACTTGAATTGTCATAATAGATAGAAATAGGCTCATCATACACTACTCCGATATCCTTTAACATCTGCTTCATCCATACCACCTAAGTACAATTGTTAGCAGTGACAATATACTCTGCGTCTGCAGTAGATAGAGAAATAGTGTTCCACTTTTTTCTCAACCAACAAACCAATCTTTTCCCAAGAAAAATGCACCACCACTAGTACTCTTGCGGTCATCCACATCTCCTGCCCAATCAACATCAGTGAAAGCGCTCAAAGTAAAATCATCATCTTTAGAATACCATAAGCCAAAATCAACATTTCCTTTCAAATATCTGAAAATCCTTTTGACAACTACAACATGAGATTCCTTAGAATCAACTTGAAATCTAGCAACAAGACAAACTGCATACATGATAAAAGGTCTGGTCTGAGTCAAATAGAGTAATCCACCAATTATAGATCTGTATCCGGTCTGATTTGTTTTAAGCGAATCATAATCCTTAGTCAACTTACATCCAGTCACCATAGGAATTCCAACTGACTTTGAAATCAAACAATACTCAACTTGATCTTCAACAACTCTTCTTCTTGTTTGAACACCTTTGTTTCTATCTCCTATGATTTGATTTTCACAATGATTCAATCTTACATACATGGGAGTCTTAGGATTTTCTTGAATTTCATACTCTTGTGTTCTTTTTTTTGCACTTGCACTAGTTCCTTCTCCTTGAGTCACTAGATTCACCAAAATGATCTGAACTTGATTATGGGTCTAAGGTTGCTTTCCTTTGTTTGAACTATCATTCTGATGATCTGAATCATATAAGCAAGATTTGTGTTTTCTCTCATTGCTTTCATCAACCCTAACATTTGCACTCTAAACTATCTTCCTCAGTCTCTTATTATAACACCGGTAGGCCTTGCCTTTTAGTAGAATAACCAAGAAATATACCTTGATCACATCTAGCATCAAACTTTCCTAGATCTTCATCCCTATTGATATAACATTAATTTCCAAAAAATTTAAAATATTTAATAGTAGGAGCATGACCAAACCATAATTCATAAGGGGTCTTATCAGTATCACCTTTGATATGCACCTGGTTAAGAGTGTAAACAATAGTCCTCACAACTTCTCTCCAATAAACATGCAAAACATTTCCCTCCAACATCATTGTCCTAGCAATTTCTTGAATGGTTCCGATCTTTCTTTCCACAACTCCATTTTGCTGAGGGGTTCTCAGAGTAAACAACTGTCTTCTTACCCCATGTTCTTCACAAAATGCATTAAATTCAACATAAGTGATTTCACCACCTCTGTCAAATCTCAGACATTTTAGCTTCAAACATGTCTCGGTCTCAACCATGGCCTTGAAAATCTTGAACTTGTCTAAAGTTTTAGACTTCTTCCTCAAGAAAGTAACCCACATCATCCTAGAATAGTCATCAATCAACAACATGAAATATCTATCACCTTGCAAACTTCTAACTCTAAAAGGTCCATGAAAATCAATATGCACAAGATCCAATAATCCATTTGAAAAATGCTTCTTACTCTTGAAAGTAACTTTGGTTGGTTTCCCTAACTGGCATTCCTTGCATATAGGGTTAGTAGGTTTCATCAACTTAGGAAGATCTCTCACAACCTGAGTAGAACTTATCTTGATAATATTATCAAAGTTTACATGACACATTCTCCTATGCCACGACCAACTTTCATCAACCTGAGCAATCAAACATATTTTACCAGGATTATTTAAATGAAAGATATTTTGTCACAAAAACTTACACAATTTAAACTTATTCTCAGACCTGAAAATTAACCATGAAAGCATAGATCAACAACACAACATAAACACACACAACACCAATATTTTTGACGTGGAAAACTCAGTCAAGGGAAAAAACATGGTGGGAACACACCCACAATATGAGTATACTCTGTTAGAAGTATATAAGTATTACAATGGGGAACACACATGTAGTCAGGCACACTGCCTTGAACTCACTGCTCAAAAACAAAAGGGCTGCAACCCGAGGAAGGCTTAGTACCTTACAAACAAATTTGGTTCACGTTTGGAAGTAATGAACTAGAAAATAGCATCTCCTTAATGCCTGGTTACGGTTCCGGTTAAGCACATAACAACTTTCTCTTCTTCACACATCTTCTCTGTTTTGAAAAGATCAATACATTATTCACACATGTCCACAACACCACACTCAAATACAAAGATATTACATTTATTTATACATGATATCAACCTTGGAAAGATCATCAAGGTCGGCTCAACACTCACCACCAAATTACAAAAATATAACCACACACAATACAATATCACATGTGGACCAAGCAATGTCAACGAAGACATAACATTGACCCAAATCTTCTACCTCAAATACAAAACACCTCCAAGAATTATGCATCGAACGTCCACAACATGTTACAAGCATCCGGTCAACCAAAAACATGAATAACACTAATGCATCAGAGAAAATCATCAATTACAAGCTCAATGATCAATGCGAACCACCAACAAAAAAGACACATGATCCAGAAACATCCACAAGCATCATGAATTACCATAGCAACATTTGCGCCAATGAAAATTACTAGAATAATCAACATCATTATACCAAATCTCAAGAACACTAACTGGAATGACTATCAACCTTGAAAAATCACTTGCGGAGCTCCAAACTATGAACCATCTAAAATGAGGACACACATCAATATCCAAAATATTCCTCCAAATCTACAGATCAATATATTACAATGCAGAGCAATGCAAATCAAAATATTAACACTGTCACCACTGAACAACTGAAAAACTAGCCACACAGAGATACCCATAACTCAATCAAATCTTCGTGTAGACCTCTCAAACCTGAACTAAATAAACTATAGGCAATCCTTTACAAACCCTTTAATTTACAAACTCTGATCTTCATCATGCCAAATAAACCAACTCATTGAATGTAATGTCCACCAAAATACCCTAGAGAAAATAAATAATCTAACTAACAAATAGAGGTAATTTTTTTTTTAAACATTCACTAATGCCACACATAATGCTACAAGTACTCACATGTATTAGTCATAACATTACATGAATGCATAAATATCTTAAACATAATCATATCCTTAACAACATAATATGCAAGTAAAAATAACAATACAACAACTATTTATCCCTAGGGTACCTCAATGTCATTACTTAACTAACACTATCACAAGCACATCGATAATCATGATACCATTAACCTCCATCAATTACTTTCTTCCTAATAGGAGAATTATGAACTATCAATGCAAAACCTACATAATCCCATTAACTCTTGAATTCATTTTAAAGCACCAAACCAAATGTTCCTATTTCTCTTTTCAAAACCACCTAACATGATAACATATTTTCCATGCAAACATGATATAAAGTTAACCTAATTCTTTTCCTTTAAGTTAACCATACGTTCCTACAAACCACTCAGGCATATTCCTACTCAAGAGGAAATCAATATTAGGGAATAACATCATTTCCATTAAGAACATCTACCATAATGCTAACATGTTCATTTAACATTCTCTTTACATCCATAGATACACATAAGATAATCTAATAACATTACTCATTCATTCAAATATTTCCTTCCATTCCCAAATTACATATATAACGAACATCCAATTACAACATAAGTATCACAATGATTACAACAATCATAACCTACTACATTACATCATGATCAGAGCCTACTACAAGTCCTATCACATATGATTACAAGATACATAAACATGATACATAGTCTCTTTACAATTACATCTTTCCTCATGACATAAGATACATATTTACAATCTCAATTACATAGAATAAGCTCCAAGAATCCATCCACATGAAGAGAAGGTAAGAATCCACATCCACGCATGCTAGCTTCCAATGAAGAACATCCCAATGAAAGAAGGCAAAAAAACACCTGACCATGTGGAACCAATAAGGAACCACCCCCATGATAGGAGTTGACACAAGGTTCCAACTAACACTCGAGTCCTAGGTTGACACCTAACAACTAAGGGACTCAACATGACATCCACAAAGAGATAAACAACCAAATAGCAAAGAATCAAATCACATCACAAGGCTAATCATAAATCAATAAACTCCTAGAGGTATACCAACAATCAAGGCTTAAGGATCAAGGACACATGTAGGGAAAGAGTGTTATCACATGCTATCCTCAACATAGAAGAGGCCAAGCCACACCCTTATAGACATGTGGAACTATCTAAACCTTGGAGCCAATCAAGGGAGTTTAGTTTACCGCTCCAACGCTCTTCCCAAGCTCATCCGAGGCAACACTCTAGGGCTATGAGGTGGGGCACAAAAAAAACCAATTTCTTATCTTTATTAGGTGAATCCTAATTACCCAAACCTACTAATCAATTATTAAGGTCACCACTTTCAATTACAAAGGAAAACTCTTCATGTGGTTCCTAGGTTGGTCTAGACTCTAAGAATCCTTATAAGGAACCTCTTAGCAATCTATTTCTCATGACCCCGATCCATACATGCAAGAGCCCACTCCCTCTAAACATGGACCAAGACCTTAGGGTGAAACATAAATACAATGACATCACAATAACTTCATGAAGGCTCTCCATGAAAATTAATATCACAACAACAACATCACAAATACACATATAAAGCATAACAATGAGCTATAATGCCAACATGCCAAAACTAGAGTCTCCACCATAAAATATAACAATAAAAAAGAGTAAGGAATACACCATCTTACTCAACAATACGTGAATACAATCGTCAATAGTGAGGCACATCCATCCCACTAGAGCTCATATACAATCAACCTCAATAGCAAGACATTCTTCTTCTTGCTAGAGCTAATCAACATATATGCATAAACCTTAATGGAAAATCACAACCATCTTGTTGGAGCACAAATCAACAAATTAATGATACTGAACCAAAAATATCTTAGAGAAAACTCAAGACAATCACAAAGTGCCTTTGGAGTCAAAACAAACCAAAAAAACCAACCAAGAAGGGTCAAAATTGTCAAAAAACATACTGATACTAGTTTGGCGCTATTGTCACCTACATTAGCGCTTTTTTTGCATAAAGTGGCACTTTTGTTCATTCTTTTACCGCTTTTGTAATATAATGCGAAAAACTAAAAAACGGGACCCAGATTGATCCATACTCACCCAAATTTGGGCACACACTTCACCATAGCATAAAAACAACCTAGAAAGCCTGAAAAACCAAAATAAAATTAGAATAAAGCTCTAATAAGGTGAAACTCCAACAATTTGATAACAATCTAGGACATCACATTGCACAGACTTAGACATAGACTTATCCTTCTTTATTTAACTTAACCAAAAGGACAAATAACACAAGAAGGCCCTGATACAAGGTATGCAATGGAAAATAAAGTCTCAAACAACCAATTCACTACCGCAATGCATTGATAGGAAACTTCAAATCAATACAACAATAAACACAAATGCCCTTTTCCGACAATGCACACACACAGATTCATAAAAACATATATATAATTTTTTCCCTTAAATATTCTTCCCAATTATTGATAATAGAATAATCATTCATTCCCAAATCTCCCCAAACAATCTTTTATCAGACACAGTGAAAACAACTCTTTTAAAAAAAAAAATGCAAGAATGGAAAAAGATCTCCAACTTGGAAGTAGAGTGATGGTAATGCAATTGTAGAAGAGAAAAAAAAATCCAAACCAACAAGCTTTCCAAAATCCAATCCAACCAAGCAATTCCCACTCTAAGCCATTCAAAAATCCAAAAGTCACAAAAAGATATCCAGAAGCTCTCCCACAAATGCTCAAATAGCCAATAAATAAAATCTCATTAAAATTATAGAAGAATCCCAACCAATCAAAATATTCTGTTAAACTATAGTCTATACCAACCCCTTTTCCAAAATCAAGGTAAGAATATAAAATAATATTATTTACTTACCCCCAAATCTCAACCAATAAAATAATATGGTAGATATAAACATAATATTTAATTACTTAACTAGTAACAAGAGAATGTAGTAATATAATAACCAATAACAATAATAATAAATCAAAGCCCAACAAAATAAATCAAATGCAATATAAATAAATGCTCCAATTAAATATAAAACCAACAAATAATATAAATAATTAAACAATTAAATAATATTATCCTCACAATCACAACTCCCAAGACGCCCAATCATAACAAGGGGTAGGTACATAAATAATAACAAATAAATAACCAATAAATAAAACAACAAGACAAATAAATAAATAAATAAATAATCAAAACAATAAATAATTGGATAAACAATATATAGCCCAACAATAAATAAATAAACAACAAAGAAAAATAAATAAATAAACAATAGAGAAATAAGCAAAATGGATAAGAAATAAGTAATTGTATGGACAAGCATAAATACTCAACAAGTAATTAAACAAAAAATAAATAAATCATAATCCAATAAATCAAAAGCTCAAATAATAAATATTTAATTAAACATTAGACCATAAAATAATAATATAAAATCATCAATTATATATAAATTCATGAAATAAACATCAATAAATAATAAATAAATAATTAAATGTACAGAAAGATAAAAATACTCCAGCCAATATGATTTAAACTCAATACTATAAATATCTCCCACATATGTATAAAATATAACCAAAAAATAAAAATAAAATTTCTTTCATGCATAATGATAAATGCCGAATATTATTATCCACAAAATAACATTAATAAATAATAATAACCCTTAATAATTAAATTACACAATCATATCTAAATATTAATGCCATCCATTAATTTAATTTAATATTTAATAAACTATACAAATCAATTAATTATTAATTAATAAATAATCATAACTTCCAAAAGGCAACCCGTCATAGGGTTGAACAACATACCATACGACGATTTCAAGACGACTCAAGCTAAGACACTAAACTGACAAGGATATCAACTTAAGCCTAGAGTATGAGAAGGAAACACATGCCATTGGGATAAAGACACGCTCAAACTTGTAAGACCAGGTGGAGTTGATGTCTAGTACCTACAATCCTACATCCACCACTAAATGCAATACAACATATATACAATGTATATACATTATAAATAATCAAGCAAGTGATAGAGAATCACAACATCATATCATGCTCACAACAAGTGGTATGCCATTGTCTCTAATCACAAAGACACTAGAAGACAATCACAAACATCATAGCATCAACTCAGTCATCATGATCATAGATTAGGGTTAGCATAATCATAATGTCATCAAAATCCCATAAGCAATATGATCCATCAAGAATAATGAGGACATATAAATAATCAAATATAGATCCATCATCATATCCAATACAATCACGAAATAGGGTTAGTACATAGCATGATACCATGAAATTATCATAAAGTAGATTAAGCTAGATCAATATAATCCTTTGATGTACAAAAAGAGAAGATGAATCAGGGAGGGGCACTACACTAAACTTCACTGCATCACTGTCACAGACAGAGAAATATGTTTACATCACTGACAACACATCTCTCAGATATCTCTTAAGCACATATTTGCAACATACTTCCAACAATCTCCAACAAAATGTCATATCTACATGCAATCATACTCCTCAAATGCTTAATGATTATTCTATTCATCCTTTCAAACACACAATTTTCATGTTGTGTTCCTAGAACTATCTTCTATCTAGGAATACCATGGTATTAATAGTAACTATCAAACTATTTGCTACAGTTTTCGCGTCCTTTATCTTATTTAAGACACTTCAACTTATTTCTTATTTCATTCTTAACCAAAGATTTTTATTTCTTAAAAGCATCAAACACAACAAATTTTCTAGGAATTAAATAAAGCCAAGTTTTTCTAGTTGCATCATCAATAAAAGTAACATAATAACAAGAACAACCAAGAGATGATACCCAAGTTGGTCCCCATGTATTTGAATGCACAAGCTCTAAATTTTCACTCTTCTTTACCTTCCCAACTTTGGGTTATCTAACTCTCTTTTGTTTTTTGTAAACACAATTTTCACATAAATCCAAATAAACCTACTTCAAACTTAATAATAATTTCCTTGAATGTAGAATCCTCATCCCCTTCTCATTGATGTGCCCAAGCCTATTATATCATAATATTGTATTTGTTCTTGTGGAAGGTAAGGAAATAGAAAAATCAAAATTACCAATACATAAATATAAATATTATTAATGTTCTATGAATTATTTGTAAATGCAATTATGCAACCTTCACTTCCTAGTTGTCCCATTGAAATTAGTTTTTTTCTCAAATTAGGAACAAATCCACCATTGGTTTCCATTTGGTAATTTTATCTGTATTTTTTTCCTTTCCAATAGTTTTACATAGTTCATCATCACCCAAATAATCTTTGTCCAAAATTACCTTGAACATAGTCTAGAAAATATTTCCTATGAGGTTGGCCTAAAAATGAAGCCCCTAAGTCTAGCACCCAATAATCAATAAGATTATCTAAAAAAATAATTAAAGCATCTTTCAACACATCATCTGCTATATTTTCTTCCTTATTATTTTCTTGTTGTCCATCTCCTTGTTTTCTCTTCTGAGACCAATACTATTTTTTCAAGTGTCCTTTCTTCTTACAATGCCAAAACTCTAGCCTTACTCTAGATTTAGATCCACCCTTCTTAGATTTCCCACGATCTATTTTGCTCTTTCCTCTCTTCCTCCATCTTCCTCTATTCTCCATAGTCAAAGTGTTAGTTGATGTATCACCCATGTTTTTTTTTATTATCAAATTTCCTCACTAAGGATAACACCAAAATCATCAAAATGTGAAGTGTTTGAACTAAAGACATAATTACATACAACCTTTACTAAGCTATGCCAACTTTCTGCTAATGAGAAAAAAATCAAGAGAGCCCTAACCATATCATCAAAGGTTACCTTTACAAAAATTAACTGACTAAAGACCATGTTAAACTCATTTAAATGATCAACAACAAACCCACCTTTTGACATCTTCATATTAAATAAATGTTTCATAAGAAATACCATGTTGAAATATGAGGGGTTTCATACAATTTTTGCAATATTGACATTAGGTCCACTGTTGTTTCTTTCTATATATTGAAAGCCGATAACATTGTTAGGAACAAGCATATTGTTCCTAATGCCTTTCTATCAAGAATCTCCCATTTTAGATTTCTCATATTTGTTGGCTTCTTTGCTTTTCTACCCAACAATAAGAAAAGATCATTCTAATATAGATAGTCTCCCATTTGCATCTTTCATAGTTGGTAGTTTTGGCCATTGAACTTTTCAAACTTAAACATCCCTCCTTCTGTCATTGCTCCCACTCAAATTTGAAATCTCCTACCAAATGGTCAAAATACACAACTTTGATACTAGTTGTTAGGGTTTGGGTGGACCAGATCAATAAATAATATTAAATATAATGCAAAACAAAAAGAAGAAAAAATAGCAATTCACAATAACACACAAATTTAATGTAGCTCACCCATTGTGAGTTTCATCCATAGAGAAATTAGGCATCCACTTTCTTCTTATTATCTAGTGAAGAGAAAATTAAAATGTGATGATTTTTCATATTCTATAGCAACTTATTGATAAGCCTTTTTGGTAGTTCACAAAGGTTGGTTTACATACCAAAATAACAACTTATTTATAAGCCTTTTTGGTAGTTCACAAAGGTTGGTTTACATACCAAAATAACAACTCACTCCTTTATTACATAATGCGCAGCTATTGCTTCGAGTTAACTTCCCCAACAACCCTTGCTAGGGGTGTTGCCCCCAGACCCCTATTGTGGGCTCTGCCCTTGATCCCCCACCAAGGAAATGATCCCACCAAACCCCACAAGAGGGGCTCTACCCCCTGCACTTCCTTATTAATTGATTTGCTAGGAAAACGTGATTGACAAAGGCACAAAAATTTATGTTTGGTAGCATGATTAATCGCCATATAGCAACACTTTTGATATTGCAACTATATTTACTATTTTTTTATATTTCTATCCATTGAATAATTACAATGGAAAAAAGGTAAGAATGAGTGTAGAGTGATGGTTGAAACCAAACTACCTGAAGAAACAACACATATGAAAGAAGCATTTATAACATAAATGAAACATATTGGATATTGATGGATAACATAGGTAGCAATGTATATAATTCCTCTATTTTGCTCAACAAATTTTGTATATTAAACTTATGACCCTTCCTATCATTTGTAAATGAAAATTTTAAAACTATCTTACATCAATGCACTCCTTTCACTCTTGCAATCTCACTATTTCTATAAGTTCACTACATCCTTGCAAATCAATTCGTAGCAAATCTTACTGACAACATTGTAATAAAATTTGTACAAAATTAAGGTTTCACTATTTCAAGGTTTAATGAATTGCAGATACTTGTGAAGTTTTCCAATTAAGTGCATAGTCTCTTCACAAGTCATTCTCTATTTCAATGTTGCCATTAGATTTCTAGGAACTTGGAGCTTTGTATAAATCCTATACATGTGTATTAGTTGTTTCTATTATAAAATTTGAAGTTCATCAAGGGTTTATTTTTATTTGTAAAAAAATGGCATTAGATTTTCTTATTTGAGATTCTAAATACTTCACATATCCTTGAATATCTGACAATTATATTTTCATGCTAAATTCCCATATATACCTTGAAACGTAAAAAAAATAGAATTTGTACTTTCTATTGTAGTGTTGTGAATTTGCATCCAATTTGGTTCTCTACGATCTTGTTATTCATCAAATTTAGTCTTTCCTTGCACCCTTTCATGCCCCATATTGTTGCAAATGAAACTTGAAATCTTGCATAATTTGAATCTATGGAACTTCCAACCTTAATATGCACATATATAACCACTAACAAGTTATAATTAAAACTCCACTCCTTACATGCAACTTACCTTTAGGATTTCAAAATTTCTTGTAACTAAATCATTGTGAACTTACCACTCAATCTAAAAATATCACTTCACTTACATTTGGATTCTTATACTTCTCATAAACCCTTGTATCTACAAACTAGCAAGAAAATCTTAAAACATTATAATAGCAATTCCCTTAGAACTTTAAGCTTCTTATGTAGCTACAAGTCTATATCCTAAGTTTGAAAACTAGCTCAACTATAACTTAATTTATTTCTCTCTTATTTATTCAAAACTAAATGATTTTGAGTGTATGAAATTACCTTAAAAATGAATTATTATTTCAAAGGATTAATCAATTCGTCAAAGACGATCTCAGAAGTAATGAACATTTTAGATATAGAGATTGGAAATCTAATTTTAGAAGAATTTCATAAAAGAATAAAGTTAAAAAAAGACACAAGCATAATGGTAATTAATATTATACAGAGTGGTATCATACACTTATGTTTTCCTTTTATATCTTAGTTTGATATATTGATATAGTATTGACGTACATGCATGACTCTATAATTCGAACACTTGAGAGATCCAAAACTTTATGGGCCCAAAAATTCTTCAAATCATGTCAAAATATATAGAATAAATTTTCAAGGTTCCCACTCATGAGAAGTAGGCTAAAATAATAATTAAATCAACCATATAATTTAATAACGAATTATAACCAACACATCCAATAAATAAATAAGGTTTGGCTAAATAGGAAAGTGTTGCAACTTGCACAATACTCAAGGCACATCATAAGTGTGCATTCTTGGAGGAGATAAGTGTTTTAAGTATCTTAATATAATCACAACAAATCCAACTACTAGAGAGTTCCATCCATGGATGTTCAAGTTTACTACCATGATTCTAATGGCAAGGAGTATATTACCTAGGGTTGCTCTATTCAATAATAATCTACACAATCAAATGGGAGTTCTAATGTAAAAAAAAAATTATATGCTCTCGTCACCAATATATTCTATCACCATAACAAATATACTCCCTAGGTTGGAGAGGCATGAAGTCATGGGTGTTGACTAAAATCTAGCTTATAAACATTACCCTTCATTATGAGCTCAAAAAAAGTAAAAAATGTTTAGGAGGGTGAATGATAATTTTGTCTTTTTTATTATTAGGAGGTTAAGGAATGACTTTATCAAATAGTTGTCACTCAAAGCAATGATAAATATTGTATTGGAGATAAAAGAGTTTATTTAGTTTCCAACTTTATCATTCATAAAAGTTTGGAGGATATATTGGTGCTCCATACTGAATTTCAATATCTATTAGTGATAGAATAGTCTTACTAGAGTTACATAAATAATTAGTAAGGATCTAAAAGATCTTATTTAACAAGAAGAAACTAGTCCTCCAATTCTAATTAACTATTAGGGATTACTCATGTTCAAAAGGTGTGAAATAAAAATTGACCATGGTAACATTTAAACCCTTCACAAGGAGTGTAATATTCAATCCTAGAGGGCTCATGAAAAAATAATCAATACCATCATATGCACACAAGCCAGGCCTTGAAGACTTTTAGAGTAATTGTGATGATGAAAATTAGGTGAAAAAAGGAATTGTTCTAAACTTGTGGTATTCTAAAATTAAGCATTTGAAAATAAATATGAGATAATGGTGAATTTTTTCGATTCCACGTGTATGAGGACTAATAGATATTTGATGAAATAATTCCAAAAATTGATTTCTTTATTGGAATAAATTTGAATGAAGAAAATACTAGAAGGACATGAATAGAACCCTATCATGGTTAAGAAAGAAGTTGAGAGAACCAATGGAAACCAAGAAAGAGTCATTGGAGAAAAAAAATAAGAAGAAAAGAAATAAGAGGTTTCTAAATAAAAGAAAGCTTCTTCCACTTCTACATTTCTAACTACAACAAAAGTATTCACATACTAAAGAAAGTTAAGATAAGAATAAGAAGCCTACAATCATCATTTTGAGAGTTTTCACATACTAAAGAAAGTTAAGATACATAAAACTTAAAATCCTCTTCCACATATTCATGAAAAACTCACCCCCATCCTCAACTAACAAATTTACATGTCCCAAATAAAAACCTACTTCTTTTCCTCCTAAAGCCCCCACATTAGTTCATAAATATCCTTCTCATCAAAATACTCCTTCTCTACCTCTAGAATATTATCCTCCAAGATCTTCTCCTTCACATTCCTCCTAAGAAGCCTTCACCTTCTTTAAATACTCCTCTATTATAGATATATCATTCTTCACCTCCAAAGAAGAGTCCTCAAAAGGAGTATATTGAAAGAACTACAACAAAAGTAGATTATTTGACTCTAAATGGTTTAATTCAATGTAGTCAAACATAGAAGATAAGCGAGGGGTTAATTGTACTAGTAATTGAAGACTTCTCTAAGTTTGAGACTCTTTTCACACATCTACATAATCCTAAGAAGGCAAAAATAAGATCTTCTATTTCTACAAATGCACAAGGTATTAGATTTGTCGAGATTAATACCCCTATGCATGACAAAGTAGAAGATAAATGAAAATATTATATTATCAGATCGCTAAAGTGGATCTTTGAGAGTAAATGAAAGAGGGTTTGAAGGAGAATGTAAATTGACACAATGATATAGAAAATGGGCAAGGATAAAAAATTGAAAAATCATCTTACGGAAAAGATGGAGCAAATTACATCATATGTTTGATATCTAGTTAGTCCTATCCAATATTTTATATTAATACTTACACAATCATTAATCAATATTATTGTCAAAGATATGTTCTCAACTAGAGAAATTAATTTCATCAAGAAATAAACTACATCTTAGATAAATGTGTTGATAGCATTAAGTGTAATTATTGATAAAGCTCTTGTATTATATCACAAATTTTGTGACTTTTTTAATTGAATTATTTATTTGATATAGAAAGTAGATATGATGAAAAACTAAAAGATTTAGAATAGAGATTACCTCAAGTCAAGGAGATGACCAATTTTAATTGAGATTACCTCAAATCAAGGAGATGACCAATTTTAATGTTAATGCCCTCACAATAGAAGGTATATTTTATGAGTTGGATCTATGTTTACACATTGAATGGATCAAATGTTGTATGTCTAGGATTGAGATACTCATATAAGTAAAGGACAAATTCAATCAAGTGGATGTTGTAACTCAATTATTTATGCAATATACAATATTAAATAGAAAAATATTATGTTTTTTTATGACAATCAAACATCCATTAATTTTGTGAATAATTTAAAGGAGCAACTACAAATGATAAAAGTATCATCCAAGGTTGGTGTAGCAACCCAAGATAAACTCATGTCATTCAAATATTGTGCAAAGAATTTGCAAAATGATTGCTCAATTGTTGTAACTCACCCTCCAAAGTTTTGTGCATTCACATTCCTAGAAATATGTGTCACATGTATGTTGAAGGTATAAATATGGAAGTGGTGAAATAAAGAATTAAGAAATTTAGATGTTATAAAAAAAAGTTTCCAATCATAAGAAAGGAACCATTAACATTGAAGACGATAAATGAAGTACATATGACACTCAAGTGAATATTATTTTTTGTTGAATCGTAATGTTAAATCATAGTGTTTTATTTTGTATTAACATTTTTTATCTCCAAAAAGTATGTTCAAGTTGGAATTGTTGTATTATATATTTAAAACATTTGTAGAGCTTCAAATTGGATTGTGAACAATCGTGGAGGGAATTTGAAAAGTCACTTCACTTAATTATTGTAAATTTGAGCATTTTACAAGGACTTTAGGCCAATTTGTAGAGCTTGTAGAGAATAGAAAGGCTTCACCCTTTGTCAATAATAAATAATAAATTAAATTATAAATTTTCATGTGAATTAGTTTTTAGTTTTTATCTTCTTATGTTGGCACATAAAATCATTTTCTAAACCTCTTCTTATAAATTTGTATGTGTTCAAGGGCTACTACAATTCACTCGATCTTGAATTAAATCAAAATTTAACGTACATTTGCTTTTTAATTAACACATTTCTATTTCCATTATTTATTACCTTTTTAGTTCTAAAATGTTAAAACCCTTTCCACAAATAAAAATTATATAAATATGGAATAAAGTATATATTGATTAGTGTGTTTGACTTGTTTTAGTTTTGCTTTTCAATAATGGTAGCCTCAATTATTCCAAGGAGGAATATTTATTCCACAAATATTATAAATTGGTTACCAATTTCATTTATTTTAAATGGGTTAATGTTTTTTTACTAGAAGCCATGATCAATGAGGTCACAAATGAGGGACCTCATCCCCATTTTAAATTCTCAATAATAACGCCCTAATGGGGTTTTAACCTTGATGAAAAGAACAACATCACCACAACTTAACCATCACACTATGCCAATACAGACATAGATACCAATTTTGTTACCAACACAAAGCAAATCCAATAGCTCATAAAATCTTATATCCTACAATTAAGCTTTTAATTGCAAATATTCAAGAGGTTTGTGGTCAATATGTAAAATACTTTCATGCTTAATAGATGATTCTTCCATTTCTTAATTGTTTGAATTAATAAATACATTAATGTATCCTATACAAGACAACCTCTTACTACAAAAGTCTCTGAATAATAACTGCTACCTATTTTTGTTCAAGGCAAAAAATAGCCTTGCAATAATCACCTGGCCTTATTTTTGGGGATAGTGGGATTGTTTATAGGAATACAAGGGGTCAAAGTTATTATATCAAATACCTTTTAATTTGATAAATACAAATCAAGAGGGGCCATATAAAAGTTTGTTTTGAAAAATACTTCATTGTTTTTCAAATGAGTCACGTATTTTGCATGGGTGGAATTGAAATTCAAAGCTTGAGTCAAAATGTTCCCTCTCATCCAATCTGCCTTATCATTTAATTCCACATGGCATGTATAGGATAAGCTTTTATGCTTTAATCTTGATGTGGATTCAGGACAAGTCTTAGGGTTTGAGCTTTAGTTTTCACATCAAAGAGAAGATTGGATAATATCAATGGCAACCATATTTCCTTTTGAATGTAAACAGGGCAGTCTCATGCATATATCTCGTGTTTTACTTCAGATGTGATCAATCTCAAAAGGGGCTTAATTAAGGTTTTCCTCAATTCTCATAGATTTAGGTAGTTGTTTGAAGATTTTGAATATGAAAGAAATCATGAAGATCATCTCAATCTAAGTCATGATGTTCATGCATGCAGTTGCCCTCATAAACCAGGATCATAGAGCATATAAGGCAACAAGCTCAAAGAATGATGCTAAGAAGATAAAATTTGCTGAGATAGAGGCCATCAAAAAGGTCTTTTGCATGAACATCAAGATCAAATTGGTGAGACTTTGATTTTGGTGAGACCTGGTAGTCTGTCTGGGCGACAAGAAGAAATTTCGATGTGACATCCGAGATCGGTAAGATGCTCCAAGCAGCCAATCAAAGTCATGTTGTTTCTCTGACAAGATTATTTTGGTAAGACTTTAAAGGAGTCTTGGCGAAAAAATGGATTTCGGTGTAAACTCGAAGTTCGCTAAGACAAATTGAACAGATAACCGACTGCAATGGTCTTGGTGAAGGGGACCTTTTCATGGTGACGATGGGTACATCTTTCCGACAGAAGGATTTCTATGAGACTTTTGAGTTTGACAAGACTCGTCAAGTTATAGTCGAAGGCATGTTTTATGCCGATAGAGATAATGATCACTGAGATTGTTGTGTGGTCTTGGTGACAATCAATGGTCTTCGGTGTGACATAGGTGTTTGATGAGATATGTTAAGGGGCCAGCTGAAGGCATGTATAATGCCGATGAAGATTCATGTCACAGGGAATACAAGAAGACAAATAACAATACATTTACAACAATGTAAACAACAGGTCTAAAAGTATAGAACTGCAAAGATTAGGGTTTCCAATAACAAGGATGCTGAAAGCATTCAAAATAGTAAAGTAAAGAAGCCCTTGGGACAAAGAATAGTAAACAATTTTCAGTATGAAAGATCATCAAAGGGAAAAAAAATCGAATCAAAGCATGGCATAAGATCAAAGTGTCCATTAATAACAAAGCCACGAAGTTTGTCTTGGAGCATTGATTTTGAAAAATACAGTCTTTATTTCATTTAATGACAGTTTGATGAAAGATGAAAGGCAATATGACAGTGAGAAAAACACAAAGATTTAATCAACACCTTCGTAACAACTTCTCACATGAGATAAGTATGCAGTCTACTCAAGAATGAAAAGAATATGACAATATTTGAACAACAAAGCTTGAAGGTAGTGACCTTCACCAGTTAATGCAGTCACAAAGATTTGACACAAGTTACAGAGGTGAATGGTAATTTAATGATATTAAAAGAAGGTCTCCAAAACCCTAATTCAAAGGGATAATCTCATTGACAAAAGCATCCACAGAGATGATTCCTAACACCATGTAATGAAATAATATTCACTCAGTCAAATGGGATCATTATATACTTGAGTTGAGGATTAGTTGACAAGGAAGAGGAGAAGTCTCAAATGCAAGCATTAGCTCAAAGCTTCAAAAGAGGGATATATGTCAACTATCGAGCGGTTCCACATCGGTTTTGACCTTCCATAGATATGCCATCAGATGAGAAACACTTTGGACCTATCATCACTCAGTTTGCATCAACCCAAGACCTTATTTTGCATGATATTAAATCAATTTCAACGTCAGTAACATTGGAGACATCAAACAACTCATGCAACAGTTCATGCCTAAAAATAGGAGCTTTGGAGATGCAAGCAGTAGTTCAAGATTAGTTTGAGACTCCACATGCATTCATCATGACTCATGAGACTTTTTGAGGCCACCTACACTTAGTTTTCACTAGGTTTGCATGCTTTTATGCATGACATTCAAGCCAATTCAACCTCAAAGGACTTCATGCAAATTTTTAAGATTAAAGTTGAATAAAGAATAAAGAACTGAACTATCTTTAGTTTTCGAAGGCATAACAACTTGGCTCCTATTTCTTCTCAAGACTTTTTCTATAAATCCTATCTCATTTTCTATTCTAAGTTAGCTCTTTTTCTTCTTAGCATACACAACAAAAATTATTGTAGCTCATTCATACAAGCATTGTAATAGATCTTCTATCAGTTTATGAATAAAGAACAACAAATTCTTTTCATACACCTCTTGTTTCAACATTGCCACATGTATGATTTTGATGATAATATTACAATTTACTATTAAATCTTTTATTATCGTCTCGTTAGTGCTTTCTAGAACAAGTAATTTCATGTTGCAAATTCAAGTTGTGGGTTGTGTTATCTAGTTTCAATAAATTGAATGTTGTGAAATCTGTTTTCCTTCAATTGAAATATTGAAAACTTTCAAATGTTCACACAAAATATTTATGGGTTTCATGATCTTAGTTGATTTGTAATCAGGCTTTGGGTTCTTTAAAGTTGATGATTCATTTAGTACAACGAGTAGTATCATATCCATTGGTGTATCACCTCCTATTAGCAGTAGAATTTTTAATTCTAGCAAGCTTTCTTCCCCTTTCCTCGGTCAAAAGTTATTTTTATAGGAGGTTTCATTAGAGAACCAACTCACTCTGGAGGTTGATTTCCATCATAGGCAACCCATAGGCCTGGAAATCATGCAATGTTTCACAAGATTGTTGAGCTTTTAGCTTAAGCATCACGGGTGCAATCTTGGTGACAACAATAACAAACTAGTTTACATTCTTATAATAGGACTACTCTCATAGTTGCCCTTTTTTAGTCTTTTCAATCTCAAATAGTCATTTCAAATTGTAACTTTTATACATTGTTGCATGTATAATTTTATATTTTATAGAAACATCGTAATGATAAAAATTGCAATCCTTGAGAAATATACAATTATGTTTTGGACTCACTTTGGTGTCAATCTCCACTAGTGTGTTTTTATGTTCATTTAGTTCTTGCATAAACATTTTTCCTATTGGATTAATTTTAGGACAATTATCTAATTATTTATTAATTAGGTTTTTCAATTGTTTTTCACTTAAGCTAAACTTAAGTGCTTTATTTTATATAAGTGTTACACTTTTTTAGTTCGAGTTCACTTAGAGGTACTTCTAGTTAGCTTTTATAGCCTGTAGTTGGGCTTAATTTAGCTCCTACTTTGCATTGCTTTAGTTTTTATAATTTTAGGATTAGGGCATCTCTTGCTTTCTATAAAGAGAGTCTTTCATTCATTATAGTTGTACCTTCAATATTGAACCTTTAATTATTTTTTGCAATAATAAAAAATTCTCTAGTTGCTATAGAGCATACAATCTGTGCTTGGTCTCTTTTATATGATAGGTATTTTGCATATAGATGATTCTTGGCTCCTATGGTTGATCATCAACTTCTACATGGTATCAGAGTTTTTCTATCAAGTTATTTTTTATATAATTGAGGGATCCAACTTGAGGTGAATTTTCTATGCACTTTAGTCTCAAATGAAGGTTGCCATCATGTTCGCAGTGTTGAAAAACCCTAAGATTGACTATAGTTTCATCAAAATTAAAGCAATTGAAATTTTGGGTCAAATTGGTCGAGGGCACATAAATCAAGGTAAAATATGGGGGTAGCTGAAAAATTTGGGCACTTTGGTGCAAAATAGAGGTCACCATTGCACTCAGAAGGCCCAAAAACCTTAAGACCACCTATTGAATCATACAAAACAAAGATGAAAAAAATTGCAATGTTTTAGCAGCCTAGTTTTTTGTATGGATTTGTATTGGTTGTGTCAGTGCTAGCATCAGCAAAACAAAAAGCACATTGGTTTAATTTTTTGTTTGGTTTAAAAAAAAAATGTTTAATAGTTAATTAAAAATCAAAAGGCTACATGTTTTTCAAAGGGTTATAAAAAGGGCTTGGAATAAAAAAGTCAAAGAGGGAGGACAAAAGGTACGCACGTGTTGCATGTGTAGGCATTATACAATGCTATTGTCATCCTTTTTTGGCCAACCCACTAAAATTGGCACTCAACTAAATTTAGTAACATCTCAAATATCTTCAATTTTTAGCTCAATACCCTCAAATATCTTCAATTTTTTTTGCCCATAACTTCATCATACAGAGTCAAAATTAGGTAGATGAGATATCGTAGAAAATATATTTTTGATGTTGATCTTATTGTGAGGGTGGTTTGATCAAATTTTGTACAAGTTTTTTGTACCAGGTCTCCAAAGTCATCTTTCAGTTTCATGCTTTTGGGGCTATATCTTACACACCCAGAGTCCATTTTTTGACTTGCACACATTGTAGAAAAGATCTTAGAGTACCCTATTTAGATCTTAGGTCCTTTTTTGCATATTTTTCATCAGGTACTCAAAGATCTCAATCTTGTCCTTTTGGATTCTTTCTTGAAAAATGTGCAAATACGTTATTTTTTCTGTGATTCAAGTGGAATTTTTTGGCATTGAGAGGATATATAATGTTGTATCAATCTATTTCTATATTTTCTTTTAATTTTTCATAGATCCAAATCATATTGGTCCCCTTACTCCATTCAACTATCATGGTTGGAAACAACAAATGGAAATTCACCTAAAACATTAAGAGTTATACAAAGTGACCATGGGTAAAGAAGGTAAGCCTACAAGTGTTGTTGAGAAGAGAAAATGGTTTAATAAGTGTGATGAGGATTTTGTAACATTATTCATGTCTATCTCCCTAGATCTTCTCTTTCATGTTGAGTCTTGCAAAACACCTAATGAGATCTAGAGTACATTTAAGTCCTTGTTTTGAAGCAAGATGCATCGAGGGGTTTCAAGATGGAGAATGGGCTTATTGGCTTGAATCCTAATGATTTTGAGAGCATCCAAGATTGATGCAGAGATTGGAGTATGGTTCAAATCAATGTTTCAGTCTTCTATCACTCCTTAAATAATCAAAATATCCCACCCATGCTTGGGGTTTGCTCCTTACATAAAAGTGCAGTCACGGTGAGCACTCAATTAGTCCCTCCAAAGGAATCATATGTAAGATTGGAATCCCAAATGCCCCACAAACATACCAAAGGCTTATATCATGTATTTATGGTGTGTTCAACTAGATTTTTCCACCCAAGAAGTTTCAAGTCACCCGTTATGGCATATACCCTATTTTGGCTTCTAGCTCCTACTAGCTCTGTTTTTTAGGATTGTCATTGATAAATATTCACCCATGCCTCTTATCCACAAAATGAGATAATTTTTAGATACCCTTTTGTGAATTTTAAATAATATATCAAAATGGATATACAATGTTTTATGACAGGTCTATCAAAATTAAGGGTTTTTCGTTGCACTAGGGCTCAATTAACACTCTTTTACAAAGGAAACTGTCTCCAATCACCAAAAATTATCACAAAACCCACTAAAAACTCTTAGGTATACCACAATTATATGGATTCACAAGGTTTTAGCAATAGAAACAATCATTCTTCCTTTATTCTTACAAATTCACATGACTGCACTGTCAAATGGACAAAAGATGCACAAGTAACATACTTAGGGCATCATCATATTTCCCCCAAACCTCATCCAACGTGCCTAAAAACTTTGAAATAATAAATAAAACCATTTAAAATTTTAAACTACAAATTTTCAAGAGATTTCAATGGTGAAAATAGGAGAAATCACATATTTTGCATACAAACCCCACAAACTCTATTTTCAGGACAGTTTTTAGAAATGGGCCTGGTTGACCCCTTAAAAAGCATTGAAAAAATTAATAATAAAAATAAAATTTGTCCAAAATATAAATCTATTTCCATCCATCCAAGTCTCATGTCCGTACATGTTTGTACATGGCCATACTATCACATTTTCAGACTGTAAATTATGGAAAACATTTTCAGAACTAGTCAACTTCACCAAAATGGGTATAACATACTCAATTCTTAAAGAAAAATGCTCAAACCAAAGCAAAAAAATATTAAATAATCCCTATACCAATTAAAATTCATAAAATTGTACAATAATTTCATACCAGGTCGTATAAGAGTCTGAAGCAACAAAAAGACAGTGAAAACACAAAAACCAGTAAGTTATTTCATTAATTTCTTCTCACCATGCTTCCAACCCCCAATATGTCAATGAAATACAAGTATTTAAAGGATTTTTTTTAACTTCTGAATCCCTATAACCAACCAATTAATTTACTTACCCAAAATGACTCTTCATCTCCCTAATTGCAACTTTACAACTTTGACAACTTTTACATTTTTGACAATTTGAGCAATATTTGCAATGTATCCCCTAAATGAACTTACACCCCTTCTAAATGGTTCATAACAACCTTATTACATACCAAATGTGTCAAAATACCTAAATTCTACCACTAGGCCTCCTAATTACACTTTTGCAAAATTGCATTGACAACATGACAACAATTTGCAAGTTTTTTACATCACTGGCCAAAATGAATCCCAATGGCCTAAAAACATCATAAATGGCCTCTTATGGCCTTATTACATAAATTTAACTTGAAAACACTTAAGAATTACCCTTTGAATACCATTTTCCAAGATTGTCCTTGGTGCTCTTGCACCAAAGACTTATTCACCAAACTCAAGTCTCTTAGATTACAATTGAAGTAGTGCAAAATTGAGGAGGAGGACTCTTAGTTGAATCTCTCTATGCTTGTCAAGCTGGGTCTTGATTATTCAGTTTTTGTTTCTATGTTTTATGCCACTAGAGATGTTCTTGGTACTCATTACACCATGCCTTCACTTGATGAGTTTGCTTCTCAACTCATAGGAGAGAAAACCAAGTTGGTTCAGATGGGGAGATTGAAGTCCTCCAAATCAAAAGGCTTCACATGGAAAAGGCAAGAAACAAAAACACAAGGATTCTAAGTCACATAGCAACCTAAGGACACACAATCACATGATTCTTCCAATTCTTCTTCCTCTTCCAAGAGGTTATCATCAAAGAAGGATAAGCCCAAGTGTGCTTATTTCACTAAACCATGACATGATGAGCATCAATGTTATGCAAAGAAGATTGATGAGCTGACACATCTTCTACAAAATCATAATATTCAACCACCTTCATGTACTACGTCTTCTTCTACTACTTTAGGATTTGGACATTCTGGCTCTCCTTCTATGAGACATGGTGAAGACAAGATGAAGGGACTTGCTTTATTTGCATCGACACATTCTTATTACTTCAAGTGACTTCTTGATTAAGGAGCTTCACATCATATGACATCATTAGGGGGTACGTTCTCTTCTTTTGAGCATTGTCATTTTTCACAAATTTTGATGGGTAATAACACTTATATGAGTGTTAATGGGAGTTTTTTTATTGAGGTTAATGGTGGCACATTCAATAATGTTCTTTGTGTCATTGCATTATCTTCCAATCTTCTTTTCATCTACTAAATCACTCATAGTGGGATAGGCAACACAATTGAGTTCACCCCTAATTCAACGCTCATTAGAGATTTGCATAGTAGAGAGCTTGTTGTAGTTGGCAATGTTGATCATGCAACATGGTTGTATGAGTTCTCACATTTTTCTCCCATTGAGCATGTAGTTCCATTAACTGGCCCTATCTCTCATGCATCAAGAGTATATTAGAAATCTGAGGAGAGGTTTGTTCATTTGAACCTATGTGTGCTTTAGTCATCCACAATGGTTATTGAGACTTTTTTTGACCCTCCCCCACCTCTTGCTTCTTCAAAGATCAGTTTAATTTAGCAAGTTGATTGTTCCCTTCCAATTTCAATAGAGTGGGATGAGTACTTGCGAGATATTGCAACATTGTCTGATACATCACACACTTCATAGATTGGGGACATGATTGAGGATATTCCATTCCTCTTTGATGGTAGTTTTAGGATTACTATCATCCCATCTCCAATGCCTTCAAAGGTTGTTCATCAAGCATCTTCACAGCTGTTTAGATTTGCTTAAGTTGATTTGGCATTTTTTGATTCAAACAGCTGGACAGTTGAGTAGTCTTCCATCGCACACATCTTGAGACTTTTCCTTCCATTGCCTTTCATGAAGTTGTTTCAACCTTGGCCACTTGATTTATTTCTTCCTAAGGGGAGGAACATGGTTTTCCACTCTTGGATCTCCATTTGATGTAGGAGCATATAGGGTGTAAGAGCAATCTTGCATCACCCAAAAATATTGTTTATTTGTTAATAAGGGCTATCTTGGTAGGGTTAGTATTTTCAGTAAGTTGTCAATTTTGCACAAAATATTACATAGACCTTCTAGACCATAAATTGGAGCTAATGGTGAAGGAATTATCCGAATATCTTGTGGCATTTGGGAGTTACTCAATTTTTCTAGAAATTTCTCCAACAAAAACCTCAAATGCATTTTTTAGGGTCTTAGAACCCCCAGATTAGGTCAAAAATTGCAAATCTTATAGATCTAGTGAAAGCATGGTATAGATCTTTTCGCAAGCTTTTCGACGATGTATGATAATTGAAAATCCAACTGTCAGATTAAAAGATATGACCTTTGGAAGTTGTGCTACTTTAGGAAAAAATAAAAAATAAATAAATTCTCAAAATATTCCAATGAATGCCAAAACCCATTTTGGGCATATTCTTGACATATTCCAATATAGGGAAATGGGGTGTAAAAGTGGTTGGCCTAAAAAGGGGGAGTTACACTTTCCAAAACATTCTAGGCGGTTAAGTTACCTCATAATATAAAGAAGGCAAATGGGGGTTACATGGGGATAGTTCCTATAGTGCAAATCATGGCTCTGGCTTGTAGATTATTTTAATGAGAATTCCCATGTGGTTGTTACATGTTATTTTTGAATGTTGTAATTTCATTTCATTGAGATAATAGAAAGCAAGTGTTTCCTCTCTTGCATTTACTATTTATTTCTCTATCATTGTTGTGTGTTTAGGTTTATAAGGGGAGTACCCTTCATCACCATCAACATACATCCTTGAGCCTACATCTTTAGAATTAGAGATTCTTCATTATGGGGGGATACATCGTCTCTTCTTCTCTCTCTTATGGGGGAATATTTATTGTACTTCTGTAACCGATTCTGTACTTGGGGAGCCACTTGGAGTCCATCTTAGTTACATATAGTACTCTTTTCTTTTTCATTGCATCTCTCACTTTTGGAGAGGGGTTTTTTCCCATGTGTTTTTTCTCCTTTTCTCCATTTAGAGAGACCTCATTGGTGTGAGTTTAATTTATTTGCATTGGTTTGTAAATGAGTACCTATTCAGAACTAGTTGCCAAGACTCATTCTTGCATGCATTTTGCATTCATTATTAGCTCTTCAGCTTATCCCTAAGTTAATCTTAAGGGGGGTGTTAAAGTAATTTTAGGATAATTAATCAATTCTGTATTAATTATGTCCTTTAATTATTGTTTCACTGAAGCTAAACTCAGGTGCTTTATTTTATCTAGGTGTTACGCTTTTTTAGTTTGAGTTCACTTAGAGACACTTATAGTTAGCTTTTATAGCTTGTAGTTGAACTTAATTTAGCTCCTACTTTGCATTGCTTTAGTTATTATAATTTTAGGATTAGGGCATCTATAAAGCAATTCTTTCATTCATTGTAATTGTACCTTCAATATTTAATCTTCAATTCTTTTGTGCAATACTACAAAATTCTTTGGTTGTTATAGAGCATACAATCTTTGCTTGATCTCTTTTGTGTGATAGGTGTTTTGCTTGTAGATGATTCTTGGGTCTTATGGTTGATCATCAACTTCTACATTTCCTCCCATGGTGCCAAGACCTTGCCTCTTGTAATTTTTTTTCTTAAAAATTAATGTTGCAACTATCTTATCTATAAGATTTCCTAGTGTTTGACCCTTTCTATAGCTGGAATCATCCAAACATTTGCACAATGAACTAATGCCCCATGCTAGTTATATTGGCATGTGTTTGTCATTGATGTCAAATGGTGATTTTGATTGTCATAACTTTATCATTTGTTTGAACAATATTGAAAGAAATTAAATGTGAAATTATTCAATGATTATATGGTGGTAGCTTTTGAAAAAGATTTCTTATTAATAAGAATGACAACTTGGTCTAGATGACATTTGAGGTCTAGTAATTAGCAAGATGACAAATTGCATTGCTTATATTATGGGTAAATTTTCTTGAAGTTTTTCAAGTAGAGAAAGTAGTTCGAGTTTGATGACTAAGGGTTTGAAGTATGTGTTTTAAGTCATGTCTCCATGGCAACAAGAACTAATCAACAACAACATGAACTTTGACATCTATACTAAACATCATTACATTGAATAATAATTTTACTAATAATCTCAAATGACTTCTAAAGTCATATCTAAGGTTGAAGAACAATATTTCAAAGGTGCAGGATTGAAGATCATAGATCAGTTTTTAAATATTAACGACTATTTCTCGTACAAGATTTTGACATGCAATGTAACTATTTGTACTGATTGTTTTTCATTTATAATGATGGACTTGGAGTTTTAAACCAAAGAACAAACGTTGTGTACAGTTTTTTATTGAGATGAGTATCATATGAAAGGTTTTTTCCTTCTGCAAATATCTGGTCAAAATAGAGTGTTAATGCTTTATTTGTAAGATTGTAAAGAAATGTTGTAGAATGTATACCATGCTTGTTGCTGCAGATGAAACATTTTGGTCAATGAATTTGATTATGATAAGGGATTGATAGACAGAGTTTTGATTTGTTTCTGCGGGTACTTAATGGGAATAAATGTAGAATACTGATGTCATGTTTTAATGTTGTAGATGAAATAAGGTTGATTAATGTATTGCATAGAAAACAAAGTAACCCTCTGTATCATGATTGTTCTCTTTCTAATTGGAGTCTATGTTCCTATAAATAATTAGAGTGGGTGCTCTTATTGCTAGTGAGTCATACATTGTGTCGTTAGTGAGGCATAGATTGTAATCAGTGAGATTTATGGCCAATGAGGCTTAATAAAGTTCATTTTCATACTGTTTTTTTACCCTTCTAGGGTTTTCCACTCAAAGACCTATGTTATGTGATATGCATATGTAAGTTCTCTTGTATTTTGTTGGTGGATATATGCCTTGATGCTATTGTTTTATGTTCTATGGTATGTTCTATGCCTTGGTGCCATTGTGTCAAAGCATTTAGTTGTTAAATGAATTGTTTTTATTGGCCACTGGTTCACCCCCCTCTTAGTGGTTTGGAGTATTCTAACAAATTCTTCATTTAATTATTATTTTGGAGCATTTTTTTGCCTACTAGCTACATATTTAAGTGGTTCCCACTTTGAAATGGATTTGAATGGCTACCCAACTCCCTCATCTCCCTCCATTCATCTTGTTTTTGAATTTCTCATCTGATAGTGTTGCAACATATCACTCTAGATATTAAAAATTTCTCTCTACATCATAGTTACTATCATTTTAGAATTTCACACCAACATTGTATATTCATGTGAAAACTCTATAACTTACTACTATACTCTTGGAATGTTCAACAACATTCTCTAATCATATTCTTGATTCCCTTGGCTTCAACACGTATGTAGTTGATTGTGTATTGTTAAGTTTTCTTTGAATTCTCATTTATTTATTTTTGTCATTAGAGAATTTTTTTTATCTCCATCAACATCTTGGGATCCCATTTCCTAGTTATTAGTACTCTCCTTCACACTCTAGTTTACATTATTTGTATTATTATTCCCCGTTCAGTTCCTTGACACCCTTAGGATAAGAGAATATACTCTATTTTATCATTTTCTACATCTAGATTTCTATGGATATTGAAAAACCAAAGTCAGGGATTGACCATTGATGGCAAGCTCATTCACAACACCAAAAATTTCTCAATTTTAAGTTTGTAGGTCTCTATTAGGGGCTTTTCACAACATGTTGATTTAATATCTCTCTCTCTCTCTCTCTCTCTCTCTCTCTCTCTCTCTCTCTCTCTCTCTCTCTCTCTCTCTCTCTCTCTCTCTCTCTCTCTCTCTCTCTCTCTCTCTCTCTCTCTCTCTCTCTCTCTCTCTCTCTCTCTCTCTCTCTCTCTTCTTTTTTATTTTCATTTCAAAATACATAGATTAAGATGATTTTAGCATGTTTATATCATTGGGTATGCCTTAGTTTGTTGTTCCTACTGTCCTTGTTCCCTACTATGTATATGGGTTTGGAATTTGGTGAAAGTTTTGGATTTTTTAATTTTTCTAAACAATAATGTGAGATTGGGACAACAACATGAAATAAAGACTACAACATATTGTGTGGATGTTCATGCATTACAACAACATCCTAGGTAATGAGCTCCATCCTTTTTAGTTGAGTTCTTTATTTTCTCTTATTTATGGTTATATATCTAATTTATCATTTCAACCCTTATATTTTTTATAATCTAAAAATTTCTAATAAACATGTTCCTACCTCTCTTTCCATTCAATTAATGAAATATTAAAGTTTAACAGTAGATTAAATTTTGCATAACAAATATCATCGTCTTGACCTTGCCTCAATGAAAAATCTTACTACTTGTTCAACTGCAACAAAATATAGTGAAGAATAAACTTCCCCTTGTAATTTGCTTTGAAACTGTTAGTTGTAGACAAATTCTTTAGGATGGACCAATTTTTATAGTCTCAACTTTAGTTGTATTCACACTCAATTTTTTTAGTCCTATTTAGATTAGCGATTGTTTTGAGAAATCATATTTCTTAATGTTGGCTTTCTTTCAATACTTGTTTAAATAATTAAAATACTTAGATCACATGAAACTAAAGGACCAAAATATCATATAGGCACACTAGAACATTTATCTCAATGAAAATAAAAAATACCAAGTATTTACGCTTAGCTTGTTTTGTTTTGAAATTTGGCACCCATGTATCCTCTCATTGTGAATATAAAATTTATCATTCTTATTTTTTAGTTCTAACCTAGTGAGATACTTTGTATAATCTATAGTAGGATTAGATACTTATTTTTTATGACTATATTGTTTAAGGAATAATTATATATGCACATTCTCCGAGATTTTTTTCCCTATATATAATATGATAATGAGAAATCCACATGAAGTATTCAAGTAGATGACTATTTATTCTCTAACCATTGTTAATGCTCACTTCATTTCTTTCTTGAAGTATTTATTCTATAGAATAATCTTATGTAATATTTTTTTATAGCTATTTTATATCATGTTCTACATGTCTTTTTGGTTGTAACACTTCTTGAAAATAATTTAGAAAATCAAACCCTTCAACTCCTTTTACCACAATAAATAATAGAAATTTGTAGTCCTCTTTTATTTATCATATAAAATATGTAAATAAGATTATATATTTATGAGTTTTTTTTCTTAATTGAAAATTAAGATGACAAGGTAGGGCTTGGTTTCACATCTCTTTACATGTCTTGTGTATTTATCTTTATCCATACTCATGAAAGTTGCATCTATAAGATACAAAGACTTTCAAATATGACATCAAAAACATCAAGAGGAGTTATATCTACTTTTAACTCATCAGTATACTAAGAATTAATATTAAAATTAAAATTGAATCATTTTTTAAAGAAAATGGTGACTAGAGTCACCAAAATATATATTTAGATTACAAAGGTGGCTCCCCAAAAAGCTTAAAATTAAAAATTATAATTATTATTATTTCCCTATGATTAGCATAGATATTGTTTACAAGAAACACCAGAAGATCAAATGAGTCTTACTCCACATAATGACACCCAAAACAGATCCACCAATTGCAACAAAATGAGCACAAAATGAGGACCCAACAGAAGACTAAGGAGAAGAAGAAGCAAGACCACTGGGGTCAAAATCTTCCATGGGAGCCACAAATGAGATGGGAGCAACAAAGATAACACTAAGGAAGCTCAAGAGTAGATTTATCCATACCAACTTGCCAAAGGCACTGTAAATACCTAAAATTGTCTTGTCATAATTAAATAAATATTTTTATTTATATAATTATTTGTATCTCAACCCTTCTATTAATTAAATAGATTTTTATTTATTTAATTCATTCATTTATCCTTTTCTAGCCTTTCCCTATTTAAATATATATTTTTATTTATCTAATTATCCTTTCCCTAAATTAAATAAATATTTTATTTATTTAATTGATCCCACTTCTTCTATTAATTAAATAGATCTTTATTTAATTAATTCACTAGCTTTTTCCCTCGATGACACTTGTCATTTATCTCTTCATTTTATCCTAAGTACCTCCTTCATATTTTATTATTTCCTCTACCTACCCTTTAATCCTATTTGACCATTTATCCTTTCACCTCTTATTCCTATCCCTCCATTTTCTAAGTTGTTCTCTATATAAGAGTATTCCTTCATCCTTTCATGACCCTAACCAATGTGATCAATCAACTTTCACGCAATCAAGAAATCAAGCATCTACACAACCACAATCTGGTCTTTGTTGAGCTCTTGTGCATAATACAAAATATGAGAGAAATCATATCAAGCAAGATTAATGGAGATCAAAACCTACTAAGCATGTGAATGGTATACTCTTTCATGTTTTGATATTTTTCATGTTTTAGGTTCTTCATTGGTGTATGGTGGATTCTTAATTGTAGAACTAGGGTTTTTATGTGGTTGGATCTTTGTTGGTTTTATAATAGTTTAACATTCCATTTTCACCGTATACAGACACCATCCAAAACCTCAACACTAAGCATATCCCAAAGTAGTTCCAACATAGTCCCATAATAGATGCAGTTCCAAATGCAATTTCTAACATTTTGTGTGTATCAACAATATAGTTACTGAAATTATATTTTAGATATTTGCAAGCATACAAAACATTGATATTATTCTTCTCTTTCCACTTACTCTTATTGTAAGTTGTTGAGAATGGATGTCTCATATTTATTGGTTGAGATCTCGTTTAGATGACAGTTGGTTTCCGTAGTGATCTGTTCAGTATGAATAACTTTTGTGTTATTGATAATCTTCAAAGGGAATTGAATAATCTTTGTGTTATTGATATGCACTCGCCTAGAGAAGTAGTGATTTTGGTATAGCAATTGGGTTCGGTAAGACTCTACTAGGCAGTTTGTAGAAGTCACCCCTTCTACCGATATCAGCGTGATAGTTGATGTGTCTTGCCGACACGAAGCATTATATTGGTATAACTTGTAGTTTCGGTATGTCTCCCACAACAATCATCCAAAGTTATGTTGCTACACTAACAAGCCTGAGATCGATATAGCTTTGGTGAAGTCTTGGTGAAGACAAGATTTCAGTGTAGCTTCGGGTTTCGATAAGATTGTCTGAAGGAGGTATTGAAAGTATCACTTTGTGCCGATAAAGGCTATATCAGTAATGATGGTGTTGAAGTCTTGGAAGCAAAGAGGTGTTCAGTATGACGTTAGCTTTCGCTAAGACTTACCAAGCCAGTATCACACAAAAGTATTATCAGTCGAACTTGAGTTTTCAGTAGTCGAAGTCACCTTTTTGACAAAGTGCGATCGACTGATAAGAAACTTGTGAGGGGCCCATTATCGAGGATCAAAGATCGGATGAAACAAAGCTTGATAACAATGAACTAGTGAGTTACACTTCCATTGGGTGGCGATTAACCGAATAAGCTGATAAGATGGTCTTGGTGTGGACCACGATTGACTCATGCTAACATGCTAAGTTGGAAGCTGGTGATTGGTCTGTGTTGGAGTATTTGTCGATATTATTTGAGATTTGGTTGGGACCATGATAGAATCATGTTGACTTTCTGAGTTGTCTGTTGGTGATTGGTAAAAACTAGAATGACCCAGAGGAAGTGATGGTTATTGACATTCTAAGAAGTTTGATAGTTGGAAGATGGTGTAACTGAAACAAACCATTTTCTTGAGCAGAGATATAATCATCTGAAGGAATGGTTACCTTGCATAAACATTTATAATTGAGGTCAAAAAGACGGTTACCTTATAGACCAGAAGTCAGTAATGACTCATTTTGATGGTTGGATGCTAAGGGTGACGATTGGAGGTTGATGAGTGGCTGGTCTATGTTGGATGTCGAATTGTAGAACATTGTACTTGCTGCCTGTGTGGTGCATGGGTCGAATTCTATCTATAGGTTGAATGGTGTCAGAACATAGACTGTGTAATATGCGCCTAAGAGCTAAATCTATACCTTGTATGTAATATTCATTTTACTGTAATACAAGAGATTGTCTTTGGTGGTGGTTTTTTACCCGTAAGTGTTTTCCCATGTAAATTATGTGTTCTCTTTGTGCTTGTGTGAATCTTTTGTTTGCTCTGTTATCTTGTTAATGTGCATCTTAGTGACTGTAATCTGAAACTGAAAATCACCTCTGCTACTCTCCCCATTGAATTAAACATGGTGGAAGGCATTCCCATGTTGTTCTTTCCTTACAAGTGGTATCAAAGCTTGGCTTGTGTTATCCTTGTGGTTAGAACAAGTTGTTTGTGTTAATTCTGTTGTGAGAGTTTTCCAAAAAATTGCTAATTGCAAATTGAGATGGCAAGCACATAAGGAAAAGTAGACACTGAAAAGTTCAATGGTAGAAACTATGAGTTGTGGAAATTCAAGATGGAAGAGTTGTTGGTGGACAAAGACCTTTGGGTTGCAGTGTCTAGATTTAAACCATTAGACATGAAACATGAAGATTGGGATCTCACAGATAGGAAAGCCAAAGGGATGATTAGACTTTGTCTTACAGATTATATTCTATTGAATGTTCATGGGGAGAAGAAAACAAATACTCCATGGAAGAATCTTGGTGACATTTATCAGGGAAAGTATCTAGTGAACAAGTTATTCTTGAGGAAAAATTTGTAACCCTTGAAGATGAATGAAGGTACGTGCCTGTTGTAGACCATTTGAATACCTTCAACATGATTTTTGCATAGCTAACTTTTGTGGGTGTAACAATCAATGGCAAGGATCGTTGCATGCCTTTGTTATGTTCCTTTCCTGACACATGGGATCATCTTCTGATGGCCATTGGAAGTACACCAACCAATTTAAAAATGGAAGATATGGTTGCTTCGCTGCTGTCAGAAAAAGCATGGAGGAAATCTTTTGAGATGGTCAAAGAAGCTTTGGCTGTGAAGGGCAGATCAAAGGAAAAAGGAAAGCAAATGGATAGGACGTCCAAATCCAAGTCACAGGGGAGATCAAAGTCTCCGAGAAAGAAGTCCAAGGAGAGGTGCTGGAATTATGGGCATATTGGCCATTTCTGAAAGAATTGTGAGGAGAAGGGAAAGAAGAATGCTTCTGACACTAATTCTTCTCAGAGTGACGCTAGTGCATGCAGTGCTACCTTGGCAACATGACATCTCAATAGAAGCGAGTCTTGGTATTGAGTACATTTATCATTTTCTTAGAGAGATTCATAATGGTGCAACATTGTGTTGAATCTTAGCATGGTTTGATCATGAAGGTGCTTTGGAATACCAAGAGACTTGTGGATCTGTTGAAGAGCTATTTTTCTAGGTCCTATTTCTTTGGGGTAGTACTAGATGAGATAGTTGTAGTTCTACATGCATGCTTCGTGTATGGTGAGAGGAGGTGAAATGATTTCTCTGCATGGGGATATTGATAGTGGTTGGTCACTTAGAATTTCTATGGCGGTGCTTGGTGGATTCCTAGATTATGGTGCTCAAAGTGGACTTGATTGGAAAATCGGATGTGTGTTTGATCTGGTGCTTAAGTCATGGTTGTTAGCCTGAATTTTCTCTTTGAGATCTTATTTTTCATATAGCTAATGTGATAGTGAGTTTGTGTGTAGCTGATTGGATCTACGAGTTATGCAGTTGTGTGGGCCACTCACCTATTTAGTTGTAGAGGGATAGCTCAAAAGTGGATTGTCTATATACACGAGGTTTGATTCAGTGCTTATGCAGACTTGTTAGCTAGCCTTGTCTATGGTCACTTGTGCATTGGTGTAGATTATTTGAGATAAGAGAATAGATGATAATTGAGTACCTGGATAATCAATTATGGGATCCTGTAGCATGTTGTATTTTTCTTGGTTTGGAGATCTTGGTTTAACTTGGTGAAACTGACAGCACACCCGTGTGTGAGGACCTCAAAGATTTTCAGATTGGGAGATGGTGTGTCATGATGCTTGGAGAGAGCAATACCGCAGTTCAGTGGGATCTTGAGCAATGATTGCGTATTCATCATTGGATGGTGAATTATCTTCTTAGTGTGCAAATGTTTGGAGGACGCCTTAGATCCCGTTTCTACAGAAGGGTCTCACATTTTTGGGTACACTTGTAGGAAGATGATGATCTTTGTGATATTTGAAGATGTTGACATCTTGAGGGCTCAAGGATTTCTTGTTTGATGTGTTTCTATGCTTGATAGGTGATGTTGGTTGAGAGTATGATGCTATTATGTCATGGTAAACTATTGGGACTAGTTTAGAGTTTTGGCACATTACATTTCTATTGAGACCGTGGTTTGTTCACTTGGAGCATGTGATCTCCTAAGAGGGGATGGTTAGATCATGATGTCATGATAGGTTCTTGATTCTACAGATTGGAGCTTTGATAATGGTTTGGTAAGTTTTCTTTGTGTTGGGTGCATTGGTCAAATGTCTGAGAACCTCATAGGAATGTAGAAATGTAGTTGGAGTTTGGCATGGATTGATCAATTGCTGGTACTCATGGATACATAGAGACTTAGGCGAGTCTATAATTCTTTTGAGAAGAGAGATGTTTGCTAAGATGGTTACTCTTGATGAGATTTCAGCTGGAATTCAATGGAGCCCACATCTCGGTTGAATGTGAGTTCAACAGAGACCTATGAGGAGATTTCTCTTGGATTCAAAAGTCTGTTATCACTCCTCAAATTACTCTACAAAAATCATTTCGGGAAGATTGGTCAAGACAACCGTTCATGCTGATAAGCTCATCGGTTGAAAAGGGAAGACTGCTGGTTCAACTAGATGTTATCTGGATGTTTCTAAGTCTGTCGGTTGAGATTCCTGTATTACCGGTTGTCGCCTATGTACTGGCCTAATTTTTCCTAACCAGTTACCTCTTGTATACCGGTCTACTCACTTCTTAGTCAGTTACCTCCTATATACCTGTCTACTCACTACTTAGCCGGTTCACCCCTGTATACCAGTCTACTCAATCCTTAGTCGGTTAACCCCTGTATACCGGTCTACTCACTGCCGATAGGAATAAGGACTCTTGTTCTTCACCGATTACCCTTTACTCCTTTACCAATGGACTGTGGAGACTTAGAAGATGATGTTGCTGTTAGTGAACATATTTTTTCTTTCTTTTAATTGAATTAATTCAAAGCTCTGTTAGCCTTTTTGAAAAACAAAAGTTCAACTAAACAGTTGGTTAAGTGTGACATACATCACTTCCCTCTGAATTTTAGATAGGTACATCTCCCTCCATTAGTTATTCAAAGAATAATCTAACTAAATAAAACTGATATGCTTTTAACCTGAAAGCACGTAAGGCTGCCTATTTCATTCTTAGATGAGAGACCGACAATATGCAAATATTTCAGAAAAACTTTCTTCAAGATGCTTCACCACAAAAATCAGAAGTAATCAAAGCAAAGTTCAATAACACTGATTTCAACACTTCATAAAAATAAACAAGAGAATCAAAGTCTCTTTTCAACCATATATATTCCTAAACAACACAGAAAGAAGCTCCAGATTAATAATAGCATTCACCATCAGAAAGATAATCACAGACAATTTGACTGGATTAATATTTGCAAAGAAACATTACTCCATGGATTCAAACTCAAAGATTTAAAACCTCAAAATGCATACGATCTTTATATGTATATTCCATGCAACAAATACATAAAGATACACACATAAGTTCCTTCCAATTTCAGATTCTGGAAAAAATGATCACTTCCTTCTGACAAACAAAATTTTCTAATTTTTAAGTCTACTATTCTAACCCCTTCTAAATCCCTTTCATCTAACTTATAGTAGTCTTTTTGAAGAACATAGGAGGTCTCCCTGAAAACCCGACCTCCTCTGAAATAGTTATAAAACTAACAGAGTATTTAGGGAACAGATGTTCCGAAGTAATTGCAAGGTATTTGAAAAGCATTAAAAAACAAAAACAAAGCATAAGAATCAAATTATGCTTCATCTCCAACGTCATCTCCTCTTCCACTTTTCCAGGCATCATGGGTAGTTGTAAGCTCTTGAATCATAGACTGACTCGGATTCTTCATGGCATTAATTTTCGCCTTTGCAACTTCCTTTTCCCACCCGTGTTTTACCATTTTCTCGGCATGTTTAGGTAACTGATCATTGCCAATGAATGTCAAGGATTCAATTTGGGCAATCTGTGTTATATCTTCAGAAGTAAAGTTTCCCTTGGCCCTAACTTTCTCCATGTGCAATTTAAATGCATTTACCACGTCTTATGTATTCAGCCTACAAATTCCTAGTTGCCAATCATGATATGGGTTAACCACTTTATTATCATTGACCAAGCTATATTGAAGTTCTTGGAGCTCGTAAACGGAGGCTTTGGCATTAGAGATTACAACCTTGAATGTAATTACCCACCACGCTATAGTTTTCTTCAACACAAAGAGCTGGCACTCATCATTTACCAATTTTATTGAATTTTCTGCTAAAAACTCAGTGGCTCCATATTTTTCTATCTTGGTGAACATGGGTAATACGTTTTCCCACTTATGCTCCTCTTTTTCCCATTGCACAACCTGATTTTGGATCTCCGCAATGAGGTTTTGAATTTCATCACATAGCTTCCTGGAATCTGTAATATATTTTTTGCCATCCCTGATCACCCCTTCAATCCATTTTTCTATGGCCCCTGCGATGCTCTTGGCTCGCTGAACTTGATTCATTAGTTTCTTGTTCTCCAGTGAAGTGGGATCAAAGTTTTCTGAAGCTTACGATATAGGAAGTTTTCCAAAACAACCTAGGCTATCAATGAATTGGGCTAAAACCTTGATATGCCATTTCAATTCCTTTTTCTGTTGTTTGCCTTTCTCTGAACTGGTGATAATCTTCTTAGCCATCACATTGAAAAGGTGGTTATCAGAGTCCCTGCTCATGTTTCTGAGATCTACTTTGGTAACTTCAAAATATTCTGCATTTATTTCTTTACTTTCATCCTTGGGTTTATAGGAAGCAATTTCAGCAACCCATCTCCTGGTCTTTTCATCAGCGTCCAACCTAGTGGTTGTTTTGAACTTCTTTTGGTTAGGACCTTTTTCCATGTATTTGAACACCATGTTTTGAATTGGGATGGACACTGGGATCGAGCTCTGTTTCTTACTTACTGAAGTAGTTAACCATTTGGGAGTTGTGCTTGAACTAGCTGTTCTTCCAATTACTTTAGGTGGCAGTGTCATGGCTACAATGATTGCATGGGAATCCGTGGTGTTGACAATGTCACTATCAAGGTCCTCGACCTCAAAAATCTGAGGATTGAGGGTCTTGTCTTTCACCTCTGTGTCTCTGACCTGGTCCATTTTCTTCTGTGCAACACTCTGTGACCTTGTATATCGAGGAGCAGGACAGTTCAAAGCAGGATTAGGCTCGTGCTTGGTGTGAGATGACTTCCTATTTTTACCTACATGAACATGCATATAAGTGGGGTTAGAAAAGCTTTTTGGAGAACGTAGAGAAACCGCATTATATCTTGCAAGACCAATCTTGATGCCTGATTTCATTGTTCTTTTCTTATTAACACAATCTACAATTCTCTCCAAGACTCTTTTTGTTTTGAGTTGTATATCATCTTCTTCTTCCACATCCCAATTAATACAAAATGTTTCAGGTTCAGTTTGATCTAGATACCGAGGTTCAAATAGCTCTAGATTATCTTCTTCGATCCCACTTATATCAAGTTTCAGCTACAGTGAAACTACCTGTTCCAGAACCATTCTCATATTTTCTCTCCCGAACACTTCAAGTTCATCACAACAATCTTCCCAAAAGTCTTCCAAGTGTGGGATAGGAAGGTGCGGCATCAAACCAAGGCTCTGTGAAAAACCTTTATTATCAAAGCCATTCCTTTCTTGATACAGTTTAAAATTAAAATTCTTCAAGTCAACTCCTATGCTCAACGCATCTGACATTGAACTACAAGATAAAGTGCCCAATTGAACAGGGAAATGATCTTCCCATTTATCTTTGGGTTGAGCTTTCTTAATTACAGCAGACAACTGTCTACAAATCTCAGCAAGAAAAAAAATTTGAACAAAAACGAGGAATTCTGAAAGGTTCTTCTTCGAAACCACTTACCCTTATATAAAAGAAATGAGGAAATTGAACAAGGAAGCTACCATATCTTTTCACCAAGGCCTGGGCGTCTTTAGACATCCTTTTTGATTTAATGTTCTTCAATTCATAACACAAGTCCCCCAGGAAAGCATTATGCACTCTCCTGAAATCTTGTAATGCATTATCTCTTTGCAGCATGGGGTAAAATTCATATACAGAAACATCCCCTTCAGCAGGTTGCCTAGGAATTCCCATTATCTCTTTGGTGCATGCCAAACAATATATCAAATAAGAAGACATGAAGAAATTTTGTTTGAACTTCTTTGCCATGCTCAGTTGTTCTCTCATAGAGTCAGCAATAAGCTCTGCTTAGTCAAGGAACTGCTTTCCCTCCAACACCAGTTGCACATAACAGTAAATCCAGTCATCAAAATTGTAGGCTTCAGTTAAACCTCTAAATCGGTGTAACAACATAACATCATGAATATGCGGAAGCATGTGATTTTTGTTGGGGTATTTAGGTAGCCTAGAGCCACCTCTCTGAGGAACTATCAACCAATGCTTCACTATATTGTTTCGGTGTCCACTCTTGTCTGCATTGAACTCAGTGATTGATTGGACAGGGGAAAAATTTGAGAACTTGTAATTTGGCAATTTGAAAACAGAAGAAATGACTTCCCGATTAATCATGAGGAGGGTTTCACCATTGTCCCTCTTGATAGTTTCAGAAATAGGGTCATATTGCATAATGTACTCCCTAACTAATTCTGGGCAAGGAATAGCAGGTGGGAAAGCTGCTGCCTCTATCAGGCCACTACTTAGAATTTCTAGACTAAAAGAACCATCACTACCATTAAACGTCCTTTCCTTCAAGGCTTCCAAATTCTCCCCTTTCAGGTCTGTGTCACTGACAATGGGTTCTGTGCAAGCAAGACTGAAAATATTTCTGAAAAGATTCAGAGTGGACTTCATAATTTATAACCAACAACCCTTATCTCTCCCAACAATTTTATTACGAGAGAGAAAAACAACTAAAAATCACTAGAGAAGATAGGGATCAAAACTCACCTTCACAGCTGATACCAATCGAACGACTACCAACAAACAAACCTTCGACCAGACACTTCATAGCAATGAAGAACAGGTTTTAAAAATAAATCACTTCATACCTTATAGCAAATGAAGCGCCAAAAGTTCATTTAGTGCATTAATTTGGGCCATCAACTCACATGAGCCGAGCATTGGGATTTGACATCACGCGTGTGTATTGAATGCACGATAGCACTCGTGACGTAACTACCAATTCCCAAAAATGATTACTTGCCTTCAAAAATCGACTGGTTGACATCACCCGAGATATGGCCAAATCTTCATCACACTTAGCAATAAATGCACCATCATGTCGTTTTGTCTTTTCTATGGGACCCACATGATTTGAACATTCATGAACCATTTGAACTGACTTCATGAGGGTTCAGGTAGTTCAAAGCATATGTTATGCCAAGGAGATTTTCCTTTGGAGAAGATTAACTTTGTTGATTGCCGCTAGTCCTTTGAACTTCATCGAACATGTTGAACATCACTAAACTGTTTGAACTAGGTTCAAACGATTCATAGTCTGGAGAAAGAGTATATGAAACATCATCTGCGACCATGTGCAAAACACTTGATATAAACGTTAGCCCGAAAATGTTTTAGACACAACTTACAACCCGCGGTACCTAAATGAACACTATGAACTCTTTTCAGGATGGTTCGAGGGGTTCATGAGGTTCAAATAGACCATTGAAGCGTACTGCTAAGGATTTATAAATGATTTACAGGGGGATTAGGGATTGAACCAACAAACTTTTAACAAGACAATGACTCAACTAAAATTTTTGCAAGGTGACTCACTCTTGTTATGAGGGACGAATGACAAGGTAACAGTTGCCAACAATGACAACCATTTCATCGGTCATACAAAATGCATCATATTGCCAACAATCCCATGGTAAGCATTGATCATGAAGACAATCAAATATATTGCACAAGAATTGTTTGATGAACTTATAAAGGTAGTTAACTCATGTCCTGTATCTTTTTTCTAAATTTATCACAACCTTTTGTTATAAAATATCTTATTTTAGGAGAGATTTGAATTTTTTATTATGTGAAATGGACACTCCATAGCAATGAAGAGTAGAAAGTTGAACTTATTTAAGAGAAGGGTTTCTCTAACCATGACAATGAGATCCTTATCATCTAATATGTTTTGAAAAATTTCAAACGATATCTGGCTTGTGGTAGGTATGTGGATGAGATAGATTAATATAGCTTGAAGTTCTTCTTGGGTCAAAATGAATTGGGTGATCAATGAAAAAATGGTTGAGTAAACTCTAAGACTATGTTTTTGAAGTGGTCATTGATGATCTTTGAGTAAAATCACAATAATAAGTCCCAAACTTGGGAAATGGGTTTTTTTAAACCTAAATGGAGGTGAGAAGTAAGAAACACCTTTGTTTAAAGGTGTAAAATGTGAAAAAAAACTTCAAATGAAGGTAATTTCTATAAATAAAAAAAGGGATATTCATTTGAAGGTCCCTTTCTACTCCTTTTCTAAAAAATATTATAAAAGGGATAGAAAGGGACCTTCAAAGGAAATTCCCTATTTTTTCATTTATAGAAATTACCTTCATTCAAAGTTTTTTTTATATATTTTTTCATGTAAATGACATACCTTCAGACAAAGGTCCTTGAATACCTTTGAATGGAGGCTCTAAAAGTGAGCTTTCCACCTTAGACCTTAGATTTTCTCAAAAGTTGTTTCCAACATTGGGTTGGACCAACATATGGAACAAATATGACAAAATATTTTGCAAGATCATAGCACTCAACATAAGATTTCCAAGAATAATTTTGAACATATTTAATTTGATTATTATATTTATTTTCTATTTTCTAGTGAATATGTATTTTTCAGCAATCATCAAAGTCTTGTTCGACACACATGAAAAAGTATTAAAATAGATTAAAAAAAAAGTTAATATGAGTGCATTAGGTATTAATGTTTTTATTTCAACTAAAAATTAAGTGAATTCAGATTCATACAAAAAATTTATGTATTACATGTCTAGTTTATCTTACTTCAAAAAGTTACTAAAAATTCATGCAACAAAAAATTACGAAAAAAATATTTATGCTCTAGTTATTGGTGTAGAAATCTATGTTTAAATATGTATAATTTTCTTCTTTATACAAATAAATTTATTCTTTACGAAAGTAACATCACTTACTAAAAATATTGTCAACTATAAAAACAAGTTAAATAAAAAATGTAAAAAGAATAATACGTTTATAATTTATAGATGAAATCTCAAAAATCACTAGTTCATATCATCTTCAAATTCTTGATAGTTTAGTTGCTATAGGTCTTTGAAAGTGGAAATTTGGTTCAAAATGTTGATTTCAATGCCATACTTTGGCTAAAAGTGGGACACACTATGGTGGGAACACCCCTTTCCAAGTGCCTAATCTCTACTTCACTTATGCTATTTATACCTATTAGGAGGTTTCCATCATGACACAAAATGATAAAAATACATGTGCTAATAACATCGGTTAAAAGGATGTGGAAGATGACAAAATTTCAATAGGAAATGGCCTACCTCTGTACAAATATGAAATATAGATAATTTGAAATAGAGGAGAAGACATCAAATTAAAGAAAATCATGTCTTTCCTATGGGTCCACTTTAGTCATAACTTGATTTTGATTGTGAAAGGGAAAGTGCTCATGGACCCCATCACAAGGCTTTCTAAAGAAAATGAATTATTTTCTAGAATAGTGTCTAGTCTAGATGATTTTCCTAAAAATATTAGTAGTAAATTGGATGCCATATCTTTCAACTCATTCTAGTGGAAGTTGCTTTACTTGACAAGTATATGAATCACTTTTAGCATTGGTTATCACACACAAACAAGTGGATTGAATATGCAGATGGAAAGAGACTTTGAGAAGCTATGCCATGCACCAAAAGCCTATAAAGATCATATGTTTTCTCCATAGAGATGGCAACTACAATGCCACCTATCATGTTATCATTAGTAGTAGAGTGGGACTCATATGGGTACTAGATGTCATCAGTTAAGAAGTAGTGCCATTACAGAGTATCTAGTCCATTCAAAGAATCAACCTACAAAGGATGTCATTTGAGAATAATTAATTTTTTTTGGAGAAATTAAATTTGGAATTGCTTGAGGTTAAGCAATTTTAGGAAAGATGGACTTGTAATCTCCCCTTTCTAATTTATTTGAGTTTGGGAGTGTTTAGACCAATTTCTTGCTTTGAGTAGGATTTTAAACTTTCACATACTATCATGTCTTCCTTTCATTTCATACACCCCATTTCGTTAATCCATCACCTTCTATGGATTCACAATTTTTTTTCCCTTTATCTTGGCAACCTTCCCTTTGGTTTCCTACTCCCCAAACACCTAATTTTCTTTAACCATTGGAATTTTTGAGTTTTACTTCCCTCCTTGCAATCAAGTCAAAGTAATTAGTATTATTGATCCTTGATCCCCAAAGTATTGGATATCCATTAAGTTTTGATGTATATTTTATTGTAGGCTCTTAGGTATTTCTATAACAACATAATTGAAAAACACTTGGCATTTTGGAACCTTGAACATTGATCCTTGCTTCAGTTCCACTTTTGGGTATGCAAAGCTTCGAGTTCTCCCCTGTCTCATTATGTCAATGTTAGGTATTATGTGTTCTCAATTTCTAATCCCCACTAGTATTGGTATTCCAATCTCCTCGATCCTTGTTCCTCCTTAAATTAGGTATCTTCAAAGCCCAATTCCCACTCCCCCTACATTAGGTATATCCAAAGCCCAATCATTGCCCCTTCTTACCATCACACCCTTCTAGTATGTGAATCATTAGAGCCTTGCAATTTTACATCCTTTAGGTAGGTGTATTTCTAAACTCCTCACATCGAACCTCATGAGTATTCTTTGTTTGCTTTACTAGTAAGTGTTTCCCCAAACCCTCACCTTTTGGTATGCACTTTCATGGAACCCCATAACTCAAACAAAACATTTGAATTATCATTAAGGCCTACTAGTGACATTAATGAGCCTATTTTTTAATATAAAATTTCAAGAAAACTTTAAATGACTCTCAACAGGTATGAGCCCACTCTAGGCCTTCAACTCCTATATAAGGCAAGCAATTTCATCAATTTGGATCCTTTTTAAAATATTTTCATCAAACAATAACCTTGGTTCAAACCCCTATGTTTAATTGCTGGATCTGAGCATGAAAACCCTTAGTTTTTGGAGATCATTGGATGAAACCCCATTTGTTTTTTATAGTTTAGAGAATGAAACCCCTTTGGATTCTTGATACTAGCTTCATACATAGATTGCATTTGCACTTCAAGTTGGAGACTTTTATCAATTAGGAAGATTTCAAGATTTAGACATTTTCATAATGTATTTGTAATTGTTATAGAAGCAAATCTTTGTAATCATTTGTACCAAAAATGTACACAAATGAAATATTTAGTTCTATCTAGTACTTATGCAAATCCAGTACATGTACTATGGATATTTCAGAGTTGAGCATTTATATAAATAATTGTTGTGGAAATTTTAGTTCAGAGTATATATGAATATTTTAGCTAAGGGTCATTTTAATCACCTAAAAAATTATATTCGTTCATCAAGATGTACAAATGTTTTGCAACCTTAAGAAGATTTATTGTGTATAAAAACAAATTAAGGTTGAGAAATCCATTACAAGAGATCAAACTTTAGCAACGAACGACCATCAAGATTCAAATATCTTGAAGGTGTGATTGGGCTAGGTTCGACTCCTAAATACCTTTCACAAACTAGTTTTCCCTTATTTTACTTAGCAAAAAAATAACTTTTAATTTAGATATATACTTTCTCATCATATTATAATCCACTATATAAAAATAAAAATAGTAAAATCTATGTAATTTAATTATTAAGAAAACACTTTATGAACCAATATATATTATAAATAAGCTCAAGTATCATATTTAAGCTCGGGCTATTCTCCACATAAATGACACACTTATAAAAATTCAAATCCGCATAATAGAACAATTTTTCGTTTTTTTTTGGGGGTTTTTAACAACATTGTGGAGGCAGATTATGAGGATTGGGACGGTAGAAATCGTATAAAAATCTGTCCCATTTTGCAGATTTTGTTTTTCGCGCAGACAACATTTTTGTATGGAAATTCACCGTATCCTCATATGTATAACTAGAAAATTTATTCTTAGACTATTAGTCCTACTCAAAATATCATATCTGAAAATCTTTCCCTCTGTCAGAGTAACGAGAGGGAACCTGGGAACACGAAGTACGAGAACCATCGACAGAAGAGTTGTGGCCACGCCGATGACCATGGGCCGAAGAACGGTCGTGGGAGGCAAGGGATTTGGTGGAATTCTAACAATCATATAAGGGGCATTACAAAAAAGGATAAGGAAGATGAAGAAGTTGCTGAGGATGGGTGGTCTCTTCCAGACAGACCCTCCCCCCAACCCCGCTGATGTATGGGGTAAGAAGGTTGATATGGATCCGCCTCCTCCTCCTTTTGCCACTGCTCAAGCCACTTAGACTTTTTTTGATGCTTCTGGTTCTTCGGACTATATCCGTATTTTGTTAAGTTATTTTGATATTTCTGAGCTCGACTTAAGTAACTTTTTTCCACCTACCCCTTTTTTTGTGAATAATGTAATTTTATTATATACTTTATTTTACCTATTCATAAAAAAAAAATCAAATCATATCTGTAACAATTGTTACCTTTATTGTTAGTATATGCCCAGATGATCTGGTGCCGTAGGAGGCTTTGTTGCTTTGACTATAACCTTCTACAAATGTTGCCATTGGTCCATCAACACATGATCGTGATTGTGAAATGCACTGGCATTGAATTCGATGAATAACATATTTGCCCAAGAATTCGCTAGAACAATGGTACGGGAATCCACATACAATCCAATGATGAGATGTATTTTTAAATTCCTGCAACGACTAATTTTGTCATGCTTTTTTGACAATGGAATCGCTTTCTGCAATCATTTCTCTTCATTTTCAATCAACATTTTCGAATCTTGCCTTGAAATAATGTACAGATACTTGACTTTCTTTCTTGATGGGTTTCAGAAGCAGCGTTGATTGAATATCATTGTGGAACGTAGTTTGAAACTCTGCCATTGGACGATTCTCTGAAATGTTCAGATCTGTAGGACAGATTCCCAAAGTTGAAATCTCTGCCTGCTTTCCATTTGGGTTTTGATGGCACCCGTGTCTTTGTACCTTTTTTCTTTCCCTAGAGATCTTATGTTATTTATTTAACATCCCACAGCAAATTTCCTCATGGTGGGACCTCTGTTAGATCAGATATTGCCTGTGACTGTCTTATCCTTCCCTTGTGTCAGAAGCTTGACAAATGATAATCTCCCCCAACTGATATTTGTTTTTGTCCATGTTGGCTTTCTTTTCGAGGATTTAGGTTGATTTTGTTGATTTTGTGATGGAGAATATGTATTCTTGAAAGAGGTCACAAATTCAATCGTACTTCTTTTATGGACAGGGGTCCAGTCTCATATATTGTACGTCATCTATAAACCCAAAAACAGATCACATGATATCATGAACTATAAAAGAATCTATTTTCATTGTCATATCAAATTTTGACAAAGTATGAAAGAAACCTTATAGAATTCCAAATTCTGAATCTTTGTGTTATTCATATCTCCTCTCATTTGAAGGCTCTCTAATCAAATTTGATCCGATATACGATTGATATAACTATTTGAAATATCTCAGACACTATATTTTTAATTTTTTTTGTAAGAATTTTTCTTAACTGTATAACATGGTATTACTTTCTTCAAAAGTTCAGTTATGGATCTGAACACTCCATTTTAATCTTATAATGTCCCATCTGCATTCTATTGTAGTATAGAGGGCTTATGATTGTGTACTTTTAAAAGCTTTCTAGTACAATTGATGGAGTTGGTTCCAAGGTGACCTGAAAGTTGTCCACTTTGTCTTTGACAATAATTTTATTTGTTGTATGGTCATGAAACTTGATGTCAGGTTTATAATCTCTATGTATATGAATCTTAAAACTTTTGTCCTACCTCTTTCACAAGAAATTTTTGTCTTGAACAATGGTTTAGTGAAGTTGAATTTATCTTGGGTCATTGGAGCTATAAGCCAACCAATAAATATTGAATCATAAAAGTATATTCAGTTGTTGATCCATGATGTCTTGTTCACAATGTTGGATGAAATCATCCTTTTTTCTTTCACACTTAAACTTTCATTTGCTTTGTCCTTATGGCCTTTAAAACCAATATTCTTTTGCTAGAGCCTATAAGTATAAAAGCATGTTGAATATAATTTCTTCTTTCATCCTAGGATGATTTCATATATGGTCCAATCAAACACCTTTATGGACTTATGTATATGACCCACGAATCAATAACAAAACCAATAACTTTTTAAGGATTTGTTTTGTGATAAAATGGTTTAAACCGCGACACTACATGTCCGAAGACAAACTCTTAAGTCATTTTATAGAAATAAAGGAAATCAACTTTTTAAAAAAGGTATAAGATCATGTTTACATAATATATGATTATATAGTCAATTGAAATGTTATATATTTATATTCAAAAAAAAGAAAAAGAAAAAGAAAATAACATAATTACGTCATATTAGTAAATTCTTTTTACAAATATCATCATATAAAAAATTTCTTCATGTTTTCATATAGATTCAGTCTTCTCTCATCTTATCTTTTATCTTATAATTTTGAAACCAAGGAAATCTTAATTTATAGCCTTTTGGTATCACCCTAAATATTATTGAGTTTGCTATTAAATCACCCTTGCTTCTCACTAGCTAGATCACATGGTTAATTCTTAGTGACTAAATTGCATAATAACATACGTGATTGAAAGAGCTTCTAGAAAAAACTATGTAAATATTTATGAATCAACATTTTAAATCACACTTTACAATTCATCATTCAAATGAAAAAAACAATTTCAAAATTTGAACACTTAATTCCCTAAATGAAATAAGACAAGGTTAAGAAAAAGGGGAATGAAAAAATAGAAAAGTTTAAAAGAAAAGAGAGAAAAAAAAAAATGATGATATCCATACATAATCAAATAGATGGGAAATTAATAATTTAAAAAAGAAAAGAAAAAAAACTAACATAGAATGAAAGATATTACCAAGTAAAAATAAATATAAACAACAATACTAAAGCATAAAATAAGAGTTATTGGCATAGAATCAATAAAAATATTTAAGACATAATAAATCTATGATAAAAGAAAGCTAAGTCTTGGAATTATTATTTAAACTATTAATAAAAATCTTAATTAGGTGCCCTTAATATTATCCACAATATTAAAAATTCCTAAATCATATAATAAACTTAAAACTCCTTATCATGTTAATAATAGTCTTATTATGTCAAAAGGCGTAATAATTGTGGTGACAAGAAGTGGATTGTAATAGTGTGTGTTAACAAAAAACCTTATCTTAATTTGAGACCCATTTACATGTCAATTTATTAACATTTAATAATAAACATACTATTAAAAATATCTTATTAAATAAAAATAACTGATAAGTGAAACAAAATGTAGTGCTTCAAAATAAATTGCGTAATTTAAAATAATTCTTATGTAAATATTACAAAAAACAATCTCTTTTCTTGTTCATTTTCTTGACTAAGTTGTTTGGGTTGATTATTACAACCAAGTTTGGGTGTGGTGTACCCCAACAAACGAGGCCAAATGTGGGTTCCCTCAATTGTGACATCTAGACTAGAGGATTTCCAACAAGTGAAACTAAGCAATAAAAAATATATCAATATTATAGTGATTATAAAAACAACAATCAAAATAAGACCAATAAACTAAATAAGTAAATAAGTGCTCGTAGGGTTCTTAAAAGGAAATGAGCCAAAAAATAGAAAGAAAAAATAGGAGGTGATTAGAGGGAATGCCGATAGCTATTTACAAAATTTCACTCATGTAGTTTTTTCTTGAAACAAAAATTTATTTAAACTATAATTTATTATTAATTTAAAAAGATTTAATAATAATGACATATGACATAAATAAACTTAAGTAAAGTGGTGGGTACATGACCACACAAACATGCCCCATTAAGTGCAACTAAAGGAGTGTATAATATAGAGGATGCTAAAACCTTTAAAATTTGTCATATCAACAAGGCTTATTAACATGCCCATGTACAATAAACTCAATAATGAAGGACTTAGAACTCAACCATTCCCTCAAGACAAATTCCTTCCTTCAAAATGGTGTTGGTGTTTGACATGAAGATATTGAGGGTTTAATGAAGACCTAAGAAAAAGTGATAGTGCTCCTTTAGAGATCTACAAATATTAATTGATGTGCCAAATAGTCTCAACTTGATGAATATGGACAGCTATTATACATACATTGAAAAAGTCCACTTATATTGAACAATATTGGAGTTCATTTAGAAAGAGATATGGAAAGAGGTACACATTGAAAGTCTTCCCACTCTAAGATATGATATGAAGAAAGCAACAAAAAGGTTTCCAAAAATGATTCAATATTAATACTATTGATGCACTTTATTTTCCTTACATTTAATGTATTACTATATTGCATTATAAGCACCTAATTAAGATAAGCTCAATAATGTAGTTGTGTCAATTATTAATATGCCCATGTCTCATACACTTGATTGGCACTTATCTACTATCAGTTGAGTTACATTTCTTCTATCATTGTATTTATCTCCATCTACCTTGCATATCTCGTTTTAGTTAGATCCATCTATCATGGATGCCTACCTATAGTTAGTTTCAAGTATTCACACATTACCTTAATCTATATAAGCATCGGTTTATTTGGACTTTATAATAATAATTCATCTATTATTCATTATAATAATTTTGTTAGTTATTTCTTTGTGCTTCTTATTAGCATGTTTATTTAGATTTTCTTGTGGAAGGTTTGTTAGTTTGGTAGTTCACAGATTTACATAATGTTTCATTATTCATACATGGTACTAGAGCCAACTCTATTCAAACCTCTTCCTATCACGAGCTTCCTATTGATGGTTTAAATATTTTCATGGATCTTATTTGGATGAGGTTTAAATGTAGTTTTCAAGTTACGTCTATTAGAGTGCTAGAGGTCATTGACCACATGGAGCTTCTTGAGTTAGATTGGAGCTCATCATAATTTCTATAGCATCCAAAAAGGTAAGAATTCTCTCTCCTTTTTTGTTTTATTCTTGATATTTTGAAGTCGAGTTTTTCCTTTTTGGTTGCATACATTATTAGTAGTTTTTACAAACACTCATTTTTGGAGCATTTGGGTACAAAAAAGGAGTGCACCATTGTGTTTGAAGTGGTTGAGTTCTATAAATTGATATATTTTTTTCAAAAATAGATTAGGTGAAGATTCCTTTTTAACTTAGGGACATCATACAACCTCCTCATGTAGTATTTGTATGATATTTTTATTTTTTATTTTTTTTGTACATTTGTAATTTAAAAATAAAAAATAAAAAAAATATTTATTTAGCACAAGCCACACACTTTGTATAAAAATATAATTAAAATAAATAAATTCATTGAAGGTGGGGAGTACCCCTATATCACTACCATGGGAGGGTACTATAGTACCTTGACATGACAACCCCTTAACCCTTACCCCTTTGTAAGTGGTGATGTGATGTTTTGGATCTCACCCATCCCTATAAGGTGGATAGTGCTTCTAACTTTTCTCCCATAAATTGATAAAAAGGTAACATTGTTTTGCCCAATTTCATGTTCAATCAACTCCATCAGGGCATCACCACCACTCAATTCACCCATCATCATGATCAAGCTACCAATCGTCTAGCAAAGTGCCTTTGATTTAAAGTACCACCAATTTGCACTAATTTTTTGATATCTTGATTAGAAGCACCACCCACAAGTCATATCCAATGTTAACATTACTTGTGGGTCACTTGCCAATCACTAGAGCATCATTAGGGGTAGATAACCCCCTTCATTTAAAATTGGAGAGAAATGTCAAAGACCACTAAAATTGATCATATGGTGTATATTTTTTGACAATGTTTTTTGAAATGGGATATAGTTTTGTGTGCTCTATGGTGATGTAGATAATTCCTAGATTGAATACCGAATTTCAAATAAAATATCAATGCATTTTTTTTGTTTAGTTCTCATTTTAGGAGCTTTGAAGAGCCATCACTTGTGCATATAAACTCCTTTTTTGTGTCTATTTGTTTTTGAAAGTACATATTATGTGTGTACTTCATTTTGATTCTTTCCATTTCTTCTCATTTTGTAATAATAGCATAAGTTGTCTCATTCATTATGATTGTGACACTTGGTGCTAGCTCATTTAATTTTGCATTAGGGTTTTGCATCTAGGGTGTCATTCATCCTTTTATTAGGATTCATTCATTCATTGCACCATATATTCTTTTGTTCTTGATCGAAAGAGAATTCTTAGGATGTGTTGAGTGAATTATCATTGCTTGATATTTCTTTGTGGCAGGAGGTGTGCTTATAGATGATTCTTGACTTGTGAGGTTGAATCATCAACTTCTACATCGTATGAGAGCTCCAGATCTGCTAAGTTTTTGTCTTATTTTTTGGAGATCCAACTTGAGGATAAAAATTCGCTCATCTTGGAGAAATTTTTTTTTTGGGTTCTTTGAGCCATCTTTAGTTTTTTGAGATAATTTTAGTTTCCTAATTTTAGATTAGGTTTCTCTTGCTTTCTATAAAGCAAGCCATTCATTGTAATCCATCCAATTCAAATTTTTAGGTTAATCTAATTATCATATTTCTCTTTGGATCAATTCCCTCTCATGGTTACATAGCATTAATCATGGTTTCTTCTCTTCAGATGTGATAGGTGTTTTTCTTGCAAGTGTTTCATGGGATTGTGAGGTTGAAAAAACGATGCAGGATCACCAGTGTAGTTCTTACCGGTTGAGCAGTTAGCAATGGAATTGCTTGGAGATCGTGGCATGTCTTCTTGTTTGAGAGTAGCGTTGTGGTTTTGGGTTTATTCCCTTGAGTTCATTGTCTTTGTCATGTTCGATTTTCATGGCATTTGGATTTGATCCCGGTGAGTTATCGATTCCGGTATTGGCCCGGTTGATATGTTCTTACTAGTTAGTCTTGCATAGTGTTGAGCAAAGTTGGATCGGGTTGCGGTTGATTCCTGTGACTTGTAGATCATTGATTTATGTTTCTTGTGCCTTTTCTGATGTTTCCGGAGGACCGCGTGATGTTTTGTGCATTGGTAGTTGTTCTTAATGACTTGAGCTGACTTGTTATTGTTTACACGTTTCATGAACCGGTTGGTCTTTGGGCCGACTTGATCGAGTTATTATTATTTGCAGATGGTATAAAGGGAAGTTTGTGAATCATTTGAGAAGACAGAAGATAGAAGATAGAAGGCTGAAGTTCGAGATCGAGCAATATGTAGTTTCCAGAGAGATTCTGGTCTAGGAAGACTGAAGCCGGGATGCCTGAAGTTTGGATTAGTGCAGAACAATGCTGACTATTACTGGAGACCTATTTGACAATCAAAAGATTTGCGGATCTTAAATTTGTATATTGATTTTGATGAGATTCTGGTCTGGGGAGACTGAAGTCGGGATGGTTGAGGTCCGAATCAGTGCAGAACAGTGGAAGTTGTTACCAGATGATGATTTGTTGAGAGGTTGATCTGCAGATCATAAGTTGTAAGAGTTGTTTTGTAATCCTGGGCTGCGATCCAACATGCGGCATATGTAATTCTTCAAGTTGTTATAAGATTTGTTCATAAGTTGTTTACCAGTTATGTATTTTGCGATGTTATCGGTTGTTCTTTCTTCTTTATATGGGTTTGTATTACTGGTTACCGATATTTCTTGCATGTTTTTTGTGTTAGGCTGCAAGGATGGGTTGTCCTTGATTGGATCTCCCTACCTTGATTGCATCAAGTGGTATCAAAGTTGGTTTGTGAACTTGTTGTTGGAGGAAGACGCAGTTATGCACCGGTTGGTTGGAAAAGGAAGTTGAGGCAGCTTGTGGACTTGTTCACATCGTCAAACCAGATCAAGTGATGGGACTCACTTTTCAATTAACCTTGAGAGTCTGATACAGGAGAACTGGTGTAGTTCTTACCATTTGAGTAGTGGAATTGCTTGGAGATCGTGGCATTTCTTCTTGTTTGAGAGTTTAGAGTTGTGTTTTTGGGTTTATTCCCTTGAGTTTGTTGTCTTTGTCGTGTTCGAGTTTCATGCCATTTGGCTTTGATCCCGATGAGTTATCAATTCCAGTATTGGCCTGGTTGATATGTTCTTATCGGTTAGTCTTGCAGAGTGTTGAGCAAAGTTGGATTGGGTTGCGGTTGATTCTCGTGACTTGCGGATTGTTGATTTATGTTTCTTGTGTCTGTTTTGATATTCTCGGAGGACCGCGTGATGTTTTGTGCATTGGAATTTGTTCTTAATGATTTGAGCTGACTTGTTATTGTTTACACATTTCATGAACCGATTGGTTTTTGGGCCGACTTGATCGAGTTATTATTATTTGTGGATGGTATAAAGGGAAGTTTGTGAATCATTTGAGAAGATATAAGATAGAAGATAGAATATTGAAGTTCGAGATCGAGCAAGATGTAGTTTTCGGAGAGATTCTGGTCTGGGGAGACTGAAGTGGGGATGACTGAAGTCCAGATAAGTGCAGAACATTACCGGAGACCTATTCGACGAGCAAAAGATATACGGATCTTAGATTTGTATATTGATTCTGGCGAGATTTTGGTCTGGGGAGACTGAAGCCGGGATGGTTGAGGTCCGAATCAGTACAGAACAGTGGAAGTTGTTACCAGATGATGATTTGTTGAGAGGTTGATATGTGGATCATAAGTTGTAAGAGTTGTTTTGTAATCCTGGGCTGCGGTCCAACATGTGGCATATGTAATTCTTCAATTTCTTATAAGATTTGTTCATACTGTTTACTGATTATGTATTATGAGATGTTACTGGTTGTTCTTTTTTCTTTATCTGGTGTTATATTACCGGTTACCAATATTTCTTGCATGGTTTTTGTGTTAGGCTGCAAGGATGGGATGTCCTTCATTGGATCTCCCTACCTTGACTGCATCAAAAATTAAGTCCAAAATGGTATCAGAGCTCCATATCTGCTAAATTCCTAATCATTCTCTAAGAGATCCAACCTTGAGGAGAAAAATCAACTCATCTTGGAGGAAAAAGATGTTTGGGTCCTATTCTTTGCATTTAAAAACTATTTGGGTCATTCTTAGTTTTCCAAGATTCATCATATTTTATGAGAAAATAAAAAACAAAAGAAGCTAAAAGCAACACAAAAAATCAAAAATCAAGATTCAACCATAACTGTTTTTTTTTGTAATTTTTTAAGAAAAAAGATTTCTAGGTTGGTTTCTTCAACCCGAAAAATGATTTTGCATAAATCAAATCGCAAGGGCCATGTTTTGTAGGTTGTTAGTTGGCTAAGTTTAGCCTATTATTCTTTTTGTCATAAATTTTGCATACAATATTGAAATTGGGCAAACATGATATCATTGTAAGGTATTTTCGAACACTTTCTAGTGGTCTGAGTCTCATCATTGGATTCAACTCCAAATATCTACTACACTCAGTTAAATTCACATATTCAATTTTAGCTTATGAGCTCATATCTTCTCACCAATATCTTTGATTTTCATGATTCTTGTGGCATTAGAAAGGTGATTTAGAGATCTTAAGATCTATACATGAAATTTTTATAGATTTTTCTCCAAGTATATTTTATTTAGAATTTTATGTTTTCACTATCTAGTAAATTACTTGGATGTTTTAGAACCTGGAATGGATTTTTTGTGGGAGGGATCTTTATTTGATTTTGTTTACATATAATGAGGTTTTTGGGGTTTGATTATTTTATTTTTGGAGGTATAATGGGTTTTTCTATTTATCCTTTTGTTATTAGCTTGGCAAAGGGCAATTATGAGTCTTGGCAAAAGGGCATCTTGACACATCTTAGGTGGCTTGATTTTTTGCCTTATCTCTATGGAATCATCCCTCAACTAGACTCGGAGAGGAGTAAGCATGCTTGGAGGATCATTAATGATCATGTTGTAGGAGTGATTGGTTCTAGTGTTGATTTTGAAACTTACTAGACATTAAATGTCCCCACACACTTTGGAGTCGCCTTTGGGAGATCTATGGAGACCCTCATATATCTCCATTTCTAGAGGATTTTGTAGTAGATTGTCTCATTCCTCTTATACATGTAGATTATAGACCCTACGATAGTGGTATTTTTGAGATGCTTAAGTATATCACAAGTCTTTCATGTCCCAATGGGTCAAAGAATTATCTCTCAATTATCACTCCTCATATTGAGACAACATCTCAAGCTTCATCATATTCTATTGTTCCTGATTAGATTGGCATTGGCTCTTGCATGACCCCCATTGATTTAGTGCAATAGGACATTGTTCTTCCAAACACAGCTACTTGGGATTTATATCTTACATACATATCATCCTTTTTTGTGGAGTCTCATATTGTAGATCTAGATGACTGTTTTGAGGACATTCATCTCCTCTTTTTTGATAGCCAGATCATTGTTGTCAACCCATAGTCATCACTTGTGGAGATTGTTCTACATAATTTTTCACAAAGTCTTGATTTGTCACCTCCTACGTTGATTGGGCATGCAACTGATTGGTTTGTGGCACCATCATGGACACAATTATATTTGGAAATTTTCTAGAGGCACACTCTATTTGGATTTAGATTCCTACTTCTAATTTATGGGAGTGGCTTCCCATATCTCCAATGGATTTGTTTTTTTCTAAGGGGATAAATGATGTTTGTAGGCAATGGATTATATTATTTCTTTAGGTGTTCATCAATAGCATGTGAGCTACTTCTTCATGAGGGATCCACGTCCTCATTTTCTCTTCTATAAGGGGGTAACTTGATTCTATCGATGTGACCAATTCAGTACTTGGGGGGACATCTTCAATCCTTCACTCTTGTTACATGTAATCTTTTGAATTTCTTTTTCCTTCTTTTGGAAGGAATTTTGTCCCACAAGGTTTTCTCATTTTCTTTATTCGTGAGATTTACATTGGTTTGTACATAGGTACCTAATCATGTTGTTTTTAACAGTACCCATCATTCCATGCTTGTATTCATGCATTCATTATCTCTTTAACTTATCCTTAAGTTAATCTTAAGGGGGATTGGTGAAGTAATTAGGAAATTCTCTAATTATTTATTGGGTCCTTTATAATGACTTTATTCACTTAAGCCAAACTTAAAGGTGCTTTTTAATCTTTTATTAGATTAAGCTAATAATAGTTCACTTAGTTGAGCTCATTTTAGTTTCCTAATTTTAGATTAGGTTTCTCTTGCTTTCTATAAGAAAAGTAATTCACTGTGATCCATCTAATTCATTTTACAAGTTAATCTAATTATGGGATTTCTCTTTGGATAAATTCTCTCTCATGGCTTAATAGCATTAATCATAGCTTCTCTTCAGATGTGATAGGTGTTTTGGTTGCAGGTGATTCATAGGCTTGCGAGGTTAAACAAATAACTCCAACAAGTCATTTTTGGACATTGTGATAATCTATTATAAGCACTTTGAGAATTTTTAAATGCACCAAATTTTTGTACCTATGTAATGTTTGATTAATGCTATTATACCTCTCATTTAGTTTCATCTACATCTTTAGTTTTTGATTAAGGAAAAAATAGGTTTTAAGGGACCCGAAACCCGCTTACATAATGAAAGATGAGCATGAAAGAAACAAAACAAAACAGCTGCGAAAGACCAGCACAAAAACCAGCAGCTGGGACAAAAAGACAACAAGGAGCCAACAAGAAATTAGCCTCCCAGACCCAACATTACATATCGCTTGAATACTTTTATAGACTCCTCAACATTCTGAACCAAAAGCATCATCGCCTTGGCCGCTTCCCTCAGATCATTGCTCTCCTGTCTCAGCTGTATATTTTTCATTTTGGTCTCCATCTCAGTAGTGCTCTGCTTGGTCCTTCGCCTGGAAATCTGATGAGTGGTGCTGGAAGTTGGAACATCTTCAATGATTACCAGATTCTTATCCTGATTTTTCCTCTTCAAATGATCCACCAGAGCATTCATATTTTGTGACGAAACTTTTAGGACCTAAAGGCTGTGGTTCATGAAACTTTTTAGAGCCTTCTCAATACGGGCCACCCGGGTATTGATATTGTCTTTATCCTCCTCTGCCTGTTCTTTCAGCATTCTGACAATATCCTCAAGATGTTTCAAATCCCCTTTGATCAGGTCTTTTTCCAACCACTCTTCCATCTCAATTTCCTCCTCGGCTTCACTGGTTTCCATCTCCTCATTATTTTTCCCAAAATTAGATTCCTTAATCAACTTATTTATCTTGTTATTCAGATCCCTCTATTTACTTTGCATACTAGTAATGTTGTCCACAACCCATTTCTGGAAATTGAAGGATTCCAGGATACAGTTATAGGCAGTGTTCAAAATGGTATTCGCAGAATCCCTACCCTGCTTAGTGCCTACAGAGTTAGGGTTGTCTTCCTCCTTAGAGTGCAGAGTGACATTCCTACTATCTAAGCCCATAGGGTTATAGTGAGGGTTTTCAGAATTACCCCCATCTTCCTCTTCACCCACATTCTCATCCTTCTCACTCTCCATTTTAGTTTCAGTATCCTTCCCCTTTTCCTCCTCCACATCACAGTGCACCTCCATTTCCACATTTTCACTATCTGCTCTCCTTTTTTTGTGGGTAGGGGAATTAGGTCGATCCTCACCCGAATCAGAATCTTTGCAACTCTCAAAAATGTGTGCATTGGTGATCAGGGGGTCATCTTTGGTAGCCCTAGCCTTTTCCTTTAGATATTCATAGATGAGCAATATAAGCCCCTAATGGGCTATAGGGTAAGACTTAGGCTTTTTAGCGTGACCAGCTAGACTTTCATTCAAAGAAGACGCTAATAATATGGCAAGAAAATTTTAGCCCCATGACGGAAGTGGTTAAGAATTGCAAAATGATAATTATAGATTTTAGTAAATCTACCGTCAACAGTGAGAAACTCCATTAAAACCCTTAAAACTTTTTGCCAAAAGGGCTTTACCTACTGGGGAATGTAGTAGGAAATGTTGTCTTTTTTGACCAACTTGCCCTTCTCATCCTCTGATTTCAGGAAGTTTCTGAACACTTCAGCTGCATACTTCCGGTCTCTGTAGAATTTAGTACCCTCCTTCTAAAGACCCATTACCTCTGCAACCAGATCCTTGTCAATTTTCCATATCTCCCCGAACAAGGTGACTCTGTTGTTGCTCCAACCTCTAGCAAAACCATGTGACACTGAATTTCTGCTTTCGTGGAGCTTTCCCATATAGTCAGTAAAGCCATACCTATGAAGCCTTCTCCACACTTTTCGTTCACTCTTCCAGTTATCGCATCTTGGGGGCTCATTCCTATTTAAATTACCCACCATTTTGAACAACAAGTCGAAGTTCCCAAAGATGTTATTCATAGTTCGCAGGCATAACCCCAAGTTCTCGTTTAGAATTCTGGAGTTACAGAACAGAGGCTCCTTCGTAACTTTGAAACTTATGTTAATTGCCACATAGAACCAACATTTATTATTATAATTATCCTCACGCATATGATCATAGAAATGATGCCCAAAGGCAATCATTAACTGACAGTTAATCCGCCACCAAAATCTGTCTTTGGAATCCACTCCCCAAAAGATAATCATGATATTAACTCGACCCATTGATACGATCAAAAAATAATTGCTCTCTAACATCCCTTTTACAATGAATATCTCCAATATATTTAACATCATCCTTTAAATTGACCCCTTCATTAGCTAAGATATCCGCAACCTTATTGCCTTCTCTTAGGGTATGAGTTATGATAATACTAACATAGTTATTTAACAATTTTTTAGCACTTTCAACTAAGTTAATAATATTCCAAGATACAAAGTTTATACCTTTGAGGGCCTGGATGATGTTTAGGGAGTCCCCTTCCAGCCAATTTTTTTTAAATTTGAATCCCTGAGCAAGCTGGAGGCTTTTTAGCATGGCCATAGCTTCAACCACATGATTATTTTGGACCCCAAAAGGTGAAGCAAAAGTCGCAATGCAGACTCCTTAAGCATTTCTGATAACTCCTCCACCACCAGACTTCCCAGGGTTGCCTTTAGCCGCCCCATCAAAATTCACCTTTATCCAATCATGATCAGGAAAGCGCCAGACAATATTATCTCTCCTATTCTTATTGGCAGATCTGCAGACTCTGTGTATTAGGTTCCATTCAATGAGGATACCTTTCTCCATATCACTAATAAACCATTGCTTATTATTCCTATGAGGAATATTGATGTTCTCTTTTATAGCCCTGCAATTTTTTTCAAAAACCACCTGAGAGGTGCACTTAGCTTCCCTAAATATTTTGTTATTTCTCTCTTTCCAAATGCCCCAGCAAGTCATGGGGAGGGTCAAGGACCAAAGGTTCTTGATAAGATGGCATTTGGTGGGGAAAATCGATTGCCAAATAATATCCTTGAGACTCTTATTCATAACCTAATCAACTTTCCATTTCTCCCATAGCTTACTTCAAATTTCCCAGGTAAATGAGCAGTGAAAAAAAAGGTGATCAACTGATTCTTCCTCTTTCTAGCAAAGCTCACACCTATTAGGGAATTTAAAACCTCTTCAAACCAAATTGTCAATAGTAAGGATCCTATTGTGAGTAGCAAGCCACAAGAACATATTGACTTTAGGGATCAAAATGTTGTTCCAAACTTTACTCCAAATGGGATCACTGGTCTGAGAAAAAGTGTTTTTGTAGGTAGAAGCAATCATAAATTCTCCTCTAGGATTGCTTTTCCAGAGATAAACATCATCATAGTCTTTATTAAGAGAAAAGGACATCAGCTCCTTCTGGATCAGGGAAAATCCCACATGAATAACATCAAGCCTCACCCATTTATTCTCCTTCCAGTAGTCACACACTATAACTCCAAACCTCCTTTTACATTCCTCAATAAATTGACTGTTGCCTTGATCAAAAAGAGCTTCACTCTTCATCCAAGGATCCTCCCAAAACCTTATTTTATCACCTTTTCCAAGGACCCATCCAGCTCCAGCTTTGGCCACTTTTATGGATTTGATAATACTATTTCAAATGAAGGATCCAGCAGGGACGTCTTCAGAATTAAGGATCTCCTGGATAGGCTGATTCTGAATATATTTATCAAACCGGATTTGATTCCAATCTTTCTTGGTATCATAAGCTCTCCATTAATTGTTTTGCTAGGAGAGCTTTATTAAAGGTTTTTAGGGCTTTAATCCCCAACCCCCCTTTGTTCTTTAGTTTACAAACTTTTTCCCAAGCAACCAAGGATATCCTTTTTTTTTCTTCAACTCCTGACCATAGAAATCTCTTCTGGATTCTTTCCAAAGTTTCAACAATTTTAGCCAGGATACCAAATAAACTAAGAGCATAAACAGGGAGGTTCTAGAGTGTAGCTTGAAGGAGCTGCAACTTCCCAACCTGAGATAAGATGGAACCTTTCCACCCAGCAAGTTTTTGTTGAGTTTGTCAATGAGCATATTCCAAAAGGAGTTTGGGGGAACTAAACCCAAGGGAAGGCCCAGGTAGGTGGAAGGGAACATGTCCACCTTGCAACCAATAATTTTAGCAATTCTCTGTTGTCTAGTGACCAGAGTGTTCATGAAGTATATAGCCGATTTGTCCCAATTGACTTGTTGACCAGTAGCCAAAGCATAAGAATTAAGAGAAGTTTTGAAGGCATCAGCCTCCTCAATAGAAGAATATCCCATGAGGATAGTATCATCAACAAACTGTTGATGAGAACAAAAAACATTAGTGAAGGAAGGTTGAAGACCTTTGATGATTTTATTCACTTTCAAATTATGTATCAATCTGCTCATGCTCTCTGCCAGAATGGTAAAAAGAATAGGAGATATGGGATCTCCTTGTCTGAGCCCCCTTGATGATTTAAAGAATTTAGTAGGAGATCCATTAATGAGAATTGAAAACATAGGAGTGGTGATTAGCTCTCTGGTAATTTTGGTTATCTTCTCATCAAATCCAAAAGCCTCCATGATTCTGAAAAGAACATGCCAATCCACTCTATCATAAGCCTTTGCCAAATCCAATTTTATCAGAAATCCTTCTTTTTTAGCAGCATTGAGGGAATGAATATTCTCATGCACAAGAATGATAGAGTCCAAAATCTGCCTGCTAGGGACAAAACCTTTTTGCTCCTCAGAGATGATGAAGGGGAGAACAACCAAAATTCTAGTAGTCAAAACTTTGCATATGATTTTGTAGAAAGAGTTACATAGACTTATTGGCCTAAATTTTCCCATTGAGTCCGCCCCAACAACTTTAGGAATTAAGGCGATAAATGTGGAATTAAGTTCCTTAAGGATTCTTCTAGAGCCAAAGAATTCTTTGACCGCATTAACTGTGTCTTCTCCCACAATATGCTAGAATTCCTGGAAGAAAAACATTGGGAAACCATCAGGACCCGGAGCTTTATCCCCTTGAAATGAAAAACCAACTTTTTTAATTTCTCCAGCAGAAGGGATAGCAGAGAGGGCCTTATTCTGAATAGGATTAATGATCTTGGGAATGATATTAACCAGATTATGTTGCTGGGTATAATCAATGTCCTTGTTCCTGGTGAGGAGCTGATTGAAGAAACTGACAACTTCATCTCTAATTTCATCCTTATTAATAAGAGTTTTGTCCTCAACAATTAATCTAGAAATTATCTTCGCAGCTTTATGTTTCAAAGAAGTCATGTGGAAGAATTTAGTGTTTCTGTCCCCAGCCTCCAACCAAATCACCCTAGATCTCTGTCTCCAATAGATTTCCTCCCTAGAGATAATGTTGTGAAGTTTGACTAAAACATCATCTTCCATGGCTTTGGAATACTTTTTATAGCCATCTTTTTGTATTGAATTTTGGATCTGATCTAGTTCCTCCTTCAACTTTTTCTTTGAATAAAAAATATCACCAAAGACCTTCTTGTTCCATATCTTAATGTTGACTTTGATATTTTTAAGTTTTTTGGCAACTTTATACATGGCAATTCCATTCACATAAATATTCCACCAGTTGGCAATAGAATTTTCAAGATAAGGGTGGGAAATCCACATCTTTTCAAACCGAAAAGGGAAGCTCTGATTATTCTTGAAATTTTTAGCAACAAAAGTGATGGGATAGTGATCCGAACCAATTCTATTGATAACAGATAGGGAACATCTATGAGAGAGAATCCAATCATTAGTGACAAGGGATCTATCAAGTCTTACCTGAATGAGGTCTTCACCATCCCTTCGGTTAGACCAGGTGTAGGAAGCTCCATTTAGATCCATATCAATGAGAGCATTGAAGTTGATAAAGTCCATCAAGTTAGATCTGCTGTCCAATTGAGCTTGAGTTCCCCCAGATTTGTCATTGCCTTGCAGAGGAGTATTGAAATCTCCCATCACAACCCAGCTATTCATAGGGAAAGATCTTCTTTTTTGCTGGATTTTATCCCAGAATTTGCTTCTAGCAGATTTGGAGTTAGGGGCATAGATATTGGTAAGCACACATTCCTTTCCTTCATAGATGCTTTTAACTTTCAGGGATATTATGTTGCCATCTTCATCAATCATTTCTCCAGAAATGGTTTTCTTGTTCCTGAAAATCGCTACCCCCCAGAAGCCCTAATCGAGCTGCTGCCACAAACCCCTCCATTTTTAAAGAAGTTTAATTTCTCCACTTTCTCTTTACTCATTTTGGTTTCCTGAACCAGGATGATATCCAGATTTTGATCTCGAATAAGGTTCTGTAATATATCCTGTTTGTTGAGACCATTTAGGCCTTTGATATTCCATGATATTACCTTCATTTGGAAACCTAAGGGCAAGATTCCTTTATAGTTCGCTACCTTCCATCAGCTATATTTTTCTTGCTCTCCTAATCCCTATGCCATTTCATAGTTTTACGTCCTAGTGGGGATTTTGAAGTACCAATATCAGCCTTGGACCTGGTCCTGGTTTTTACCCCATTAAGGCCTCCTGCCTTCTTATTTTTTATTTTTTTTCCATTCCCTGTTATATCTTCTTCTTGTTCCTCTATAGGCTTGTCTTGAATATTACTCCATAGTTCTTCTCTTTTCTGGGATGATGTGGGCGTTTCAACTCCAATATTCTGGAATAACGCATTTAAATTTACCCGAGGCGATCCAAACTTGTTGCCACTTCCAAGTTTAATTTCATGTCCTTCAAATTCATCTAGGCACTGTTCATCTTTTTTTGATATAGAATCTTGAAGGTCCTCATAATGAGAATCGGTGATATTCTCAATCTCACCATCTTCAAGAGTCTTTGCACTGATTTCATTCTCCTTCTCCTGTGTCTGTAGAGCCTCAAAAGTATTAATTGTTTTGATCTCAAACTCCCTGATTTCATTCTTGTTATTCTCCTTCAAAGGGGGATTCTTAGGAGGGTCATTTCTATCTCCTTCTGATGGTTCTGGAATATTGACAGAGCTTCCGCTTTGTCCTTCCAACTTGTTACCTTCTTTTTTATTATTCTTTTCTTTCCATACCTGTTTGTGGGTGTTTACCAACACCAATTTTTTTAGGGTTACTGGGGAAAGCCTTAGCCCAGTGACCAACTTTTTTGTAAGAAAAACACACAAAGGGGAGTGATTCAAACTCTATTGTCTGTTCCCATAACCCAAGTTTGGAACATATATCAATAGTGCTAGGAAGGTTTGTCTTCTGCGAAATATTGACACACATGCGCGCATAAACCAATCTTTTGCGAGATGTAGTCATTGGATCTATCGCCACAAGCTCCCCAAAGGAGTTAGCAATTCCTGAGAAGACATCCTCCACCCAATATTCCATCGGCAATCCTGGCAGCCTTATCCAAACTGAAGTAGATTCAAAGAAAGAGTCATTGAGTTCCATGTTAGGAGACCATTTTCTAATAGATAAAGAAGATTTACCAAACATCCAGGGGCCACTGCTTAATGCTGTTTCCATATCTTCCCCACAAGAGAATGAGAAAATAAAAAAACCTCTGGACAAGGCTGAGACATCAACCTGACCTTTCATTCTCCATTTTCTCTTTACAAAAGACCTAACATCCTCAATATTGGGTCATGGTCCAACAAACTTCCTCACCAGAGAAAACTCCATTAAAGAGATACTATGATCAATAACCAAATTAGGAACCTCAATAGCAAGTTTGCCCATTTTATTATCAGATATATCTTTCACAAAGGGGAAAGACGATTTACCAGTCGGTTTTCCAGTTGTTTTCCTTTCAAAAAGACTACTCCAGGGTTTGGAAGCTTGCACCTCCTTGATCTTTTCTGAGTCAACTTTCACCGCCTCGGGGCTCGATTCTTGGGAGTCTATCATCTTTTTGCGGTCAAGAGGAGGGTCCCGTAGCCATGGGTCCCCATCCTGTCTCCCATCCTCATCATCCATCGCTTGTCCTTGAGATGCAGTGGATTCAGACCCAGAGGATCCAGACTCGATGTTCCCTCCATTTCCAATTTTCACATCTTCATCTTTAGTTGCGTTGGTAGGATATACCCAATTTTATGGAAACATACATCCACAACAAAGGAGATGTAGTACCAACACCTATAAGGGAAATGATATACAAGAGACACACTCTTTGAGATACTTTTATTTTGGGTATACATACAGGCTCAAAAGATGTATTATAGTTAGAGCTATAGATTTATGTGTATGATAATCATGCAATATATAGAAATAGATAGAATTACGTATATACAAACAATGTAATGAGAATAGATGTATGCATGTATGTAATGTAATGTAATATATTGTATGAGAAGACATAAGACATTTGATGCAATAGAATTATACACGGTTAAATAATCTACTACAAATTGGTGTAGTTCAAATGTATTTTGTAATGATACATATTATGCATGTTAACAGATAGATTTTTTTAATTTCACATATCCTTTCATCCCACAACATTCTACCATATAAGCTTTGATCCTCTTCCCATCCTTAAGATCGAATATAAATACATCATTAAAGAAACTTAATCTTAGATCTCTAATTTACAACCATTCTTGCCAACATCTTGGTTCTCTTGCCAGGACCTAATTATGAGGATACAAAAGATATTTAAACCCCACACATATATATATGAAGTAGCATCGAACTAAGAAGGATTACAATTAAAGAGAAACACAATTTTACGGTTTTTAGTAGAATTCTCTAGGTTCTAGCCTCGTGAGAAGGGGTTAAGCACCTATGAGATGGTGAGTAGAAAGGGGGAATCTCGAAGGGATCTTTGAAGAGGTGCAACCCTTAAAAGAAGTGAAAAGATAAGCAAAGAAATCTCTCATAGATTTACCAATGATTTTTTGGTTGTGCTGTTTGTTTGGATATATTTTATTGACGATTTTGCTTGGTTGTAGCCTCAGACAATTTGCATAGCAGGGTTCAACAATATTATTTGGCGGATTCATATAATATGCAGACGTATTAATCACTAGACAGTCCCGAGCTATTTTTTATGGCTAGTGCAATACAATTTCCGGCAGGTGTTTCCAATTATTTTTGGCTATAGTTTTATAATCTCTACCCAACTCACCTAATAGTAGTTGGTTGACCTTTGTTACAACCATTGAGGTTCTTTCATATCGTAGCCATTATAAAAGTTGGATTGGCTTTTTTTTAGCCATTAATATTGGTTAGACAATCTAGTCCCAACTTTTGTCTTCATATCTCTTCATTTCTTAAGAATTTTGTAGTAGATTGTCTCATTATCCTTACATATGTAGATTGCATATTCTATGATAATGGTATTTTTGAGATGCTTAAGCATATCATAAGTCTGTTATATTTCGATGGGTCAAAGACTTGTCTCTCAATTCTCACTTTTCAGATGGAGACACCATTTCAATCTTTCTCATATTCTATTGTTCTTGATTAGATTGACATTGGCTCTTGCACAACGCCCATTGATTTGGTGCAATAGGACATTGTTCGTCTAGACACAACTACTTGGGATTTGTATCTTACAGGCATTAATTCCTTGTTTGTGGAGTCTCATATGTCAGATATATTGGATTCTTTTGAGGGCATTCATCTCCTCTTTGTTGATAGCCACATAACTGTTGTCAACCCATAGTCATCGCCCATGGATATTTTTGTACATCAGTTTTCACGAAGTCCCGATTTGTCAACTCCTATATTGATTGGGCATGTACCCGATTGGTTTGTGGCACCACCATCTTTCATGGACACAATGACATTTGCAAAAAATTTTAGAGGCACATTGTATTTGGATTTGGATTCTTACTTCTTCCAATTTATGGGAGTGGCTTTTCATATCTCCAATAGATTTGTTTCTTCCTAAGGGGAGAAATGTTGTTTGTAGGCAATGGATCATGTTCTGCCTTTAGGCGTTTAGCATTAGTATGGGAGCTACTTCTTCATTGGGGGATTCATATCCTCATTTTCCCTCTTCTATGGGGGATCTTGATTTTACCTATGCGACCGATTCAGTACTTGGGGGGACATCTTGAACCCTTCATTCTTGTCACATGTGTACTCTATTCTATTTCTTTTTCTCTTTTGAAGAGGAGCTTTGTCCCACTGGGTTTTCTCCTTTTCTCCATTTGTGACACTTGCATTGGTTTGTACATAGGTAGGTACCTAATCGGGTATTTTTGCTAGGACCCATCCATCCATCCTTGCATTCATGCATTCATTGGCTCTTTAACTTATCCCTAAGTTAATCTTAAGAGGGGTTGTTGGAGTAATTAGGACATTATCTAATTATTTAATTAATTGGGCCCTTTAATAATTTTATTCACTTAAGCTAAACCTGGGTGTTTTTTATTCTTTGATTAGATTAATCTAATAATAATTCACTTAATTGAGATAATTTTAGTATCCTAATTTTAGATTAGGTTTCTCTTGCTTTCTATAAAGAAAGTAATTCATTGTAATCCATCCAATTTATATTACAAGTTAATCTAATTATCATATTCCTCTTTAGATCAATTTTCTCTCATGGTTGCATAACATTAATCATGCCTTCTTCTCTTCAAATGTGTTAGGTGTTTTGCTTATAGGCGATTCATGGGCTTGTGGGGTTGGACAAATAACTCCAACAATTCCTTTTTGGACATTGTGATAATCCCTTATAAGCACTTTGAGATTTTTAAATGCACCAAAATTTTGTACATACCTATGCAATATTTGAGTAATGCTATTTTACCACTCATTTAGTTTCATCTACATCTATAATTGTGTTGGTATGATATACCCAATTTTATGGAAACATATATCCACAACAAAAGAGATGTAGTACCAACACATATAAGAGATATGATATACAAAAGACACACACCTTGATATACTTATACTTTGGGTATGTATATACAAGCTCAAAAGATGTAATATAGATATAGCTATAGAGATATATGTACAATAATCAAGTGATATATAGAAATAGATACAATTACATACATGCAAATAGTGTAATGAGAATAAATGTATGCAATTAATGTAATGTAATAGATTGTATGAGAGGATATAGAAGGACATTTGATGTAAAAGAGTTACACATGGCCAATATAATTTACCACAAATTGGTCTAGTTCATATGTATTTTGTAATGATACATTTTGTGCATGTTAATAGATAGATTTTTTTAATTTCACATATCATTTCATCCCACAACATTCTATAACTAATTGTATAAGCTTTGACCCTCTTCCCTTCCTTAACATTGGATATATATACATCATTCAAGAAACTTAAGCTTAGATCCCTAATTTGCAACCATTCTTGCCAACATCTTGATTCTCTTGCTATGACCTAGTTATGAGGATACAAAAGAGATTTAAACCATATATCTATTTAGTGTTTAAAATGGAGAAGTACCAAACTAGGAAGGATTACTATTAAGGAGAAACACTATTTTATGACTTTCAGTAGAATTCTCTAGGTTCTAGCTTTGTGAGAGGGGACTAAGCACTTATGGGATGGTGAGCAAAAAGGGGGAATCTTGAAGGTATCTCTAAAGAGGTGCAATTTTTAGACGGGAAAGGATAAGCCATTAATGATGGAAAAAGTGATTTATTGAAATACTAAATCAATAAAAAAAACCCATGATAAAAGGATATTGCAAGAAACAAAGAGAGATTCAATTGCCAACATAAAAGGAAAAAAGAATTGAAGCAAAGAGACGAAAACAAAGTCAAAAGTGACAAGAAAGATACTACAAAATGATGGAGAAAACTAGAGAAGTTCAGTTAGAGCATGAAGGGGGTTGCTACTAAGGAGATAATAATTGATAGAATATAAAAGAGGAGTTAGAGAGTATTATTGGGGTTTTAGTTGAACCTAATGATTCTATGGAATCCATTATCACTGCACAAATAGAGTCCAACTCTATAAAAGAGACACATTTGAGAAACTCAAAGATGATCTAAAGGAAGCAAATGAGACTCTAAACAAAATAGTAAAATAGGTTAAAATAATACGTAGTATTTAACAAGTCATTAGAAATAGATCATAAATGTAGAGGTGCTTTTCCATTCAAAATTTTGGTTCATGCATCTTAGTTAAAACCTAATTTGTCTAATTTGAAAATAATAGTTAATGATGGAACTAAGGAATTACTAATTTCCTATTAAAAATATTTAAAACTTATCAATTTAATGCAAAATATTTGGATAATGTGGGATTACAAAATTTAGCAAATACTAATTAGTTGAATTTACAAAATGATAAGAAGAATTCAAAGAGAAGGAAATGAAAAACATGTTCAAGGGCCTTATTATGGACACTATTGAGATGTTAATGTATTTGTATGAATGTGGTTTTATTCAACTCACATACATTTAAGTTTACTAGGTGGCAGACATGCGAATTATTAGATATTAATTATACATAGTTTTTAATATTGTTGATAGTGTGCATTTAATATTTGTAATAGGTAGTTATATTGTGGTTGCTCGTACTTCATCACACCATTGTCTGAGATGATTTTTCCTGGATTCTCTCTAATATCTATGCCCCCAACTCTAAAGCAGCTAGGAATAAGTTTTGGAAGAAACTAGAGGTTCATCGCTCCAAGCACTGTAATGAAAATTGGATTATTATGGGAGATTTTAATACTTCCCTTCACAATTCTGAGAAGTTTGGATATGCAGCATTCAGACATATCATTTGAGCGTGTTTTTTAATAATTAAAAATTAAAATATAACAATTTTTTTTTTCAACTAATTATTAAACATGGTCAATGATAAATTTTGAATGTTGGATAGACCTTAAAAGACTACGACCGAAACTATTCTGACTCCAAAACAGGCCACATTCCTGTCATTCTTGTTTGCAGACCAAGTTTTCCTTTTGGGTGGGTTCTTTAATCATTTTGCACCGTGCATTATACTTGGTCAAGCTTCATTTCGTTACAGATCGTATACACTTTGGCAGGAACTTTCATTCATGTGTGTTTTTTTTTCTTGGTGGTTTCACTCTGGTACCTGAAGCATACCCTGTTTGTTAGCCCATGAAGTGAATAAGGCTGGTGCATTTATTAATCAACAATTTTCCCTATTGGTGGTGACTTAGTTACCTTGGATCGATGATTACAACTTTCAATGGTCTCGCAATTCAATACTTGTGCTCAGGTGCGCTTTATTGTTTTGCTCAGGTTGGCCTACTTTTTTTTTGGGGAGGCGAACACTTAAAACATATTTGGCATTCAAGATCCATTGTCATTGGGAAAAATATATGTTTGGGAGCACACACTATATATTTGGAGGTTTTCAATTTGTTTTGGTAGGGGCGAATTGTTTTATCAGTGGCTCATTTTCTGTTTAGTTGGCCATTCACAATGACCCTTGGGAGCCTAGGTGGTGCCTGTTTTTTTTGTTCACAATTTAGCCCACTTTGAGTAGGAGTTTATCTTCTGTGCTCTTCAGATTCAGTGGCACACAACAATGGGACTGTGAATTGTGGGTTTGATGCGGTTATTGACTTCAATGAATTTTGAGGTGGCGAGGCCGTTTACCTCACATTTGGGTTGAACCATTTTAGGGTTTCTGTTTATGTGGAGAAGTCAAAATAGGTATAGTCTATGTGTAGCTGTCAATATAGGATTTGTCTATTCTGGTTTCAAAACGACAGTACTCTGCGATTGACTAACCCGTCGCTAACACATTGTACGAAAGGTCTGTTTTGGAGCCAGAATAGACTTTTCCTCAAATCTTGAGCATCAATCATGAGTGACCAAACCCTAGCCCAAATCTTGAGCGTCAATCATGAGTAGCCAAACCCTAGCCCCAATGTGTTAAAGTTGGGTGGGTCCTTCTTTGATCATTTTTTTCAAATGGTCATAACATAACTTGAGCCTATGACATTAGTTTTTTTTTAAGAGGCATGATATTGTTGGAAAGGTATTTTTGTGTCCTATCTAGTGGTGCAAGTAGTTTTTTCGGATTTTGTTGTTTGTGCATTTAATATTATATTCAACTTAATAGTGCATCTCTAGCTCTGAGCTCATAACTTGTGATCAGTTTCTTTGTTTCTTGCAATTCTTGCACTGTTGGAAAGGTATTTTAGAGCACTTTTAGTTTATGTGTGCACATTTTCTAGATTTTGTGTTGACACATTGGTTAATTGCTTGGTTGTTTTGAAATTTGGAAACATTTTGTTTGCATGGGTGTGCTTCATTTTGGCTGCATCATATATTTTTTCCTTAAATCCTGAGCGTTGATCACGAGTGACCAAACCCTAGCCCCCAAGTGCTAAAGTGGGGTGGGTCCTTCTTTGATCACTTTTGGGCTCTATATAGGAATTTTTTTCAAATGGTCATAACTTGGGCCTATGACATTAGTTTTTTGACAAACATGATATTGTTCGAAAGGTAGTTTTGTGCACTATCTAGTGGTGCAAGTAGTTTTTTTAGATTTTGTTGTTGGTGCATTTTGATCCCATTGAATTAAACAATATTGGATTTTTTGCTTTGAGCTTATAACTTGTGAACAATTTCTTCATTTCTCACAATTCTTGTAGCATTGAAAAGGTATTTTAGAGAACTTTTAGTCTTTATGTGCACATTTTCTAGATTTTGTCCTAGGTACAATTAATTCAAGATTTGTGTTTTGACACATTGGTTAGTTGATTGATTGTTTTGAAACTTGGAAACATTTTTTTTGTGTGGGTGTGCTTCATTTTGGCTACATCATATGTATATACCACATTTTTGTCCTTATGGATCATTTTGAGCATCTTTTGTAAGCACTTTCATTTGTAGACACGTCAAGATAAAGTGCAACATCTTGTTCAAGTATTTTGTGAGATTTTGCACACATTTTATACCATATTATAATAATTGCACTGTATTATTAAGTGTCATGGGGGGTTGCGCAATGCTTGTGTTGTTTGCCAATCACAACTTTTTCAAGTGAGTGTCCCTCTATGACAACTATGGAATCTCCAGGATTCTTGCCTCATGCATGTGTTCTTTGTTGTTGTACACCTTTTTTTTAATTGCTAGTACTCTCTTGGTCATTTCAATTGTTGTATCTTCTCCTTTATACATTGCTTGGTGGCACAAAGCTTTAGTGAACTTCTCACACATCTCCCTAATTAGCATTATGGGGGTATTATAATGATCTTATTAATGCTTCCTTGGTTTTTCTTGGAGTGAGTTGAGATACTCTTGCATTCCTAAATTGTCGAGGCAACATTCTATCCTCATTTGATCATGGTTCTTTAGATTGCACCTATATTTACAAATTCATTGGTTGAGTAGTGATGATGGAGATCACTCATGCAACTTCATTGGTTGAGTATTGTTGTTGGGATCACTTGTGTAGATTCATGTGCCAATTGCATTTTCAAATGATAGATGTTTTATAGTTGTTCCCATTTAATCATTGTTTGAGTAGTGTCGTTTGGATCACTCATATAGATTGTTATCTTTTTTATTTAATCATCATTTTTTTTTCAGATGAGATTCTTTAGTCTTCTTTTGACAATTGTCTGTGACATCTTTGTAGTTTTGTGATTTTATTCATGTTCTTATTTTGAGACATTGTTTTGGAGGCTTCTCAATCCTTTATGTTCTCTCTTTTGGATAGGAGTTTTCTCCTATAGGATTTCTCTCATTTTCTTGGTTTGTGACAAATTGCATTGCATTGTATTTGTACATGTGTACCTAACATGGCTTAGTTGTTGGAACCCATATCAAATCTCATATTGCATAGTAATTTCACTCCCTAAGTTGCACTTAAGGTGGGTATTAGTGTGAATGTGGTTTTATTCCACTCACATATACTTAAGTTTACTTAGGTGGCTAATATAACACATTATTTAGATATTAGTTACACAGTAATTATTATTGTTCATAGTGCATTTAATATTTGTAGTAGGTAGTTAGATAATTTTTTCTTATACCTAGTCATCGCACCTTTATATATTTGGGGTGTTTGTACATTGTAAAACATCACAGTCCAGTTATTCACACATTGGTGAAATAAAATCTACAGGTTGCTTGTCTCTATGTTGTAAGAGTTTTTTGGTTTGCAAGTTGTGTTTTTGGGGTGCTCAAACATAATGAATGATAGGAAAACCATATTTCATTTGATTAAATTTCATTAATAATGAAAATTCATCTCATAAATTAAAATGGTCAAATATAGAGGTAATCCCTCAAAACCAAGATCCATCCCATGTGATGATTAAGATAAAAAGAATACTTGTGGAGATGCATATAGAGATTCAACTTGGCCAAGAGGAAATCAACAACAAGAATTTAAAGAGATTAAGGAAAAAATTTGGGAAGTTCTTTGAAATTGAATTAGAAATATATATAAGGAAGGAATGGAAAATTATTGAAGCAAGGAAAATGCAATAGGAAAGTAATGATGGATAGGAAATAACCAAATTCAAAATCAAAACATAATCCACCAAAAATTGAGGGAAAACCTTGGATGAATGTAAACAGATCGAGAGAAGATTCTTCTAATATGGAATACAACATGGGATTACTTGTATTAAAAAAGATACCAATGATGAAACTAAACACATCTTGGTGTTGAATCTTCTTGGAGAAGAAATGAGACCCAAACCAATTAGGCTAAACTCTATGATTTTCTAGGGGCACTAAGAAAAGATGCACTAAAATAGTATATGAAGAAGTTCCCTCGACATGACAAAGAATGGAAGGATATAAAGGAAGAAGTCCTCCCTAACTTTGAATCTCCTAAGGTTCCATCTAAGAGTGTTGGAAATATGAGATCCATAATAGAGGAAGAGGGATAAATTATTAAAGGTATGACATATTAAGGAGGTAATGAGAAAATTGGAAGACCCTCTCATTGAAATGTAAAGAATGGAATGGGTTGTTTTTGGATTGTTATCAAATGTGAGGACTATAATGGATGAAAGAAATTTTGATACCTACTCAAGTGTAGTAAAATTACTAAATAGGGAATAAGCACAACCATGGAGAAGAAATAACAAAGAAACTAAAAACAAGGGAAATAAATAATAAGACTAGAATCAAAATAGTTGTATATTAACAAAATATATTGGCTAAAGGTGAAAGCATCATAACATCATCTAATTGAAGGAAGAAGATATGTTATACGTATTGCTTTGATTAAGGACACATAAGAAATGAATGCTCAACAATGAAAGGTGATAAAACAGTTTTGACACTTAGAGTGGACTTATAATTGGTTCCTAAATGTTACAATACATACAATTATAGCATTTTTAGTGAATGTGATAAAGTCAATTTTTCACCTATATTGTTAAAACCAAGAAAATAAAATGAACATGAACCATGGTGCAAGTATATATAATGATCCTATCTGTAAAGGGGTGTGGAGAGACAAAGGATTGGCTGAAAGAACATTCTATTGTCACGGCTATAAAACTCCAACATAGAAGAACCAACACAATATCCATGTGGGACAATATACACCTTCATAGATTATAAATGAACAACCTTGTATGAGCTATCCAAATAACAATAATAGAGGATATTATAAAAATTATAGAGGAGGCATGACAAAGGAAGATTTCATAACTAAAAAAAAGGGACGATGCTACTATTATAGATGCGATTAGATGGGTCACTATGCAAATGAATATCAAGAAGAGAAAGAAAAATCATATTTTATAGTGATACTAGTTAAGGCCTATTTACTCATGCTAGTGCTCAATAATATTTAAATAATTGACCACCAAAAACAAAAAGGGGCTATTTTAGGACCTAACACATTAACAAGATTCAAGGTTATAATGAGAGTACTTAAAAAAAATCCACTTATCACTTATATAGAAGAAGAAGAATTAGAAAAACAATATTTGAAGAGGAAGGATTAATTAAAAAGAAATTCCCTCCAGGAATATGATAATCCAAATAATTTTTTTCATAATAAATAGGGAGGGATTGATATTGAAAAACAAAAAATCATTATGAAATGAGATGGATGAAAAAGAACAAGAATAATATTATTTTTTGACCAAATCAAAAAATGAAATAATAGTTGAGGATACCAAGAAGTTCATTGTAGAGGAAGATTATTGTAAGGCTTACTTTTCAAAAAAGGAATCCCGAATATTTTAGAAAGAGGAAAGTGTCCTAGAAAAATTGAAATAATTTATCAAAATACTGGAATAAGCCTTGATAAACCAGTTTATGGCCACAAGTCAAAAGAACAACAAAACTCCAATATTCTATGGAACGCCTTATTGAATTATTTAAGAGTAGATGCTAACATTATTTCAAAAAAAGTTTGGGAAGAGTTGGGAAGACCAATATTCTATGGAACACCTAATAACATTGGTCTTGCTAATGCTACTATAGTTAACACCATTAGAACATGCAGAAATATGGAAGTTAGCATATTAGGGATCAAAAAGAAAATTGGTTTTGAAGTAATTGAAATGGAGGAGCCATTTTGATACATTTAGTATATTGCTAAATTTAAAATAGTTTGTTAATTGTAATGGCACAACTGAATTTAGAAAATAAAAAGTATAATTCTTTGACAAAGATAAGATGATACACATTCCTTTATATATAGACATGAGTGACACACGCATAAGAAATAACACAAGAAGAAAGTGAAGAGGAAGATAAGAAGGTGATTTCTCTCTAGGTAAAATTCCCACAAAAGATATTAATGATGAACCTAATTCAAAACAAGGCAAGGAAGATAAGAAGGTGATTTCTCTCTAGGTAAAATTCCCACAAAAGATATTAATGATGAACCTAATTCAAAACAAGGCAATAATTATCTTCATTAATGGGAGTAGTATTGGCATTCATTTTGGTAGCTTCCATTCATAACCGTTTTTATGGGAATTTGGTATTCTATAAGAATCCATTTTTTTTATGTGCACCAAAATAACACCCATTTTGAGCATGTCTCATCATGTTAGGTTCTTGAATCTGTAAGAATTTTATCTTACCTTAGTATAAATTCTCATTCTTAGGTGGAATCATTCCTTAATTGACTATCAAGGAAGTGACTTCTCATATTTTGTGTAGAAAATTATAAAGGGAAGAACATGAAAATGTATAGACAAAGGTATAAGATGAAGATGAGTGAAAAATATAGTGTAAATGGTCTTAGAATCAATTGTTGGGAGTTATATCAAGGTCAAGAAAGCATAGCATTGACTATATCCAAGTTATTTCATGTGTAAAATTTACTCAGTTGGTAGTAAGAGGCAAAGTCGTGTTCAAATTGACTAGTTGGACAAGGCTAGATTGTAAAGAGTGTTTATAGAAAATGAGGCCATGTTGTTTTAAGTGTAGATCAATTACACATAAGTGGCCATTGAGACACTTGGACAATGGAAACAAATTGCATTCACTTTCCAAGCCATTGGAGCCAATATAATAAGTTTTTGGACCATTGCAAGTGTCGACAATCTATCTATTATCAAGGAGTTCAATAGTACAAATTATTCATTTAGAGGTAGTCAATCTCCTATCATTATTGAAGTATTAGTCCTTTACTTTGACCATTATGAGTAGGGTTGCAAGTTGATAGTGCAAGATTGAGATAGATCATGAGATATATTTAATTTAATCTTTTTTAATTCAATCGTTGTGTCAATTTAAGATGTAAACTTACAAAAGGCATTATTGGTTATTTACACAAGGGATATAGGTAGTAAGGTGATTAAAATAAAATACAACTATTCTAGAAAAAAATAAACTCAATCTTTTACAATTGCTACAATAATTTTAAACAATAACTATAGACTGCAATAAAATTGTTCAAGTCATTACAATAGCTATAAGGGTCACAACATTGTAATTAGGTGAAAAAACTATACACTCATGTTCAACACTATAAGTATAATAATAATATAGTGTAAATGGTCTAGGAATCAATTGTTTGGAGTTATCTCAATTGTGATCAACACTATAAGTATAATAATAATATAGTGTAAATGGTCTAAGAATCAATTGTTAGTCAATTTTATGCTTGCTTAACCTTGAGATAACTGCTAACTGTTTATGGTAAAAATGGAAACAACAGTATTGAAAGACTAAAATAGATTCAACCACAAAACCCTAGCCTAACAACAACAAAGATCCACCATAACATATGAAGATTACCTAAGACAATGCAAATCAAATGAAATCACAAAGATTATACCATCACATTACCAATAGGGTTTGAATCTCCATTCTTCCTATCTCCATTGATCTTGCTTGATATATTTGCTCTCAAATTTTATGTGCGTACAAGAGCTCAACAAAGAACGGAAATATGGTTGATAGCTTGATCGCATATGAAAGTTTGAATGCTAGAATGCTTGAAGGATTGATTAACTGATTGAAAAATAGGGTTGATAATGAAGGAAGCATCTCCTTATATAGAAGACACTATAAGAAATGGAGGGATAAGATTGAGAGGTGTAAAAGATAAATGGTCGTCTAGGATTAGAGGGTAGGTAGAAGAAATAAGAAAATAATGAGAGGGTAGGTAGTGTAGGAATTAAGAGATGAATGAGATGTGTCATGGGTAGAAAAGGCTAATGAATTAATTAAATAAATAAAGATTTATTTAATTAATAGAAGAAGTGGGATCAATTAAATAAATGAGATATTTATTTAACTTAGGAAAAGGATAATTTAAATAAATAAAGTATTTATTTAAATGAGGAATAAGGCTAGAAGAGGATAAATGAATTGATTAAATAAATAAAGATTTATTTAATTAATAGAAGAATTAGGCTTAAATAATTAAAAAAATTAAAATATTTATTTAATTAGATAGGACAATTTTAGGTGTCTACATTTTGCCCCTCTTTGAGACAATGCAGCTTGTCGCATTGTTTCAAAGAAGATAAGATGAACTAATACAAAGTTGCCCCAAGATGGGAATGAAATGCCCCCTTGAGAGATTGGATGAAAATGTCTGAAAATATCACGGACAATCTCTCGATAAGAAAGAAAGGCTAGAAATGACTGACAAGATAGGCTAGAGTGACAAAGTCACGGGATAAAGAAGACTGACTCGGGAAAGGAGGGTTAGGGTAGTCTATATGATAGACTACGAGGGAAAACATCCTCATTGTCATCCACACACTTAAGAGATCAGAGTCCAGAGAGAGACCAGAGAGCAGTCAGTAGCAAAGGCATTGGTCCATAGATTTGATCGCGTTCGTCGATATCAGAGGCCAACAGATGCAGGAGAGCTGGTAATTACCGCAAAACCTCCTTGTACCTTTGTTGCATTAATTGTTGTCATAAATGCATGCTAGGTAGGGTAATAAATGCGCAGTAGGTATGTCGTAGAAACTGTCAAGTAGGGGGGAAAATGTTAAGGTGTGTCTATGTTGGTGCCAGGCACGTCTGGGTAGGATAGGCGCGTCTGTGTTTGTGCCAGGCGTGTCTGGGTAGGATAGGCACGTCTGTGTTTGTGCCAGGCGTGTCTGGGTAGGATAGACGCGTCTGTGTTTGTGCCAGGCGTGTCTATGATTTCAGTAGTGTCTGTGTCAGATGTGAGCGCGTCTGTGAAATGCAAGCACATTTATGTAGGACAGGCGTGTCTATGCCGAACAGAGGCACGTCTGTGTGATTCGGGCGCGTCTTTGCAGAGCAGGCGCGTTTGTGAAGTATGCAAGTGCGTTTGTGTCTCCAAGGTCGAATCAACAGTTCTCTGATAAACATACGTTGTTGATTGGATAAGCTGCTGAGAGGATACACTCAAGCAGGTCCTCTAGGGAAGACTAGGATAGCAAATAGGGCTAGGATTGACAATTTTGTGATAGAACATACATTGCCAATCAGGAAACTACTCAAGAGGATACACTCAAGCAAAGGCCCTAGGATAAGATAGATCAAGGCACTTTGTGATGAATAGGGAGTACCAAAGCAATTGACAATTCTGTGATAGAACATATGTTGCCAATTGGATAAGCTACTCAAGAGGATACACTCAAGTAGATTCCCTAAAAGATAGGATCAGAGCAGCACTTTGTGATGAACAGGGAGTACCACTAGGATAGAGTGCCATATGATAGATATAAGCACTAAGATAAAAAACAACACTTTGTGATGAACAGGGAATGCCACTAGGATTGGCACAGTTGATTTGCTTGACTGTAGGAGGACCTACCTATGCTGGAGTCACGGGAGAGATTCCCTTTGACTCAGAGTTTGCAAGTAGAGATGACATTCGAGGATAGAGAAGCAGTGAAGGCTATGGGCTTGCGATATCTTATGTATGTGCCTGAGTTTCGGGTGAACATGGGATTGTTGACTGCATTAGCTGAGAGATGGCACTCAAAGACATGCACGTTTCATTTGTCGATGGGTAAGATGAAAGTCACCTTAGAGGATGTGTACAGGATACAAAGGATATCGATCATTGGGGAATTGGTTCCTTACGATCGAGAGGGAGATAGGGATGCACTGAGATGATTATTTCAGGATCCAGGACTGGAGATGAGGGCAGGACATGTGGCTTGGGACACCATGACAACGACAGGATTAGCACTACCAGCAGTGCTGGTAGGAGTTATCAACTGGTTCTTATGTCCGGACAGGGTGACACGAGGGTTGGCTGTGGGATGGGGGAGGACTCTGGAGACATTGGTGACTGAGCACACTAGGTTTGCATGGGGACCGTGTCTACTGGCACACATGTATTATGAGCTGCATCAGTTTGTATATCATAGATCAAAAGGATTAGGATGTAGAGTGACATTGTTGCATGTATGGGCATATGAGCATCTGTCGTTTACATGTTCGATACACTTTAGAGGCAACGGACATAGGCGCAGTTATGTGCATTTGTATGATATGGTTACTTCTCAGCTACAGATTGGGAGGCTAGAGTATTGGCGTTGTGTGATTGATGAGATATATAGTGTGGTATGGAGGCCTTATCTAGATTGTGAGGAGTGGGAGGATGACGTAGTGGAGCAGCCATATGTATTTTGGAGTAGGTATCTGATTGGTCAGACACCGTATATTATTGAGAGGCAGCTGATAGACAGGGTATGCAGGCAGTTCGACAAGATACAACGGATGCCACGGGGTTTAGGTATGTATGCACAGACCATGAGGGATCAAATGCATTTGGGGCCATTATTGGCTTATGATCAGGCAGTGACATAGCTGTTGGAGATGGTTCCCATGCCTTGGGATATTTGGGCAGATGTAGAGGATGCAGGGATGGATGCAGAGTATACTGCATATTGGGAAGAGCATCTGTTTCCACTGTTGACGGATCCAGGGGAGCTGATAGAGGGAGATGATGGAGGTGATGGAGATGATAATGGAGATTACAAAGGTAGAGGTCGATGACGGAGACGGGGCGCAATGATAGAGAGGAGAGTGTCTCAGAGGAGAGAGGGCGGAGAGAAGAGATAGGTTCATCAGGCTCGTGTAGAGAGGGGCAGAGGTGGATTGTCATTACAGGTGCCAGTAGCACAGGTTCCCAGATAGGTACAGGTTCCTGGACAGGTACAGGGATAGGAGCAACCACAGGGACAGGGTGAGGGGAGAGAGGAGGAGGATGAGCTACTATCCTTAAGGGAGATCTGCCAAGGACAGGAAGATGAGATTCAGGACCTAGAGAGGGATGGGGCTAGGCTCAAGAGATAGTTGAGGGACACTGAGCAGGAGAGGGATCAGGCTATTCAGTGCTATATAGAGGCTGAGACAACACTAAGGGTAGGGAGATAGGCAACAGAGGACACAGGGGCCGGATACACTTATGTTATGCGGGAAGGGGAGGAGATGGCCTACTGGAGAGACCTATACTATGGAGTGGTACTACTAGATCAGCAGGCTAGAAGCTTCCGGAGACCATCGCAAACGACGACGACCACTGGAGGGAGAGACAAGAGACAGGCGTCTAGTGGTGGGGTCATGGGTCCTCCACCACCACCAGATAGAGGGGGCAAGAGAGATGATCTTGGGGTGGGTCCTTCTAGGGCTCAAACTCCATCGAGGCCAGCTAGCTCTGAGGGAGGGAGTTCATCATAGCCGTAGAGGGCTCCCTATGTATCAATTTTGTACCATTTTTGTATGATGATGTACACCTTTGGGTGATTTTGTAGCCATATGTATTTTGACATCATTGTATCATGATACTTATGATTTTTTGATATATATATGAGATGATTCATCCTTGCGGTAGCTATATGCATGTGTACCTATGTGATGTGATGCATGAATCTATGTGATGCTTATGATATGGATGCAAATATGTACATGATGAAATGCAAAAAAAAATATTTTTTTTAATGTTTTTAATATGTTATGTATGATGCAAATGTGAATGTATGATGTGCAGATGAGTATGATAATGCAAAGGATGAGATGCATGATGACAATGTAAAATGTACTAAGATGTGTTGTGTGCAGGATGTGATGCACTTATGATATCTATATGTATGTATGAAATGTCAATATGTGGTAATGCTGGTGAAAAACTAGATGAGATGCATATATTTTTGGTGTGTCATTATACTCAGTCATGTGATAATGGACTACACAGACTCAAGAAGGACGATGAAGGTCAATCAAGAAAGGGGGATGAAAGATAGAAGATATGGAAGTGAAAGAGCTTCTTGTGCTATTATCATCATTGAGCTTTATTATGACAAATAGGTTATGACAATCCAGGTATATGTTCGACCTAGAAAGTCATCGTACCTGTTTGCATGGAGATCAGACAGTCACAAACAAGGAATGCCCCAGTTAATACTAGACTCACAGTGTCCTCATATCCTTCGACAAGTCATAGCATTACTAAGAGACAATCCATAGACAACAAAGAAAAATAGGTGACGATACCCCATCCTCGCCTTTCTAGTCAAAGACATCCCAGAGATAGAATCTCTAGTCAGAGACATCCCGGAAAAGCTAAAAGACATGTCACCAAAAAGATAAAATCAAAAGAAAACCAAGACTCAACACCAACATCCACTATAGTCCTCAAGTTTAGTATCTCTTCTCACTTGTATAAGTCTATTTGATTGTGGTCACAATGTTTCCATTCACAAAAGGATAGATAGCACTAAACCATAATGTTGTTTGAGTCTATTGAAAGAATTGATTTGTTGAAGCCCATTGTTGTTGTGTCTCATCTAAAACTAACTGAATCCATGAAACTGATACTTTATTGCGGAGAAGATGGAACTTTTATTGCGGATCGGTGATGCAATTGTTGCTTTATTGTGGATTGTGCAAGGATAGACTGAAGAAAACTGGAAGAAATTGTACTCCTCAGAACGTGTGATTCTCTTAGTTCCACACCCATCACTAGACTTAGGATTTGCCGTGGCCACAGATAGGAGCTGATTTATTATGGATGGAAAAGGGTGAAAAGGAGGGATTATTATGAATGGCTAACCAATCTTAGGAAGATCAATAACAAGCCATGATGGGAATGGGGAAGTTTATTATGGAGGGATAGGCTGTGAGTGTGTGCAAAGTGAAAGGATGAAAGTGAATCCTGAAGGAAGGAGGAGCAATGTCTCTACGCATGGCGTCGATAACCCGGTTTTCACCATGGTACTTGCCCAGGGTGCCACCGAAGTGGTTTTCACCATTGGACGAATTTATTTCTCTACTTTATTTTATTTTATTTTTTTTGTGTGTGTCACAAGGCGCCTATTTGCCAGGTTTTCACCAAGTAACAATTTTTTATTTTTATGATTTTTTTTTGTATTTGAATATTTTTTTGTATTTTTGATATTTTAATTTTTTTTTGTATTTTTAATATTTTATGATTTTTTTGTATTTTTGAATTAGGATATGTTGAAGAGCTATGTGTAAAACCTGCGAAGGTGCATGTTGTCGATAGGATCCTCCAAAGGTTCTCCCTCTGGTGTCGAAAGTTGATATGCACTTGATCCGTAGACTGTTGTGATGACATAAGGACCAAGCCAATTTGGTTCGAATTTTCCCTTCTTCTCTCGATCTTGCTGATATTTAGGATTCTCCTTGAGAACTAAGTCACCCACCTCAAATGTATGAGGCTTAACCTTATGATTGTAGCTGCATTTTTCCTTGATTGAATGATGTGTAGCTCGAGTGACTATCTTCCATGATAAAGGAACTGAAATAGAATTACAAATGTGTAGACTACGTTTGCTCATATGCGTGTCACCTAAATGAGTTTGGGCATACCTGATAACAAAGTCCCTCGAGGAAACTCCATTAAAGGTCCATGATGTATCGCCAGAAGGGAATGGATGTGTGAAACAAGTGGATGAGTTATGAAGGCTTATTATTGCGAAAAGAAGTGAAAGTAGGATGGAATGATGGAGACTTAGGATCAACAAGTATTCTTTTTGACTTAAAATTGTAGAACTTTTGCCCCCAGTTATTTTGACATTAGGGGACATCAACTCTTGTTCTTTTTTCTTCATAGGAGTTTTATCCTTGACTTTGATTTTTGCATATTCCAATAGCTTTTGATTTTGATTTGGACTAAAGGACTTTTCTTTATTTTTGACTTTTAGATTTTTCTTTTCAAAGCTTGATTTGGTATCCCCAATTAGTAAGGGCTTTTGTGATTCCTGTTGATCCAAGTCTGGGAGAGGAGTGGAAATGGAATGAGTGGATGAAATTGTAAGGCTATAGGATTTCTCAAGAGGGTTGTTGATGCACTCAATAGATTCTTCGTTGAAACCACTCTTAGGATTATTGATATCAAAAGATGCTTGCACCACTAGAGGAGATCTGCATTCAGACTTAGTAGCCACAACACTAGGTGGTTCACACCCAATTCCTTGTAAATTGTTTATAGATTGTTTTTGTCGATTGAATACCTTAGGAGATAGTGGGAGTTGATCAACATGAAAGATATACTCACCACCTCCCATGCCTTTAACCTTGAATTCTTCTTTGATCTCTGCTTGTTTTGATGTAGAAGGTTTCAAGGATTCTGGATCCACATATGCTAATGAAGGAATAGCTTCTCGATTGACTGAGATTGTTATTTATGATCTAGGTCACAAATTGTTGCAATATATGAATGGGTTTGGATCACCTTTGATGGTTACTTCAACTCCATTGTGTGGGAACTTGATACATTGATGATATGTCGAGGGAACAACTTTCATTTCATGAATCCATGGGCGTCCCAAGAGTATGTTGTATGTGAGCTCTAGATCAAGGACTTGACAAACCACATCCTTCGTAACTAGCCCAACTCTGAGAGGTAAGGTGATTGTGCCCTTGGATGAACTTTCTTCATCATCATATGCTTTGATGGTAATTTTGTTTGTAGCATTCATATCCCTTTCAGAATGTCCCAATTGCTTAAGAGTGTTCAATGTACAAATGTTCAGACCCGCTCCTCCATCTATCAAGACTCGTTTTATTTGATGTTTGTGTAGGAATGCTTCAATGTGTAAAGGTGCATTATGTGGTTGGCTTACAGAGGCATCGTAAACTTTGGTGAATGTGAGAGAATTAGGAATGGAAAGGTATCCCACCATGGCTTGAAACTGGTCCTTGTTCAGATCAGTGGGGACAAAAGTTTCTCTCAAAGTTTTATCAAGGATGGCTTTATGTGTGGGGGATATGCATAAAAGATCAAGGATGGAGATAAGAGTAGGCATCCTCCCTAACTATTCTACCAGGTTGTACTCAAGTTTGGCTGATGAGGAAATGGTGGTTTTACCTGGAGCTCCTTGCAAAGTGACCTTACCTCATCGAGTTGTGACATTACATTCAAAAGTAGATTCAGAAGAAGGTCCAATGCCTTTTAGGACAACTTTGGCTCTTTGGGTAGAATTTTCAGGTGCTTTGTCCTTTATGATAATGGTAGAGACATAATTGTCCATCAAAATGTGATTAAAACTTGAATCATAGTTATAGGATGCTCTGGTATAGTTGGTCTGCTCATCTGTGGCTTTGGCTTTTCCCTTGTCATGTTTAGGGAATGGTTCCTTAAACATCTCATGTTCTTGATTGGAGGAATGCCCTTCAATCTCAATGTCACCTCTATCAATAAGATCTTGTATGATGTTCTTCAACCGATGACAATTTCCTATTTTACATCCTTTGCTCTTGTGAAATTCACAGTACTCATCATCATTCCACCAATTTGGTTTGACCTTTGGTTCATATGGAGGATTGTCAGGAATTGTTATTATCTTGTTTGCCACTAGCTTCTTGAAAGCTGATTCAAGTGGTTCTCCCAATGGGGTGTATTTCCTTCGTGGTTTTGAAGTTGTTTGAGTATTCACTTGGTTATTTGTAGAAGTTGATCCCAAAAAAATGATTTTGGGTCGCACTATATTAGCATCAACAACACCATCATTTACTGTGTTCTTGTTTTTGTTCCAAAATCTTGGCTTGTCTTTTCCTTTAAAGTCCTCTTTGTTTTCTTTGAATATCTTAATTACTCCTTGTTCAATTAGGACCTTCTCTATTGCTAAACCTTTTTCAATGACGTCCTTGAAAGTGGACAAGTAAGCTTTCCTTAGATCATAACCAATGTCTTTGTTGATATTCTGGGTGAACATCTCTACCATTTGTTTTTGTGGAATTTTACAAGAGCATTTACTGGCTAAATTCCTCCATCGTTACAAGAATGATGAAAAAGACTCCCCATCCTTTTGTTTGGTGTTGTACAGAGTGGTAATTGATATATTTGTCTCTATGTTGTATGAGAAATGTTGGATAAAAGCCTTTACTAAATCACCCCATGACTTAGTTCCAAGTGGGAGTTGGGAGAACCATTCCATAGCTTGATCACCTAAGCTTTGTGGGAATAATCTCATCAAGTATGTTTCTTCTGCTGCTACCTCAATGCAAGTTGTGAAGAATTGTCTTATATGTGCCTTAGGGTCTCCTTTGCCTCTGTACTTATCAAACTTAGGTGTCACGAAATGTGTAGGAAAAGGAGGCATTGGAATGCTTTTATTAAATGGATAGGGACATATGTCTCTCATTGTGTAAGTTGGATTTGGTGTATTAATGTCTTCCATTTTCTTTTGTAAATCAAATATTTGTTGTTCCAAATTGTTCTTAGGTGGAGATCAACTTCTTGGACCATATCCCATGCCTGAGCCATCAAGTGGAGGAGGAGGATACTGCATGTATGGATGGTACTAAACATAAACATGTTCATATGGAGGAGGTATATAGTGATGGTGTGTATATGGACCACTTGGTATAGAGTCATGATGAGGAATGGAATATATGCTCTATCCATGCATATCATATTCTACAGGCATGTCATGAGTTTTTTCTTGTGTAGTGCCCCCAAATTTGACACGGGGTTTCCTAGTGTCCAAATTTTGAGCATGCCTTTGGATATCCAATTGCTTTTGAGGTTGGTCCTTAGCATTGGTATGCGATTGAGTGTATTTATCTGCATAAGACTTCCATAAGGGTCTACGTAAGTGAGTAGCATAAGCTTGACCATGTGTATTTGGGACCTCAGGTTTTTGAAAAAAGGATGATGGTGACTCAGGCACAAAACGTGGTCCTCTAGTACCTCTACTAGTAGGTCTCCTTTGATCCATGTTGAGTTGACTTTCTTGCATAGGTCGATTTTCCATTATTTGAGACATGTCAAAATCATGAGGTATCTTGGCTCCACTTTGTGCCATTACTTGTAAGAAATATTGTCTATCTCTTCTCATGATTTCCTCAACCAATCTATTAAAATGGGGATCCATAATAGAGTCTTCCACTTCTGCTGAATGTACTAAAATGTTTTCCATATTGTCATTGTGTGTATCATTGTTGTTTGTACTATTCATGTTCTCAACATTTTGAGTGTTCCTATAAGTCTCCATGTCAGGTAATGTGGTATGATCAGAATTGAAGAAGATATCATTATCATACTCATAGGCACTCATGTATGCAGACTCTTGAGCCTCTTTAGCTTCTCTCCTAGATTTTTGGGAACGGGTTTCAACCATGAACTAGGTTTTGACCAAGATGTGTGAGACTAGATGAAAATGGAAAGAGTGTGGAAGACCAAGAGTTGGATGGAATGTAAATGAATCTGAGGTGTACTTGCAATGTCCAAAATGTAAGACCAAGTATGTATGTAGTAGAGTAGGTGTGGCTTCTAAAGAGATGATAGATCCCTTGATGAGGTAAGCTGACCTTGACTCTAAGTAAGACCAAATGAGACCCAAAGGTGATAGACCTTGATGAGGGACCACTTAGCAAAATGTTGTTGTATGTAGTGTGTTGACAAAGTAAGATGAGGACAACCAAGTGACCTTTTGACTCAAGTTTAGACAAATGTGAATGTAATGCAAGGTGTAAAGAAATGATGAACTTTGTGAGACCCAAAGACAGGTTGAATTCTAGATGAAAACCTGAAGAGATAACCTAGGAAGCTCAATAAGTCTGAAACTGATTGCTCTTGTTTTTGCCAGACTGCAAGTTTTTCCAATTCTGAACACAGACGTGCCTGTATACTTCACAGACGCGCCTGTATACTTCACAGACGCGGTTAAATGACACAAACAATATTGAAAACTGCATAGACGTGTTTCTGAGATTTTGTAAATGTAATGTTTCTTGTAATAACACAAACGTGTTTCTATCCTTCACAAACGCGGCTAAATGACACAGACGTTGTTTAACACTGCACAGACTCATTTCTAGAAACTAAGTGCAATTTTTCCAGTTTTGTAAAGTTGTTTGTTGTGACCAAATCTAAATTTTTGATTGTTTTTCATGACAAGAGGACACAATGTTGATGAGGACTCAATGTTTGCAAGTGTTTAGACTCAAAATGACTCAAAAGAAAGTGTGTTGTTTGATGTAAAAATGTTTTGCATACACTTGAAGACACAAAAGATAAAATGTTTTGATGTTTGAACTTGAATATTTGAATGTTCAAAAGAAGACAAGCACAATTCTTATGGTTGGCCAAGACAATAGTTGTTGATCCCACATGGGGTTTCCCCCAAGGCTACGCCATTCAAAGTGGATACTTAGATGCTTGACCCCACTGGCTCCACCCTCGACACTCACTTCTCTTGGGTAGCCAAGCATCAGTCCCCACAAAAACTCCTTGTGGCAAAATTTGTATCTCTACTAAGAATTGTATGTGTGTGGACCGCTCCAGAGGTCCGACCTCTTGCCCCAACAATTAGAAGGATTTTGGTTTTCTAAAACAAAAAGCTGCTAGTAAGGGCATCCACTTGTGTGGCCATACATGTGGCACTTTCAGCTCTGTAAATACAGAAGGCTCCCAGACGGTAGGTATTATGCCCTACAACTAATCAAATAAATTTGATCAAATGGGTTTATGGGGAGACATAGTGTCGTCATGAACTAATCAACACACGTTACCCATGGCTTTCACCATGGATAAAATTATTTATAGTGGTTTGGAAGAGGTGGGTTTTCCTCGCTACCACTTGGGTCATTCTCTCCTCACTATTAGTCCTAATGACCACATGGGGAGACAGGCCCTCTAGAGATTAAACAAAAAGAGCTTATTGCTCAAGACACAAAAGACACTGGTTCAATTTTAGTGCACCAATTGGAGTGTTTGATAATCTATGAAAATAAGGCACACAATAAAGATCAAAAACCCTTGCTATAATTTTGCAACAAATATTTGTTAGTAGTTTTGCAATAATACCCCTCCTACAAGCACACAAGTTAGGTAAATTTCAGATCCAAAAGACTTTGTGAAATAGGGGCCTTCGACAAGACATTTTTTTGATAGATTCAAAGATCTAATTTTTCATGAGTTATTTTGCATCATAAAAAACATACCACCTGTAAAATTTCAAGACATTTCCAGAAATGTAAGAAAATCCAAAAAAGTTTCTAATTTGCTCCAAATATTATTTTTTTATGAAAAATCATAAACAATTCATAGAAAATGCAAAATTGATTCCAAAAATATGAATTTTTTACTAGAAACTCCTGATAGCATTCCACGCCTTCATAATAAAAAATCCTGCAAAAATTCCAAGCAGTTTGTGAGATATGATCAAAATAATGCAAAACCCTAACTTTTAAAGATCTGATTTTTTAGGAATTATTTTGTGTCAAAAATAAAATCACAAAGAAGAGATCCTATGTATAATTATGAGAAATTTCCAAATATGTAAACAAATCCAAAAAATTCGCTCATTTTCTCTCAAAATTATTTTTTTATGAAAATGCATAAAAAATTCATAGAAAATTCAAATATGCTCCAACAAATTTGGTTTTTTTACTGAGCACCTCTGATTATGTTCTTGACCTGAATCACAAATTTGATACCAAAATTCAAAGCCTTTTGTGAGATCTGATCAAAATAATGAAAAACCCTAATTTTTAAAGATCTGATTTTTTAGGAAATATTTTGCATCAAAATTAAAATAAAAAAGAACAGATCATGTCTATAAATCAGAGATATTTCTAAAAATGTAAGAAAATCCAAAAATTGCAGTCATTTGCTCTCAAAATTAATTTTTTAAGAAAATTCCTTAAAAAATCATATAAAATTCAAATATGATCCAAAACATCTGAATTTTGGATTGCAATCTCTTGATACTGTCCCAAACCTGCAAGCAAAATTTTATACAGAAATTCAAAGCCGTTTGTGAAATCGGATCAGATCTCTCCAAGATCTTAGTTTTGTGTCCAAAACCCTAGCCGCACAAGGTTATTCTCCAAATTGTTTTACAAAACAAAAATATAGGGTTAGAAAAACCTGCAAAAAATACATAGATCTAACAAAAATCCATGTCCCACCGAGCGTGCCAAAATTTTTATGGTAAAAATGGAAACAACAATATTGAAAGACTAAAATAGATTCAACCACAAAACTCTAGCCTAACAACAACAAAGATCCACCATAACATATGAAGATTACCTAAGACAATGTAAATCAAATGAAATCACAAAGATTATACCATCACATGTCCAATAGGGTTTGAATCTCCATTCTTCCTATCTCTATTGATCTTGCTTGATATATTTGCTCTCAGATTTTATGTGTGCGCAAGAGCTCAACAAAGAACAAAAATGTGGTTGATAGTTTGATTGCATATGAAAGTTTGAATGCTAGAATGCTTGAAGGATTGATTAGCTGATTGAAAAATAGGGTTGATGATGAAGGAAGCATCTCCTTATATAGAAGACACTATAAGAAATAGAGGGATAAGATTGAGAGGTGTAAAAGATAAATGATCCGCTAGGATTAGAGGGTAGGTAGAAGAAATAAGAAAACAATGAGAGAGTAGGTAGTGTATGAATTAAGAGATGAATGACATGTGTCATGGGTAGAAAAGGCTAATGAATTAATTAAATAAATAAAGATTTATTTAATTAATAGAAGAAGTGGGATCAATTAAATAAATGAGATATTTATTTAATTTAGGAAAAGGATAATTTAAATAAATAAAGTATTTATTTAAATGAGGAATAAGGCTAGAAGAGGATAAATGAATTAATTAAATAAATAAAGATTTATTTAATTAATAGAAGAATTAGGCTTAAATAATTAAATAAATAAAAATATTTATTTAATTAGACAGGACAATTTTAGGTGTCTACACTAACAATTGATTCCTAGCCCATTTACTGTATATTTTTGTTGTGAATTGTGGCCTCAACATGGTCATTGACTTTGAGCTTTAAGGTGGCAAGGTTGTTTGCCCCACATTTGGGTAAATAGAACCTAACTTTAAACAATTTTAGGGTTTTATGGTTTTTGTTCCTGTGGACGAATTTGTAGAGGTGGGCCCAAGTTTTCTATGATGGGATTTGTGAGCTTGTGGTTGTATTGTGTATGTGGTATGTGGTCCATCCACATGGTTTTCTCAGAGCTGACCCTCCCCTATGGGGGTTGGTGCATATAACCTCCAACCCATGTGGCTCTTGTTTCCTCAAATCCTAAGCGTCAATAAAATGAGTGACCAAACCCTAGCCCTCGAGTGCTAAAGTAGGGTGGGCTCTTTTTTTATCACTTTTGGGCTCCAAATAGGCAATTTTTTAAAATGGTCATAACTTGGTCCTTTGACACTAAGTATAATTATAGCTATAAGGATCATAACATTGTAATTAGGTGCAAAAACTACACACTTGTGATCAACACTATAAGTATAATAATAATAATAATAATAATAATAATAATAATAATAGATATTTATAAACTTGATATATAATTCTTTAACAATGGGAGCTAAGTAAATAATACGTGGATCGCACAAGATAAGTAATTAATACAAATTATCTTATTTATAGCATAATTTGATTTAAGACATAGAATATAAAGGTTTATCTATTTTGAAATAAAAACACACATTAACAATTTCATAAAATTTAACAATTGTTTCTTGAGAGGGGGTTATTCCTCTTGATATACATGATTAGTGGCTTTCTATCAATATTTTATTTATTTATTTATATTTCTAACTGTTCAAACATTTTACTCATATAAGAATCAATATGAAATTCATATAGCTCTTGCAAACACAATCATGGGACTAATACTAGTTCCAAAGAATCACTTGCAACCAACACAACTATCATCATTAATTAATTACCATAGTAAAATAATTAATTATTCATAATTAGGCTATCTATTACTTTATTACACTTAAGCTAAACTTAGGAGTGCTTTTCTATATTTAGATTGAACTAATTATAGGTCATGGTGTCTTAACTCATCAAATAAGGACACTTGTTATGATATAACTTAATCCTCATCAAGAGTTTTAATTTTATGCTTCTATAGGCATTCATTCGTTCATTGTAATGAATCCAATTGAATTAATCAATTCAAAACAACTTAATCTTAATATTAGATGATTGCATCAATCAATATCTCTCTCAAGATTGTATAACACTCATTCATGACTTTTTCTCTTCAGATGTGATAGAAATTTTGGTTGCAGGTGATTTTTGAGAGCTATTGTGTTCACTATCAACTCTAACATGGTATCAGAACACCAAATATGTAGCTTTCTATCTAAATTCTAGGTGATATGACCTTAAGAGGGAAATTTGCTCATCCTAAAGCAAAATGGGCATCATGATTAGATCTACAATGGCAAAAAACCTAAGGAATACATGTCTAAATACAAAAACTAAGAAGCTGGGAAAAAAAAAATAGTAGCAGAGGCACAAAAATTTGGCTATAGCTAACCTGACTCCAAAAATGCCATGATTTTCACATAACACGAAGGTAATTCGAAAATTACAGATCTCAGTCATTCTCGACAGAACTAGTTATCTTTTATTTTTTGTTGTGTATAACACGAAGGTTAGTCATCCATTTTGGAACCAGATTAGACATGCCCCAAAAATTCATATGATCATACAAATTGTATGACCCTACAACCATAAGCTCTCAAGTGTAGGTACATGTAATAGTTACAAAATATATATATTAATATTTTTTTTTATATTTAAAAAAATCAAAAGATTTGTATGGTATGAATTGTACCCTACCCTACACTAGCATAATCTATAGGGTTCCCACTTAGTGACCTATACTCTTTGTCAGTAGCGATGTCATCCCCAATATTGGCGACCCCAAAAAAAATCGATTAGCTAATCTTCCAATGGTGAGTGAATATTATGCATATATTCTAGCATCAATGACAAATTTCTTTGGCAATTCCATCTTGATAGTTGCACAAATATTCTATGTACATAAGAAGACATATTATGACTATTCTACATAATTTGACGATTATGCACATTCAGGTGATTGTATTGTTTTCTTGTAAATATTTTGTTGACATCATGTTGACATTAATCATATGAACAACCACATTCCACCTCTTAGCCCCCATTCAGCCTAAAGGAGATTTTTTTTTTCTTTCCACCATAACTTGGGCATTTAGTATCAAAATCAAGAAAATGAGATATCATCTAAAAGTTTATTTTGAGCTTTTTTTAGTGGTATAGGCTTCAACATTAGATCTTTTTGATGATACAAGTTATTCTTAGTTGAAGTCAACTCTTCATTTTCTAATTTCGATCTCACACCTTTTTTTTGATAACTCCAATTTTCATGAATCTTATGATCCATTGGAAAGGTATTTAAGATCTCTTTAGTTCTATCCATGCACTTTTTCTAGAATTTACCCCAAGTACATTATATTCATTTTTTTGTGCTTTCACATTTTGGTGAATTACTTGAATGTTTTAGCACCTATAAAGGATATGTTTGCATGAGATGAATTCATATGATTTGATTTATATGTATTGTGGTTATTGGTCTCTAATATTTTTATTTGAGGAGGTATCATGGTTTTTTCTATTAAAGGTATCATGGTTTTTTCTATTCATTCTTTTGTTGTCATCTTGGAAAATTATTATTATGAGTCTTACTAAAATGACATCCTGACACATCCTAGGTGGCTTGATATTTTTCCTTATCTAAATGGACTCATACTTGAACTAGCCACACTACTGCGTAAATCAGCTTTGGTATTATGAATGATCATGTTGTAAGTGATTTGTTCTAGTAGTGATCTTCACAATATGTGTGTTGTATCAAACATTGATTGTCCCCACACACTTTGGACTCGACTTTGAGAGATCCGTGGAGACCCTCATTTATTCTCCATTCCCAGAGGATTCTACTACAGATTTTCTCATTCCCCTTGTAGATGTAGATTGTATACCTTATGATGATGATACTTTAAAAAATCTTGAGTACATCATAGGTCTTGCATTCTTCAGCGGTTTAGTGTCTTGTCTCCTTATTCCTACTTTCACATTGAGACCCAATATTCATCCTTTAATTTTATTGATTATCTTGGCATCACTACATCCTTGTCCCCTATTGATTTAGTGCAATAGGACATCCATCATCTTCTAGATATAACTACTTGAGGTCCATATCTTGTGGAAGTATCATCCTTTTTTGTGGAGTCTCAGTTTGTAAATTTTGAGGATTATCTTAAGGAAATTCATATCCAATTTGTTGAGAACCACATCATTGTTGTCTTACCATATTCATATTCTTTGGATTTTATTCTAAATTTGTCTTCATAGGTATTTGGTTGACATAATCTCATTCTAATAAGTAAAGATTTGAGAAATTTTTAGAGATGCATCATTTGAATGGATTCTTAATTCTTCTAGTTTACAGGAATGGCTTCTCCAATCACCATTGGACCTATTTATTCATAGAAGGAGAAATATTTCTTGTGCAAAGTAGATTGTGTTCTATCTTCAATCATTCATCATTAGCATAGGATATACTTATTTATGGAGGGATTCATATATCCTCATTTTCTCTCTCCTATGGGGACATCTTTTTTTACTTATGTGACATAAACAATTAGTGGGAGTCATATTGATTCCTCCTATTCTTTTTTTTCTTATGCATTTATTTCTTTATGTCTCTTTGTGGAATAACTTTTTCCCCATGTGGTTTTCTCCCTTTCTCTTGTTATAAGAGATTTCATTTATTCGTATGTGGTTACCTCATCAGACCTTGTAGCTAGGATCCATGAATCCATCATTCCATTCATCACTATATTTTTAACATCTTCCTAAGCTAATATTAAGGGGGGTGTTGGAGTAATTAGGTAATCACCTTATTGATTTTCATCATTAATTAACTTAGGAACCCCCTATTACTTTATTTTACACTTAAGCTAAACTTAGGAGTGATTTTTTATATTTAGATTGAGCTAATTATAGGTCATGATATCTCAGGTCATATGATGAGGACACTTGTCATGATTTAACTCAATCCTCACCTAGGGTTTTATCTTTATTCTTTTATAAGAATGCATCCATTCATTGTAATTAATTAATTTGAATCACTCTATTCGATACAGGTTAATCTCAGTATTAGATGCTATGTTAAGGTTTCATAGTACTCAATCATGACTTTTTCTCTTCAAATGGGATATAATTTTGGTTGTAGGTGATTTCAAGGATCTGTGGGGTTCATGATCAACTCTAACAATTTTAAGTATAGAGAAACAACATATATCCCATCAAGTGGTCATTGAGACCCTTGGATGATGGAAATAACTTGAATTCACTAAAGGCAAAATATCAAGTCATTGGGGCCAACATAATATTTTTAACCATTGCAATTATGCATAACATATCCATCACCAAGTATTTTAATTATACAAATCCTTCATTTAGAGGTTGATTAGTCTCCACCATATACATAGAGTTGGCATAGTATGTCATGCACTCAACGCGTCAGAATTCCCAACGGGGTAACCTAATGTCCTAAGTGAAGGCTCATATAATTATTGACCAAGGATATATCTTCAAAGATGATGTCGGGTGACTAGTTGTTCGAGACATTAGTGGCTATAGGCTGACTATTCTAAAACTAATGGAATTAAATATGCTGAAACAAAATCTATTTTAAGAAGATCACTACTAATAATAAATCACAATGAATAACAGTCTAAACTACTATGGAGTTATTGTTGCTCAGGTAGCCCTTGCTTGAGTGGCTTCAATCTTAGCTATTAACATTCCATCTTCAATATACAATCTTCATTATCAAAATCATCTTCTTATTGAAAATCAAAGAGATTATATAGACTAATATCAAAAATTTCTATTGAACAAAGAAACTACTAACAAGACTCAACACTAACTAGACACTCTCCTTCTCAACTCAACAAGATCTCAAATTTATACATGAGGCCTAAGAGCTAGATTATTTACTGATAAAAAAAAATTATAACACATGTCCATTCTCCCATGACAATGAGGAGATGAGTTATTCCTCAACAAACTAATAATAGAAACCTAACTAACAAAAGTTGATGGTGTGACAATCCCAATCGAACTCTTACAACATCATATGAACTGTTACAACTAAAAACATGTAAAAATATGGCATAATAATTTATGGTTCATGATTTGTTGTTTCCATAAGTTTCTTCAATGCTCCTTGACTTCAATAACTTCAAATACACAAGATCATCGATACATGGAAGAGTCCAAACTGAATTATAACTCATTCCTTAACTATTGCCTCGATTTTTGCTAGTTTTGTCTCAGTCAACTTTCGGTGAATGTTGCTACTTAACTGTTGTGAATTAGCTCAATTGGTTTAAAGGGTTTGTGCACCTCCTTTTAATATTTCCAAATCATTTCAAATTTTTTGATATCATTAAGGAAACAAGGGAGGTATATCTATTTTACTAAGATTGGGTTTTTGACAATTTATGCACATCTAGTCAACAACTATATGGTGACAACTGTCAGCATGTTTCTTCTTCTTTCCAACTATATAACACTCAAATATATAAAATAAAAAACAGGTTAATCCTTCCACAATATTTTACATTTAATAATAACCATTAATCATAACATATTACCATTATTTAGCATTAATTAAATAGACATACAAATGCAAATCAATAATCATTTATCATAGTTAATGCTTCATATGATCAGGGTAATGTTTGGAAATCTATTGGATTAACATTATAAACATAGATAAAATATCATAAAACATGGAATGAATAGGAAAATTTATATGGTCATCATTCCCCCAGTTGAAATCTTGCTTGTCCTCAAGCAAGGGATAGATATTGGTTAAGCATGAATTTTATCAACTTGAAATACCGTGACTTGTCTCACCTTCTTTTCAATGTATTTGTTGCTATAAAGGGTCTATAAATATTCTTTCCATGCTTTGCTGATTATCACCATTCCTTGATCTTGGTCCATCGTCTCTTCTGTTGTATATAGTCAAGGTACAAACTTTTGTTGTTACCACTACTATTCTGCAATTGGAATCATGCTTATCATTGTATTATTTTCCATCTTAGTGTCATTCTTTCTTCTTGTTGTGATCTCTTCATAGAAAAATATATTTTCATTGTTCTTTTCCATTCTTGATTGTTGTCCTCAAAGATTTTATAATCTAAATTCTTGTTGCAATCTTTTACTCTATTGATTTTGACATTCATCACCTCATTTTTTTCTTTGCACTTGTATCACATCTATCTTCTTTTACTTATTTTCCACTAAATCTCTTAGTGTATTCACCTCCAATATGAATGTTATTAAGGGGCTACCTTCTATCTTTTGATGTTCCTTTCCATTGTCTTAACAATGTTATTCTAGTTTGGTACATCTACCGCTAGATACTCTTCTCTTTTGTCACTTTGAGACAATAATGGCAAAGGAAATGAATACAACATGTCAAATGAATCAAACATATTCATGAATGTAGGAGGTAAGTACGAAGATATACAAGAAAGATCATCCCCCTATGGTCTAATCCAACAATATAAATCATGCATGTTGGTCTCCACTATATACATAAACTTGGCACAGTGGGTCATGCACTCAACCTGGTTGGAGTGCCCAATAGGGTAACCTAATCTCCTAAGTAGAGGCTCATTTAATTTTCAATCAGGGATGTGTCTTCCTAGATGACGTCGGCACTATATGTGCAGTAAGGAAGCCGTCTAGATTGTTCTATCAGTTGCATGTAGGAAATTAACTAAAATCAATAAACAAAATTGAAAATATGACAATGCTAGGAACAAATCTAACTACACAATAGTGGTTGTGGGCTGATTTATTATTTGAGATAGTAGTGGGTGCAAGCTAAATGTTCTAAAACTAATGGAATTGAATATGCTAAAACAAAATCTATTCTAAGAAACTCACTACCAACAATAGAGCATAATGAATAACAATCTAAACTACTGCAAATCTAAACTACAAGGGAGTCATAGTTCCTCAGGTGGCCCTTGCTTGAGTGGCTTCAATCTTAGCTATTAGCATTCCATCTTCAATATACAAGCTTCATTATCAAAACCATCTTCTTATTGAAAACCAAAGAGATTACATAAGACTAATATTAGACTTGTTGATTGAACAAAGAAACTACTAACAAGACTCAACACTTACTAGATACCCTCCTTCTCAACTCAATATGATCTCATATGTATACATGAGGCCAGAGAGTTGGATTAATTACAAACCTAAGAAAATCAAAATACGAGTCCATTCTCCCATGACAATGAGGAGATGATTTATTCCTCAGCCAATTATTAATACAAACCTAACTAACAATATTTGATGGTGTCACAATCTCAATTGAACTCTTACAACATCATGAATTGATACAACTGAAAACATGTAAAAACATGGGCATAATAATTAATGATTCATGAGTTGTTGTTTCCAAAAGTTTCTCCAAAGTGACTTGAACTCAATAAATCCAAATCCACGAGATCATCAAGAGGTGGATGAGTTCCAAATTGAATTATAACTCATTTCTTAACTGTTGCCTCGAATTTTGCCAATTGTCTTAGTCAACTTCTAGTGAATTTTGCTATTTAACTATAGTGAATTATCTCACACGGTTTAAACGGTTTGTGTGCTCCCTTTTAATCTTTCCAAATTATTTTGAATATATGAATTTTTTTAAGAAACAAGGAAGATGTGCTCATTTTAATGAGACTAGGTTTTTGACGATTTATGCACGTTCAATCAATAGCTACATAGTGACAATTGTCAACTTGTTTCTTCTTCTTTCTAGTTGTATGAATGATTCAAATATCTCACAAACAACATGTTAATCCTTCCACAATAATTTGCATTCAATGATACCATTATCATAATATATTACAATTATTTAGCATTAACTAACTAGACATACAAATGTGAATCAATAATCATTTATCATAGTTAATGCTTCATATGGTTAGGGTAATGTTTGGAAATGTATTGGATTAAATTTATAAATGTGGATAAGATGTCATAAAACATAGAATAATTACGACAATTCATAGGACCATCAAAAAGAGTAAATCTTCTACCAGTATAGAGGTATTTTTCCTTTATTTCCACCATTTTCAATAAGGTTGCAAGTTGGTAGGCCAACATTGAGGTAGATTTATGAGATATATTTAATTTTTTTTTAAATTATCCTTGTGTCAATCTAGGACATAAAAATATTAAAGATGTTAGTGGTTATTTGCATAATTTTTTCTACTACAATATCAATATCATTTTTTATTACTTAAAGTTTCTTATTCACTAGCTCCACATGCAGTTATATCCTCTCTCTCCTCTAAACTATATAAAAATATGACTCAATGTTAATTTATGAGTTTTACCCTAAGAATCATCCATTTCTTTTCAAAATGAAATAAAAGGACTAAAGCTTAATGAATCGTATCAAAGAAATAAAATTCCCTCAAGAATTTGATAATGTTGTGAACTAACCTCAATAAAAAAATTATTTACCTTAGAGATGTCATTGTTCAATATAATGGGTCGTTCTCAATTGTTCTATAAATGTTAGACATTTCTTTCTTAATCACCCTTGTACTAAACCTCACTACAATTTCAAATTTATTTTAGAGTTCTAGTAAATTTGAATATTGTTGTTCAACTGGCCTCTAATACAATAGATCTCTATAATGTGGCCCTATAGGCAAAAAAAATTGAAATTACTTTAAATCCAAGATAGATTTATGTACCTTAACCATCTACTTTTGATATTTGTTTGACTATGTTTATAATATATAAGGTTGATGAGTTGATTTTGCAATTTCTTGAGTCTTGTTCATAAGCAGTTTGTAGGCAAATTTACTCATAATTTGGATTATTGGCCAAAATTTCATCCTCTATTTATTCCCACCCTTAAACTCATCAAAGATATTTTCCACTACTATTGTAATGATCAAATGGTTAACATCGACTCTTTTTTAATCGACGACCCTTCTCCATTTATTATTAGTATACTTAATTTCTATCTTAGGGTTACTAATTAAAACTATATCTAAATTCCCAAATTATTATGCATCTCAACCCCTTGTTTGAATTTAAGGAAAATCTAGAATTGCAAATCCCAAGGCACCTTCTTGTGGTACAAAAATATTAACTCACCTTGATTATTAAGCTTGAAGGATCTAGATACCTTAAAACCTCTCATGTTTTGTTTACTTAATTCAGGAATCAATATTTTTAAAATCAAGCGAGTAACCTGTGAAAATAGAGCACTTAGAGCCAAAATCACTAGATTAACATTGACCAAAGTTTCAAATTATTTTTTGACCTATACAATTTTTGGAGTAACTACTACTATGACAACAAAGGTTTCTTCAACTATACTCTCTCAAAAACTCAACTTCCTCTTATTCCTTCTTTCAACTCTTGTGGTACACAAATCTATTTTCCATAATGTATACATATATAAGATTGATTTACTTAGACAATTTTCATATAACTCTTAACTTTATCAATGGGATCACGTGGTCTATAGTGATTAGTCTTAAGGTGAAAATCCAAAATGTTTGCAGCCTTAACCTCCATGGTTAGTTTTACTAGAACTCATAAATTTAAAAGGCGATGGGCGATTTTGAAAAGAGGTCAACATTTTTGCTTCTCAATACTCTAGACATACCATTGATATACATTGATGATAAAATTTTATAATTAGATGATCCTTAGAAAAAATAACAATTATGACATTGCTAGTTTGCAACTTGATGGATCAAGAGCACATAAATTTTCAACTAAAGGGAATTCATTCTTTCCTTCAATTTGCACTATTTTTGGTTCAAGGTGTGCACATTGTTTTTCACATTTGATTGAATGGAATCAATTTTGAATTTTTGGTAGTCTCTTTAATTTTAGTTTTTTCAAAGTTGAGAATAATGGTAGGTTGGCCAAAAGGACATCCTTCTTCAAAATCTTCCAAAATTATTCTTCTTAGTATTTTATATCCCATTTTGGTAATTCATAGACATGGCTTCAATATGAATTCCATGCAAGATCTTTTGGATTCCTAGTTCATTATTTATTTATTAGTATTCATCAATTTCTATTGAAGGTCTAGTGCTTTGTTGAGTCATTATGGGAGTAAACAAATTGAAAAGAGATGGAGATCTACATGCTTCTCTAAATATATTTGTAGTGTAAGGAGATCTTGTTTCTATTCTTCCTTGATCTTGACATAGCCTATGCATTATTGCATTATGCAATTCATCAAGTTCATCTACCATGCTTAGAATATTATCTTCATCCTGTTTTTTTTCATGATCGAGCTCTTCAATAACAAGTTTATAAATGTCATATTTTATAGACATATTAAGTCTCCATTTGTTGCATCCCCACCATATATTTTTAGATTGTTTCTATGCTACTAAAGGTCATACAACTACAATGAATGGGATAAACATTAATTATGTATAAAGACGTTATGTTAATTTTAATTATGTTTTAATGATATAATAAATAAAACATTTGTTGTGTAAGGATGTCCTCTTCTCTTCTTCCTTGGTCTTGGCATGGCTTATTCATTATTGTACTATGTAGTTCATCAACTTCATCTACCATGATTGGAATCTTATCTTCATCTTATTCTTCTTCATGGTCAAGCTCTTCAATAACAAGTTCATAGATGTCATCTTGTTTATAAATATCTTAGTCTCCTTTTGTTGCATCCCCACCATATAATTTTAGAGTTTGATGTATGATTATAGAGGCCATATAACTAGCATGAATGGGATAAACCAATGATTACTCATTATGAAATAACATAATGAAAATTGTAATTAAAATTAACATAATTGCATGACACCTGGATTCATACACAATGTGTATCCATAATTATTAAAACCATAATTAAGAAGCATGAATGAGATGATTAAAAAAATCATAATCTCTACACATAATTAGAATTAACATTAATCATTATGAAATAATTAAAATCAGGAGGATCAATCCTTAACATGTTTGTAAGAGGAAAAGCTTGACTAAGCCAATCCGCAACAACATTATCAAGTCCTTTGATATGTTTGTTGTTGTAGTTGAAACAAGAGAAGTAGTCTCACCAACAAACATGTTTTCCTCTGTCATCTTTCTCTCCATGGTCTTGTTCTCTAAATATCAAGAATTCACTACAATCTATTATGATAATGAATCTTGATAAGTGAATGAGCTTTAAAGAAAATATCTTTACAATTTCCTCACGTTATAGATCTCTTTGTCAAATAGGATTCATTTGTTTACAAAGTCAAAGAAAACACCACTTGCATATTGTTTTCCACCTACAAAACATAAAACTCCTCCCCAAGCAATACCGGATGCATCACTAAACAAATTATATTTTTTAGTAGAAAGAAATTGTAATATAGCTAGGTTACTTAGCTTTGATAATATTTTTTTGTTTTTTGTTGTGTATTTTTATTCTCACTTAAATCCTCATTTTATCACTTGATTTGTTGTAATGATTCTCAATAATTTCTTGTGTCTAGGTAGAAACTATTGCAAAATGATAGTTCAAAGGAATGTGAGCTTCTTCTTATCCATGGGACTAGAAAATTTCATAATATTTTTCGTTAATATGTAGTTGAACTCTAAGACACCATTATTAAGTATGTATCACATACTTGTTTAGATGATTTTAGTTGGTAGAAACTCTTAAATCACCTAACCAAGCCTACACAAGGAAGATTACTTCAAACGCATATTTGGATATGCTTGATGTATTAAATTATCATGTGTACTAAACATTAAATAGTAACTCTTACTATCAATTTGAGAAATAGGTGTGTGAACATATAACACACATCTTCATCATGAAATGTGTTCATTTTAATTTAAAATTTTGGTCGAAGTAATACAAAATCACTATTTGTATTGTCAATCCATAGTGTATATTCATTTGCAAAACAATAAGATTGTGTCATACCTAGCTATAAGCAATTTCGAGTTGTATGACATATTGTTTGTAATTAGACACATCACTAATTCTCCAATGGCATGATATTTTTGATGATTTTCTTGATCTACTACCCTTGTGAAGAGTATGATCACTTTCTAATACAAGATGTGTGAAAGACTATTGGTTTGTGGTTGGAAAAGCACTTGGATGATGCTCTCCCTCTTGCAATTGAAAATATCAAAGACTTGTTCATTCAAAAAAAAATTATATTTCACATAAATCATCTATTAGTGATATTTAAAAGTTGTATGTTATTTCATCTTGATATGATGTTATATTATATAGCATACTATGTATAATGAAATGTGAATCAATAATTTGATTCTTTTGTAACGATGCAATTATTTATTCCCTGGGCTAAGCTTTCTTTAGATCATCTGACCTAGATTTTCCCTATAATAGGAACAAGTTGATTGTGTTACGTTGTCTTGTAAATCTTTTGAAATTGTTTATTTCCTCAAGGGTGAATTTGGTCATTTTTAAATCATCTAGCCTATTTTTTTCCTATAAGAAGAGCAAGTTAATTGTGTGCTCTTTAATTTTACTTTGTAACAAGTATTAATTGTTACAAGCACCTCTGCCCTTACATTCCAAGATAGTGTTATCATTACCATGATAAGTTGGGATATGTAATTTCTAGATCATCCTCTTCGTATGGTGTTTCTACAGTCCAAATAAGCATCATTTGTCTATAACTAGTAGTTGTGGGCATCTCTTGTTGTCACGGTTCTGAGAAAGATTTTATTTCTTACGTAGTGTTGGATACAAGTGTCCCACCTTCATATTTGTTTTGGAGGGCGTGTCATTGTTGCCCTTCATCTATGCTGGATTTGGGCTCTTGACTAGCTGAGCTATCTGATTACTAGCGGGCAGACACTCAATAAATGGCCATGCACATTACAGGTCCAACGATGGAAAGGGATATTTTGTCCAATCTAGATCCAAGATTATTATATCTGGGAGTGGCTTATCCAAGTAAAGATTGACAGATCCAAGCATATTTCAGCACTCCAGGTTGCGATTTATCTGAGGTCGTGAATTATCCAATGGATAAACCTATCTTTTGCAACACTTGCTCTTTTCAGTATTGACTTGGATAAAGAGGTAATTGAACCCTAATAGGTATTATGTCTAGGCGATCCTTAGTAGCATTGATAGGCCAGGGTCTAATGTCGCACGAAAAGGTCAATTTTGTTGAGAAACCAGGGGTATCATCAATGTCTCCAATGTCCCCGTGGGTTTCCCATTTTCCTAGATCCATGTTTTGGGAGTTCAATCTCATAAGACAATGGATCAAAGCTCTTACTTCTAACATCCAAAGGCATTGTTCCATTTCCTTGATTGTGAACCTGACTTTTCAAGGAGTGCTCAATTTGAGAAAGCTGATTTCTCCTTTGCTGAAAAGCTTGAGCAACTTATGGTCCTTTTGGCATGGTATTGCGGAATTCCTAAGTTTTGCACTGCTTGACTTGGCCTGCTCTAAGGCAATGGCATCCTTGAAAGATTATTGATGCTTGGAGGTTGTCACGCTGATTCGTTAAGAAAAAATCAGCGTATCTGAGCTTTATGGAAGTCAAATATGGATGTAGGAAATTTAAGGATAAGAGTATGAAGGCCTGGATGCTCAGCAAACACAGTCATATTTTTTATAATCTTAAGTGGTCAAGATTCAAACAGAGTCATCCAAGAACCTTGCAAACTTCCACTTGCATCAAAAAAAATAAAAATGTTGCAGTTGTTACTAAAAATTCTGTCTAAACCATAAGAGAATAAATTCATCTCAATTATTTTTGTCTACACCATAAGAGAATAAATTCATCTCAATTTATTTCTCCCAACTCCCCTTCGCCTTCAAATTATATGGTAATATTGTACATAGTCGTCACATTAAAGGAAAATTTAACTTACCTTATAATGCTTCTTACAAAGTTATTTGTCAATAAATAATACATATGGCAAAACAGTATAATACATGCATATACTGTACAAATATTTTTATTGGGAAAAAAATCGCCTATTGTTAAAACTTCAAATCTTGTGTATCCAATCACTTGAAGAACTTGAGTACATTTTCATAAACTAAAAAAGTAATTGAAGAAGCTGGAACATTCCTCAATAGATTTGGAACAATGCCTTTGTACAGTCCACGTATCCCTTCAAATCTACAACACGAAAACGGAAACATAAGCTGAGCGTCCCTGGGACCCTGTCCCTGTTATAATGCAATCACAATTTGGTTTTCCTATATAGATGCATAAACTAATAGAAACTAGCATGAAATTGCAAACTAAAACTGCTGATAATATTCCCACATTCAGAAAATGAAGAGATTCTATTATCCTGGTTCAAATACTCACCTCAATGTTTCCGTCAATGCATGATAACTGTCTCTATATTTTGGCACACCCTCAGAATTCGGTCGTTGCTGAATTAATCCATGGTTAAGATACGAGTTAGTCCCTCAATTCACTACCTCTTATCTTACAAATCATTATCCTAAGAAACCTTGAAAATGAGGAAACTCCGAAACGTAACACAACTGAAGAAATATTTAAGTGTGGATGCATAAAATCCTGAAGAAAGGAATTTATCGAGTAGCCCTGCCACAAATCTATGTTCCGCACTATATGAGAACATTAAGACATCATCAAAGAACACTAAATTGCAGACAATCTCCCTAGTCTAAAAGGAGCCGACGCAAGCTTGCCTTGCGCCTCACAGATAAATAATTCTTTCAAAATATTAACAAGACCTTCCTCAACCATTCACTAGAGTAGAAAGCATCATAGATAAGCAAAGGCAATTGCATATCAAGAGTTTCCTTCTATATACTCTTGTAAATCAACCCACTATCATGAAAGTACTGATAAATTCAGGATAATGGCACACCTGTACACGAGCTCGAATCACCTGAATCCAATAAAAGCAGTGTCGACGGTATTAATTGAAAGGTTGCACTGGAAGAAAAAGATTTAACCCAATACAAACAACTGATACTAAAATTTCCAGCTATTTGATCATAATGCAGTAGATATAATTTGAAACAAAAAACATAAAAAATGACGTGGCAAGAATTATTCCCAGTTAAGAATGGAATTCAAGTGATTTATTACCTACCATTCTATGATTAGATTTTAAAGAAATGCCAAGAAACATGAAATGTGAACGAGAGAACACCTTTGGTTTTAAATAGATCTACTGTATTTCAGCGGCAGTACAATCTATTTTTCACCTTATGATGATAATCTAAGAAACCAGTTCTATTATGCTAGCTGATAACATATTTATATGATGGCTTTAAATGTTGGTGTTGGAAATAAGCCACACCCGGACCGACGATGGACTGGTCCAAGAGGGGCCAGTAGCTCAGTGGTAGAGCACTCCAGCAGCGTATGGAAGGTCCTAGGTTCCAGTCCTAGCTGGTCCATGTCTCAACATGGTATCAGAGCCAGGTCCAGGCTAGGAGCCCCAAGCACACGAGAGGTGTGGCTTAAGGGGGGGTGTTGGTGTTGGAAATAAGCCACACCCGGACCAACGATGGACTGGTCCAAGAGGGGCCAGTAGCTCAGTGGTAGAGCACTCCAGCAGCGTATGGAAGGTCCTAGGTTCCAGTCCTAGCTGGTCCATGTCTCAACATTAAATGCATAAATTCACACAGAAGACTAAGAAAATGACTGATATAGTTTTCGAAAGAGCTTAAGAAATACTTCCATATCTAAACAAAAGAATAAGCAACTGTCAAAGGATGTTGAATTATAGAATATAGGTCCCCAAGATCACCTGATATGGATATGTTGATAAAGCAGCAAAAATCTTTGAAAAAGCTCCCATGGCAACATAGTCTGCGGAAGTCTGCATGAAAAAATTTGAATTTTCAATTTACTAAAGGAAACTTTACATTGGCTTTTGAATGCATGTATGAAAGAATCATTCTGGCAACGTAGTCTGCTTAAGTCTTCATGATAAAATTTAAATTTCCCATTTAGTAAAGAAAAAGAAAACCATACATTGGCTTTGAATGCATGGGTGAAAGAATCATTCTTTCTTAGAAGTACATAAACAAAACAAGAAACTCTTGAATAAAAAACTACGGGCTCAAAAACTTTGACAAGGACCCCTGCCATAAAAGTTACACATTAAATCCTGCCTATATGTCTAGATCTGGTATTTTTTTGTGGAACAAGCTAAAACGAGCTTTTCTTTCCTAGCATAGAACACTTAGGTTAAGCATGCTCAGTAACCAAGGTCCTATATAATAACCACCATCATGCGGATTACGGACAGCTCTATTTAATCATGCTCTTTTAGAGCCATTATATTAAAAAATCATGTAATAAACACCATCTGTTTTTCTGATACAGAAAAAGCAAATAGATAGATTAAAAATTTAAATAGTTACAATGGAGGAGTCAAGATTTAAAAACTGGAGATCCCTTAGAGTACTTCGCTCTGCTCATTCAAAGAGGAGACACGTGAGATATTCAACTTAAGATTACAAATATATATGTAGTTCTGATAATAATAAATAGCCATACATGACAAATTTGATGTTGAGAATCTGAGATAAACCTAATTGCATATTGGAATATGACATAGGCCTAAAATATAAGAATTAATTAACATCAGATATATATATATATATATATATACAAATCCACCAAATCCTTGATGCTTTGAGTGAGATGAGAGCTCAGCTTGCTTTTAGGTGAAATTTCAATAATGTCACAATCTGATAAAGGAAATGGACAACACTAATCCAGCTTTTTAACTTCTAAAAGTAATATGTTTTTATGTAAACTAATGAAATATAGAATTTTTAATGAGGTTTATGTTTGTATTTTTTAACATTAAAAATTATTTGGAGATTTTTTTTTTAAATTAACCCTATAATTTAATTATTGGAAAAAAGTTCAGAAAATGAGGTTAAGGGGCCTCCATTTTTTTTTTGGTATTTATATTTTTGTTCCTTAGTTTATTTTTCTCCATTCTGTTAACTTGAAGCATTAGAGCATATAGTAAATAAAAGAAGATTTTTTTTTATAATTAATGTTTAAAATCAGATGTACATAAAATGCAAGAGTTTCAAGGAGCCTCTACATTGTGTTTGGATTGTTTATCAGAAAGAGAAAAAAATTATACTATCTTAACAAAGATTCTCTCCTCTAGTGCATCATATTTTACATAAATTTTTTAAAAATAGATTTTAGTATACTTTTTGATTTTCTAATCAGCCACATGTTTGACTGTAATGACTTACTTGTGGTAAATGTAGAGATTACTAACAATAAATAAAATATAAGAAATCTTTTTTCTTTTCAAAATCTATGCTCTTGGATCTATCAAAGGAATTATTTTTCTTTTTGGAAAATAAAGGTCATGCAAGAAAATGTGGCAGAAAGATAGATTATTCAAAATGTTTGAAAAAACATAAGAAAATTGGTGACATGTAGCGATGGCTGAAACAGTTCCTATGCATAGCTGTAACTTTAAGTGTCCCAGCCAAAACTCCAGCCTCCATGTAGGCAACAAGGTGTTTTGGCCTGAAGTATTTCAGCTAGAAATAGTTCCTACCTAGAACACTTCCAGCTGAAATGCCTTCGTTTTCCTAAACTATGACACAACTTTGAACTTTCACACTATTAGACTATCTCAACAACCCAATTCAAAGAGAGTAAGCAATTGATAGCCTATGTATGCTCATGATTTTCAATGATGATGATAAGCCTATAAATGCAGTTGTTCATTGATTCAATCCTCTCGTATTATTTTCTGACCAAATGAAGAACACATACCAAATTGGTTTCCATGAACAAATTGTGTGTTGTCATTCTTTGGAAATTTACTTTCGTGCACGATAGATGGGGAGATTTAATGGAGAACTTAAAGCAAATTTGGATCAGTTTTCTTATGGGATTCCAGCTTTGAATGTTTCAACCTAATAGGACAGCTAGTGACAGATTGTGTAGAAGAAGAGGAAGAGGATGGGGTAGACAAAAAAGTGTAAAATTAAAAATGGATGATGGAAAAAGAGGAAGTAGGAGGAGGAGCTAGAATAAGTTCCACGCATGGAAAAGAAGGGTTGAAAGGATAGTTCCTTGAAGTTTCATGACAAGGGGTGGGTGGATAGATTTCATGGACAGGGGACCAAGGGCCTAAGCTTGGGGACAACACAAAAGCAACGTAGTAGCTGGGGAGTAGCACATGCCACAAATACATATAGTACTTGAAAAATTAGTTATAAAAAGACGTGTAAGGAATAAGAGTACAAGAGTTGCAAATGAAACTTTGACATACTAAGTAAAGTTTAAACTATGGAAATGATTGCACTGAACATTAACAATGGTGTGTGAAGGTATGGGGGAAAATATCCTACTAGGGATAAAAGGGCAATGCCCATCGTGGGAATCTAGGGGCAAAGCCCCTATTGGGGTCAACGGGTGGTGCCCCTCGTGGGGATTTTGGGGCAAAGCCCCTATTGAGGTCAAGGGGTAGTGCCCCTCATGGAGATCGAGGGGAAAATCCCATATTGGGGTCAAGGCGTAGTGCCCCTTGTGGGGGTTTGGGGGCACAGCCCCTAATAGGATCAAGGAGCAGAACCCCTCACGAGATATGTGGGGAACACTCTTGGTGCATTCTCTATACTATAGCAATAAAAAAGTGGGGTAGAGGGACGAAGCCCCCAGCAAGTACAAATTAAGGCCTTCAAAACCACACAAACCTTTATGGTGAATGTCATTTTCACAATTTTTTCACTTATTTTTTGCAACACCAAGGCCTTAATAATTTTGAAACTAAGGAGTGATTTGAAATGAAGCTTAGAATTGAGATGCCTATTTGGGTGGATACCATAGAACATCAGGGTAAGGGTTTGTAGCACGCAAATCAAAAACATTTTTTGATTTTTAAAAAATACACTTTTTTTTATTTTTGTGCCATGGGGAATGCCTAGAAGTCCCTAGAATGGTTGGAAAACTTCTTGGAATCTTTTGGACATTGGCAAAACGTGTAAAGATGTCATGTGGGAGAATGTCTTTTTTTCTCATTCATTTCTTAATCTCATTATCTTTACTAACATACTTGTATTGTTATTCAAAAGTATTAACATAAATGTTTTCCACCTATAACACATTGGGTTTTTTGCAGTCTGGATTTCTTGTTGGAGCTAGATCACTTTAGTTACATACAAAAACTGATGTCCTTTTCACTTGAAGATTTTGAGTTAGACTCTACTAAATCCCACAAGTGAGCTTCCTCCAAAAATACTGTTAAAGGATCATAGACTAGATGTGTTAATTTGTCCACTCTAATATTAGTTTTTTTTTAAGGTAATTAGTTACCTTCCAACTATTTACATTAACGAATCATCATAAAATATATTTACTAGATACAATTTGTATGTAAGAAATGTGAAAAAAGTCGTGACTATGAGTTAGGAGATGAGTTACTTAGGAAATAGAAGATGAAAGTATATAGTAATAATTTTTTATTATTTCCAGTTTTCAAGATGTATTAATGTGGAGATAGTTTGATATGTTAATGAAATATTTTTGCATAGGTTCTATGATTCTAACATATGGTATTACTGGTATAATAAACCATTGAGAGCTCTTGGGACATTTATTATTTCCTAGAGAAATGCATCTCAACTAAACCAAAAATCATGGACACTACGTCAACTGATCAACAAAAAATCAGAAGGCCTATCCCATGAGATGTTTCTGTCTTGAATGATCAAATAATGCTTTGTGACATGTTTCTAAAAGGCTTTCATTTATCCAAATTTCAGTCTCTCCAAAATGTCCCAATCCTTGACCTTGCAGCTTGAAACAGCAGCTGTGAAGAATTGTTAAAAACTCTTGAAATAAGGTTGATCTCCACTAAAAAGTTTAGCACATTTTAGCTTTCTCAGTGTACCATCATTGTGACTCTTGGTTCCAACGGTTCGTAGGAAGATAAATTGTCTCCTTGCCAATATTTTACCCAAAATGAGAAAAAGGCAAAGATTCCTTTTATGTAGTCTGTGACCTGTAGCCTGTGGCTATATGTGCTATGAGCTCTGCAAAGACAATAGGGTACTTGAATTTCTGAATGCAGAACAAAAAATTAAACTCGGAAAGACAAATATACCTGGTGCAAAATCTTTATCAGAGAGAGAAAACAGGATATTTGAATTATTTATGAAACCCTAAATCTTTTAGTAGTTAACATGGAAATGAGAAGTTGGGAAAAAAAATAATCCTGGAAAAATAAAAGATTGGATACTATATTAAAAAGGGAAAAAATCTATTTCTGTTTTCCATATGACTTCTGCTATACTGGACAAATTATGTTCATTTCTCTTACGGTAAAATCATTGACATGAATACCACATTTTGGTTGCGTAAAACATGGACATGAGAGAAATACCAATCAGAGGCTCAGTTAATTTTCCTTCACAAATACAATTGATGATCTTTGAATACCAATCACCACATATATTTTATTGTTGTTGGTATCTTTAAGAATATAGCTATAGTTTATTTAAACAATTTACAATTAACATCATAATTGGGATTCCATCATAAGTATAACCTTGTAAAGTTTGTATATGTATATGACCAAAACTCTAAAGAGAGTATATTAATGTTAACATTACCAATACTTCATCTCCATGAATATTTCCATCATTGCATTGCTTGTTTCTCGATTTAATTACAAACTTGCGAGCTTCCTCGTATGCTGTAAATTGGATAGCTCCATGGGAAACCTAAACAGGAACAATATCAAAATTAAGTTTTCCAGAACAAATTCATTGAGCTAAAACAAGAATATGGAACTTGCCATGAACATGGATAGAATTAAGCACAAAATCAAAATACATTAGCAATTGAACTTTTTCCACATCACAGGTCCTATATGTGAGTAGTATATAAGTTCAAATATCATCACATCTAAACTACCCAGGGAATATAAAGAGTAGGAAAGAAAAGAGAGCTTTTCAATGTTCAATCGTATTAATAAATATAATACATATCTTGATGCTCTATTGCACTAGTTTTCTGTATAGAATGCACTGATTTAATATTCTGATCCAATAGTGAGTTTGAAAAGTTAGTAATATCAGCAATAGATTCCATACACATTATATGCATGCTATCATCTCTTACTCTTTTCCATATATCGCAATTGTCCCAAAATGAATCTTTTGTACTAAGATAGAATGTAAGTCAAGTCTTATGTCGAATACAATGTTACAACACTTGGACTCACCTCAAACTTGGCAAGTTGATTCCTGACTTGGACTCAAACTCGACAGGAAAAGACTCAGCAAAGACTCGACAAATTGAAGTAGCCATGAAATATAGAAATTTTTAAGGATTTTAAAACTTGTTTTATGCACCCTTTACTAAATAAACTTTAAAAACACAATGAACTGATCAAATAAATGCTACTTTAACCATATACACAAGTATACATCGATCATATGAGTATAAAAACTAAAAGTAAAAATGAATTTTAATTTTTAGTTGAACAAAGCAACATTAATATGAATAACACATGGTTATACTGAGAGAGGGGGGGGGGAGGTGGGGGAGGTGAATCAGTATAACAAATTTTACCAATTTAACTTTATTAATCACAATAGCATTATTCATTAGCTTTCAACACTCATGAACATAAGAACATAATAACACAATGTTTTACATAGAAACCCAAATGGAAGAAAACCACGGCAAATCAATGCTTTTATATACTTTTTCTTTTACAATGTTTGTAGGCACCAACCTACTAGAGGCACCAACCCCTAAGTTTGTTTGTGAGCACCAACTCAGCAAGAGACACCAATCTCTTATTTGATAGGCACCAACCTATGAATTCTTCAATGGATGATATTGTTCTCCCTTCCTCACAAATTTGATTACAACTTCTGATCTTTCCTTTACAAATCTGATCCAAGCTTTATGTACTATTCTTTCTTCACAAATCTGATCACAACTCAAGCAATGAACTTCTTCCATAAATCTGATTACAAGAATGCACAGTATTTATTCACAAGACTGATCATACATATAATAATGTCTCCCCTTAAAATCTGATCACAAATGTGGCTATGTCTTCCCTCAAATTTCTACTCTATAGTAATGCAATATATGTTCTTCTCTTCATAGTCTACTTATCCTCTTCTCTATAGATCTGCAATAAGCTTTTCTTCAATTTCCGCAGACTCCTTCTCCATATTTGCATGAATACTTCTCCCAAACCTGTTATAGATTCTCTTCAATAAGTCTGATTTATTATCTTCATTCATAGCCATCTTATAATCAGATACATGTATGTGAAATGTTTGTCTTCAAGGAGCATACATATAGCCACACACTTGCACATATCTTCTCCTAAATCTGGCACAATGTCTTCATTTACAGCCTTCCAATAATTTGGTATAGAAAATGGTTGTCTTCGAAAACATATACACAGCCACTCACATGCATTTCACGCACCGATCAATGAGTTATATCTTCTCTTTATATACTTCATATGTCCTTTCATAGAAAGGTTGCGTCTTCTCTTTAATGCCAACCATTTGTTTTTTAATATTAACTCACACCTCTTCATATAATATTATTTCATTGTGTCTTTTTCATAAACATATAACTCCATTCCATAATCATCCATTTTCTCCTAAACTTGTGCCTTTTCGTTAACTCATAATTGCTGAGTTTAGAGCCTAGTTCGAACTTACCATAGAATAAATAATGTTTTCAAACCATAATCGCTGCTGTTAACCTATTGCAGCCGTCAAACTATAATGTTAACAAATTGCAGCCTCTATCTTAATAAGGAGCATATCCTCAACAAACTATACTCTTGTTAACAAGTCGATATTGTTAATCATATTAATTATTGATCAGCACATTAATTGTCTAAATAAATTGATTCCTTTCAATCTATGAATCATTGTCTTTGTGAGAGATCACTGCTTTGATAAGTATATTGCCACTATTGTATTGCTCAACATATTAATTAAATCACTTCTGTTTCTTGATGAATCGGCCATTATGACTTCAAACCATTTGTGCCTTCATATTAATTTCCTTGTCTATGTTGGCTGATGTCTTTTGTGTTTAACCAATTGCCACCTTTTATTGTTTTTCGCCTCCATAATAAAACAAATTGCTGACTTACCATTATCTCCAATAGAATTGCTGAAGTATTATGCTGATAAGATAACAAGGAGATCGCGGAATATAGATATTAATTATTTCAATACAGATCACTCTCTCTAGTTGTTGCATTACCGTATTTTAATATGCCTCAAATATATATCATTAGTAATGTCTAATTGAACCAATACTGATCACTGTATTGCTGTGTGTTTAGTATACACAAATCTTGTAAATCTGTCTTTGCTACATTCAGTTCACTATCATCTGAGTCAGCTTTGTGATAGAACTGCTTCTCATATTAATGCTGATCGCTGCTTTGTCTTTCTTCAAAATAGATTGCCACTCTTTAATTATTAATCTTTCAGCATATTCACTGCCAATATTGCTGCATCTTTGTGTCTAGCAATTTCTGTGTATCTTACTGAGTAAGTTGACCAGACATAATGAAGTAATGGCTTACATCTTACGTTATTTCATGACACACAATAAACTTGACTTCATTTCTAATCCTTTTGGATCTTTGGCATTTCCATCAATCTCATTCATTCAAAGATAATGAATATCTTCTTGACAACAATCTCATCCATTCACTTAAACATCAATGACAACATTTCCAACAACGTGCTTCGACATCTTACCTTTGACATCAAAGACAACTATTCCAACATAATAGATATATAAAGTTATAAATATTGCTAATGTACACAAATCTCATGGATTATGAAATCCACGGCATCAAAACTAAAAAAATAAGTCTATGGCTTAGAGTAGCTTACATCACTCATCCCATGTCTAACAATAGGACAAGTCCTAGACGAGTTTCTAAGATAAGTCGTGGATGGTATTGCCACCATAATGCATACCTGTCTCCTCGTGCTTTGTCCTCCTCCCTTGCAGGGATCCAGAGGCAGTGCTCCCAATTCCTTGTCGCAATATAGGGTGAGGTCCAAGGGCAAAGACCCTGTCACCAAACCCAAATGAAGACCTTCAAAACCACATGGACCTTTATGGAGCACACCATTTTCATATTTTTTTGTAAATCCTAGATGGGCATGTCATCAACCAAACAAACATTGAAAGGTTCTAAGTCTTTTTAAAAAGTAACTAAAATGTCAAATTAACGCTTTACATTTTTTTATTGTCTGTTTTTTAACTTTTTTCTCCAATCTTGGCTCAGTCTAGCTTGCAAGACTCAATAGGTCTGGTGAGTCTCAAGGACTCGCTTGGGACCCAGGTCTTGAGTCCCCAAGACTTGTTTGGCCTTTCTTGCCTTGGTACTCATTAAGTCTAGGTGAGTCCAAGCAAGTCCTATAACTATGATCGAATATTGAACAATATTCTAATCTGGACTTCTATTTCTTTAAAACCCTAAGGCCATACCTCTTGATCAATGCTCACCTCAATTTAAAAAAATGATTTGACATAAGTCATTACTACCTCCTCTTTTCTTATCAGTAGTTCTTCAAATTTTCTTTCTCTTGATAATATTACAGAAGTAATAACACAAAGAATGATTACCAGGATATTCAATATTAACATAGTGAAAGTCTCCTTAAATAAGAATTACAAACAATTTATCTATAAAGGATAAGATCGACAACTAAGAAAGTAAATGACAACTAAAAGAATAAAGAATATTCCTAAAGTCTATCCTAACAACTTAACTGACCATTATAAATTAAATGTTACAATATTATTTTAATAGCCTCCCTCAATGGTCAATTTGTTAACTACACCAAGTTTATCACAAAATTTTACAAATTTGTTAGGACTCAAGGACTTGGTAAATATGCATGTAGTCGAGTCCTCAATTAAACAATACTGCAACATCACTAACTAGTTGCTATATGGAATGACAATTAAGCTCCAAATGTTTGGTAAACTCGTGGAAGATTGGAATCTTGGAAAGTTTAGCACCCTTTGATTGTCATGAAACAAGGGTGAAGGCCTTGCTTGAAACATTTTCATGTCTGAAAGCATCCTTCAAAACCATATTGCCTCACATTTTTCTTTGACTATTCCCCAATACTCTTCCTTTGTTCAAGAAAGAGCTACTACCTAGTGCTTCTTATTGGTCCATGTGACTGCACCCATACCAAGACTAAAAACATATCCAAAAGTGGATTTCCTATCATCGACGAAACCTACCCAATCTGAATTTGTGAACCCAATCAGCCTAGGATCTTTGCTTCTGCTCTACAAAATGCCAAAGTGTCCCTTTCACATATCTCAACACCCTCTTCGTTGCAATCCAATGTTCTACCTTTGGTGTTATCATGAATCTAGAAATGTAACTCGCATCATACCTCAAATCAAATCTAGTGGCTATAAGATAGAAAAAGTTACCCACTAGTTGCCTAAATGTTGACTCATTGATCACCTTTGTAATCTATCATTTTGAACTTGTCTAGAAAACCCCTAACATGTTTAGAATGAGAAATAAAAATATGACCATCTATCTACAAAACCTCTACACCTAGGCAATGATGTAGGAGGCCTAAGGCTATCATGTCAAATTTTACACAAATTGCATTTGATTTGTTCAATCAAATGCACCTCACTACCTATAAGGATGATAAAGAGATTCTATCAATCTACATCATAGAAATGAGACTCAAACTCGACAAGGGTGACTCGACTGAAGACTTGGGACTCGGCAAGTGAAAAACCCAAGAAATTTAGAGATTTTTAAGGATTTTAAACTTGTTTCATGCACCCTTTATTAAATAAACCTTAAAGACACAATAACATCATCAAGTAGAAGCTAATTTGATCATATACACAAGTATACATTGATCACATAATTATAAACGCAATTTATAGCTGAAGGAAATTGCATACTTAGATATTTAAATATTGTCAAATGTATACAAAACTCATGGAATATGAAATCCATGACATCAAATGTTCCAAACAAATATCAAAACAATAACTAGAAGTCTATGGCTCAAAGGAGCTTGCATCCCTCCTACAAAGGCATCTAGGTTAGGTCCGACTAACCAGTGGGAGGTTTGAGAGTGGAGACACCAATGGGTTTGAGGAGTAGCAATGATAGGCTGCATAAGGTGTTAGATGTGAGTAAAACCCAACAATAAAAGGTGTGTGGGGATGGGTCGAAAATGGGGGTTTGAGGGCTATGCCCCCCAAAAAAATTGTTTTAGAGAAAAAGAGAAAAGAGAGACTGAAGAGAACAAAATGATCTTTGTATTGGGTGAAATGATATTTTTAGGGACATATTAGGGTTTTTGGATGCAATTTATTTTTTTTAAAAACATCAAAAATGTCTATTTATGTTATTTTTTGAGATTTTAATAAATCTATGATTCTAGTCCGAGCATTGAGACTCACCAAGTCCGAGCCTTGTCGGCAAGTCCCATGTCTCGACAAGTCTTGCTCTGGACTTAGACGAGCCCAAGTTCGGGCCCTTGGGACTCGCCCAAGGTCACTCGACTCAGGACTTGTCTAGTCCAAGTGAGTCCTAAAACTATGGTCTACATACTTGATGCTCCTTTCCTTCAACCTAAAAATCTTTGTGGTTGAGTCGTGTACACTGTACACTACTTCCTCCAAGCTACTTCCTCCAAGTCACCATTAAGGCAATCTTTACATCCATTTGATGGACTTTCCAACCAAACTATGCTACCATGGTTAAAACTAACCAAATGGTGCTCATCTTTGTAGTAGGAGCAAAGGTCTCCTCATAGTAATTACCTTCTCTCTGCGAGAACCCTTCAACCACCAACAGTGCTTTGTACTTGTCAAGTGTACCACTAGCTTTGTACTTGACTTTGTACACCCATTTGCAGCCAATGGGTTTCTCCCTTGGTGGAAAATCTAAAAGAACCCAAGTCTAATTTTTCATATGACTTTCATGTTTGGTTTCCATGGCCTTTTCCCATTCAAGTTTAACTTTCGCCTTTGCAAAATCCTAGGGCTCATAAACACCCTGAATGTTAGTCATAAGAGCGAAGTTAACTGTGTTTTTCTTGCTCTTGCCTCTAGGTGATTTGCCTTCAATCATTTCATTATCTCGAACATTATCAACGAGTTTTTCCCACCACTTAGGCCTCTTTGTAGAAACCTCTCCATCCAAATCAAGGCGAACATCATGACTTGGGCTTGTACCTACTATATGATCTAGATACTGATCCATGTTCTCTTGAAGAAAATATTTTGGTATTGATATCTACATGCAAGATTCCACTTGTTGAGAATCATAAGTCCCCTTCTTCAAGCGTAGCTAATGGAAGTTGGCCACCTAAATCTTTAGCCTTCAAATGCCAATCTTTAGTACTCTTGATGTCAAAAGAGAGCTGAAAAGGTCCAACTTCTTCACAAATCACCACATCCCTATTGAACATCAAGAGGATAGTGTCAATATCAATTAGCTTGTAGGCTTTAAAATTGTTATTGTACCCTATGAGCATTAACTTGTGATTCTTCAAGCACAACTTGATTCTCTTTGCATCTATAATCCAAACATATGTAGTAGACTCAAAAACCTTAAGATGGCTCACTTTTTGTTCCCTCCCAAACCAAGCTTCCCTTAAGGTTTTCTCCTTCACTAATTGTGTCGAAACCCTATTGAGAAGATATATTGTAGTGTAAACTGCCTCGACTCAAAACTTCCTGGGAACAATTTATTCTCCAACATACACTAGATCATCTTCGTGATAGTAGGGTTCCTTTGCTTTGACTACTCCACTCTGCTGAGTATAGGGTGTTGTGAATTAGCATTTGATATCACGTTTAGCACAAAAGTTTGTGAATTAATTTGAACAAAATTCACCTCCATTATTAAACCTAAGAGTGATTATTGAACAACCAAACCCTTTTTCTACTAAAGACTTGAACTTTTGAAATTCCTTAAATACACTGAATTAATTTGAACACAATTAATTTGAACACAATTCACCTCCATTATTAAACCTAAGAGTGATTATTGAACAACCAAACCCTTTTTCTACTAATGACTTGAACTTTTGAAATTCCTTAAATACACATTTGATATTTGCTTTTAGGAAAAACATCCACATTTTCTTATTAAAATCATCTACAAATAAGAGAAAATACTTGGCACCAATAATCGATGTTGTATTCATTGGTCCACATACATTTGCATGAATCAACTGAAGAACTCTCGAGGCTCTCCAAGCCTTGCCATTTGAAAAAGGAGTTTTGTGTTGCTTCCTTGCTTGGCAAGCTCTGCAAATACCTTGTATTTGTTGTTGGATTTATAGTAAAATGCCGAACTAGAATCTTGCCCAAGCTGAAGTTTAGGTTTGAATCGGAATCTTTGACCAGCGAATATGAAGAGTTTGGTTTTGGAGAGTTTTAGTTGCTTATGCGTTTTTTGAGGTTTTTGCTTTTGGATCACCAATGCAGAATGAAAATTGAATGCAAAATATAAAGAATAAATAACAATATAAATTTCAGAATTCCGATTTTTATTGCAGCAAATACCAACATCAAGAAATGAACAATGTATAACATCCAATACCAAAGTGGGCATACCAGGAGTCCAACGCTGGTCTGGAAGAGTGCTTTTATTGATTAAAATTGAATCTTGCATGTAGATATCAGTACCAAAATATTTTCTTCAAGAGAACCTGGATCAGCATCTAGATCATATAGTATGTACAAGCCCAAGTCATGATGGCCGCCTTGATTTGGATGGAGAGGTTTCTACAAAGAGGCCTAAGTGGTGGGAAAAACTCATTGATAATGTACACTACTTCCTTCAACCTAGGAAGAGTGCTTTTATTGATTAAAATTGATGAATAATGCAATACAGGAGCTTCTAGAGAGTACCAACTGCTCCAATGTGGTTTATTCTTATCAACTATAATTATATTAAACTTTTATTGTTGAAATAGGAAGATCTAACACAAATCCCAAAAAGTTGCCAGGCAAGATCTCTGGATTTTGCCTAATTCTCCCACTGATTTGTTGATATCTTCCACATGTGCCTATAGAAATCTATTTAATCCACTTATTTTCTGATTGCTATGCCTGACAGTGATTTTCCACACTTATTCAAACCCTAAACACTGCTGCATTATTTATTTGTCACCCCAACAGCTCTAGAAGTGTTACGGCCAGCCTAGGAGGGCCACGTGGGGATTGGAAATGATAATTGTTGCCTTCAATCACCTCCAATAATTGATCCTCTTTCTGTTGCAGGTCTGTAAATGCTGATAGAGACTGAATTTTGAAGTCCAAACAGGAGTTCTGAGTGAATTCCTCTGAAATATGGCTTGGGGTTTCGTCCAAGCTTGCCTGGAATTGAAGAGTTTTGTTCTCCAACACTTGAATGCTGCTAATCTGATCTCAGAGCTGCAATTTCCCTAAAGAGAGATGAAAAATGAGCAATAGAATGCCAAAATGATAGCTGTACACATTCCTTTATGCTTCTCCAAAACCCAATGCCCAAATTAGGGCTCCAATGTGCCAAGATTCCAAAAGAATATTCTCTCAACTTGGGTGCCCAGCTTGAGAGTTATGATTCATCATTGATGGGGCCACTTTTTAATTAATGTTTATTTGTCTTTTGCCTAGATAGGCATGCCTAAAGGGGTAAACATTATATTTTATCATTGACAACTTAATTAACCCCTTTCATAAAGTTATTTTATAAAATGTGTCTAATTTTAGAAAAAGTAACTTTATAATAAAATATTATAAAGTTTACATAATATATGCTCACCAAGGCCAAGAAAATGACTAGCTTGGTTATTGTTCACAGAGCCATGGAGATATTGTAATCATCCAGTTTCATAAATGAAAATTTGAGTCTATTATGCTATGTTCTTTGCGAGACTCTTGGATAGAAGTATTTGTGTTATGTGTTGTCTATTATTTTGCTCAAATCTTGTTGAGAGAGTACAAAGTTTGAAAGATTGAGGATAAGTCTTGCAAGTAGTTGTGGACCCCGCAAAAGTAAGACGCGTTGTATAAGCCAGGGAGGCGTTGTGAAGGGCAATCGTAAGCCGGGAAATTGTAGCAGTGAACGAGGACTGAAATTTCGAGTAGGATCTAAAGCTCTTTTCAGTAATATTTGCAGCAAAATGACAACATACAGAGGTGTGAATGCTTCTAGTTCAAGATCCTTGTCAGGACATAGCATTGTTGATATTGAATTGTCTGATGATGAGAATGGATGCTCTAAGATCTCAAAGAATAGGCTATCATATTTAAGGAATGAAAAGAAAGCTTGTACAGAAAAAGATAATAGACAGATTGTGATAACTTTGCAAGTAAATAGGAAGGAAGGCAAGTCTTGTATGGGTGATGCTGAAAATTGCTTAGATAGTTTTTCTAAGAACAAAAGGAAGATAATAGATGAGAAAAATGACAGATGTGTAGAAGATCATATAAGGATTCTGAAAGAAAATCTTGAAGATGTAGTATTCAAATTAGAGAGAGAAATAAACAGGGAAACTTATAGATATGAAGAAAACTTAGTAGCTAGAAGAATGAAGAAAGAAAAATATTTGCCGGGGGTAGAAGAACTTAACAAAGAAAAGGTCTACTTCGAAAAAGAAATAAATAAATGGAAGGTGAAAACAAATCTTTTGCAGCAAAAGAAGTTACAAAAAGAAGATGAAATCTCTAAGAAGATTCTAGATAAGGTGAGAAGATCCATTCAAATTCAACATGAGAGTTGTGAAGACAAGGGAAGAAAAACACTAGTTCATTCTTCGAAAATAAGAAGCTTGACTGATGAAAAATGTTGTGTTGAGCAAGAAGTTTCTGATCTAGCATCTATTTGCAGTCAAAGTATATCTTTTGAGCATAATGATGCAAGTTCTTCACAAACTGATAATGAATCTAAAAATGAAGAGATTTTGGACAAAGAAATGCTTTTAGATGAGGATCATGATAAAAAAACTCTTTCCCAAAAAGAAGATGCCTGCAAGGAAAAACATCTCTTCAGAAGTATGTACATCTTTTCAGCAAAATAAAGAAGAAATGATGGAAGGAGAACAAGATCACCAAAGTGCAGAAATAAGCCATAATCTTTGTAAAGAATTTATTTTCCTTGAAGGAAACAATGAAGAAAATAATGGTCTTGATCATGGTAAATATGATTCTTCAATTTGTAAGAATCATAATGGATGAAGATTTATAGGGCACAAAGATAGATTTTCAATAAAAAAGGAAAAGGGAAAGAAAAGACTCTACAAGAAAATCTTCTCAAAACAACAAAAAGATTATGATAAATTCCAAGATCTCAGCTATAGATAGAATCATCAATATTTGTGCAAGCATAGATTCATTGAATCTTGTTCTAAAAAGGTCTCTTCCTCAGTCATTCAGAAACAAATTTTCATCTATGATATTTGTTGATTTTCCCAAGTTTTATTGGATGTATTTTAATGTATATATCTGATTCAATCTAATACTTGCATTTGGAATTCTATATGTTCTCAAATTGAATAACATTATACTATATATATTCCTTTGGAGAGGCATGTCCTTTCTCCTTTAATTATAATAATTTAATCAATATTATAATGTTTCATCAATCAATTATTAATTTAGAATAATATAATAGATTAATATTGAATATTAAATTTTATATGATTAATAATAATATAATAATATATTATTATTAATCAACATATATTATATGTATTCTAAATGATCATTCGACTGAAGCTACAAACATAATTAACACTCCCTCTTGGCTAGGGAAGATAAAATCAATGCAAATGCATTAAGTCTAGATTAATTATAGAATAGAGAAAATATTATCTCACTATGATATCAAGAAGTATGGTATAAACAATAATATCAAGGCACATGATATTCACCATAACTCAAAAATATCATCTCATGATATTGGGAGTATTTGCATCAACCATATGATGCTCATCACAGGGAACCATAGTCTCAAGGTGTGAATTTGCCTCCGTCGGCGATTCTATTCACAAGCTCTTGTGTGGATTGCCTCAGTCGGCGATTCTATCCATGAGCTCTCACGTGGATTGCCTCAGTCGGCGATTCTATCCATACGCTCTTGTGTGGATTGCCTCAATCAGCGATTCTATCCATGAGCTCTCACGTGGATTGCCTCAGTCGGCGATTCTATCCATGAGCTCGTGTGGATTGCCTCAGTCGGCAATTCTATCCATGAGCTCTCACGTGGATTGCCTCAGTCGGCGATTCTATCCATGAGCTCTTGTGTGGATTGCCTCAGTTGGCGATTCTATCCATGAGCTCTCATGTGGATTGCCTCAGTCGGTGATTCTATCCATGAGCTCTCACGTGGATTGCCTCAGTCGGTGATTCTATCCATGAGCTCTCACGTGGATTGCCTCAATCGGCGATTCTATCCATGAGCTCTCACGTGGATTGCCTCAGTCGGCGATTCTATCCACAAGCTCTTAAGTGGATTGCCTCAGTCGGCGATTCTATCCATGAGCTCTCACGTGGATTGCCTCAGTCGGCGATTCTATCCACAAGCTCTTACGTGGATTGCCTCAGTCGGCGATTCTATCCACGAGCTCTCATGTGGATTGCCTCTGTTGGCGATTCTATCCACAAGCTCAAGATACTGTAAGATCGTCACCTTCCAATAACCTCAAAAATAGAAGTGGAAATCATTTGGAAGTCGTCACTTCCTTATGATTTACATAGGGCCCATAAGGCATTAAATGATTTCATTAGTATAATAATAAATTGAATCAATTTTTACCTCATAAGTGTTTCACCTTCCATAGTGAAAATCCCTCTCAATCACTATGATCGAAATTGTCACAATTTGACTGAACCATCTGCTCCCTCTGAAGCTCAAGTTCTTGTATCAACCTCTTGTTCTCTTTTGAAATGTCAGACTCCCTCTGCATGTGGTCTCAATCATCAATTCATTTATAAGCATCAATTTATTTCTCCCTTTAATTCAATTTTATTGTGCTTTCGTCCTGAAGGTATGTCAGAGAGAGATTACAAATAGCTCATAAATTATCTCGAACAGAAATACCAATGATAGAAGCATACAATATTTTACTAGCCAATATTATAGCATAAATTACAAACTCAATAATTCATGTGCCTTAATAAAACATGGAATACTTATCTTAAGTTTAAAACATTTCCTTTCATAAGGTGAGCCCATATAAGAAATATCATGCATGAATCATCTCTCATCATAATTCCCTTTGAATGATGTAGAACATTTTCATAATTTTGATCAACACTTTCATTATGATCTGCCACACAGTCGTTAATAACTTTTGCAATTTACCAAATTTATCCAATCTCTCCGGTGAGATGTTAGAAAATCTAATTGCAAACATTTCCTCCAAGTTATAGCCAGATCCAACAGTTAAAATAAAAGTTATGACATTTTTCCCAAAACTGCTAACCCTGGGTAGGGTTTCAAGTGACCTGCACCAAAGTCGTCATATCTTGCACAAAACTGAATCAAATTTGATGAGATAAACATATTTGAAAACTAGAAACACAGATCTTTCCATCCATATATTATAGTCCTTATTTTGAGGCCAACCAAGGGCCGTACAATGGCATATTTCAGACTGAAAATTCTAGAAAAAACTGAATTCTCCAACCCTCTCCAACCTCCAAATTAAACTTCACAGGCCTGAGCTCTGATACCATGTTGATTTTCCTAGGTTTTATTGGATGTATTTTAATGTTTATATCTGATTCAATCTGATACTTGCATTTGGAAATCTATATGTTCTCAACTTGAATAACATTATACTATATATATTCCTTTGGAGAGGCATGTCCTTGAACGGACATGTCTCTCCTTTAATTATAATAATTTAATCAATATTATAATGTTTCATCAATCAATTATTAATAATTTAGAATAATATAATAGATTAATATTGAATATTAAATTTTATATGATTAATAATAATATAATAATATATTATTATTAATCAACATATATTATATGTATTCTAAATGATCATTTGACTGAAGCTACAAACATTAACAATATTACCAAAAGAAAAGGATGGGAAGATTGAAAAAGATGAAATTGGCATGCCACAAGATAAGTCCAAGCTGGGTCCTATAGTATTTGATCGACACTATACCAATCCAAACCCTACATTGTGTCATGATAGCCCAAAAAAGCCAATAGTTCATGTCAAAATAGAAGGCTTGAGTCAAAAAATTTCCACTCTTATAGATACAGGGTCAAAAATTAGCATGGCTAAGAGTCATGTCCTGCCTTCTTTATACTGGAAACCTCAGATCATCTTAATTAAAGGGCTTGGAGTCATGGAAACTGTGAAAGAAAAAGCTTGTGACATCTTGTAAACCTAGGGGATCTTAGTCGTCTTTGCTCATTTTGGAAAAATGATGATATAAAAACTGATATCCTATTGGGTTGGGACTTTTTGAGTCAATTTCAGTCTTCTTTTTCTCACAGTGGGGTAATCTTGAGCAATAATGAGATTAAATTTATCCATCCTGCTCATAGCATAAAATTTAATCATATGATTGAAAGGTTGGATGCAGATGTTCATACAGAGATCGAGGATCCACAAGTTTCAGCCATACGAAGAATCAAAGAGCTTCCAGAAGAATGCCAGAGAAATATTTTAGAAAAATATTACTTTCATAATCCTACTCCCATATTTCAAGATGATGGATGGGGAGATATCCAGACAGTCCCAGGGTAGCAGGTAGATTCATGTTCTATCTCCATTCTTGACAAAAGGACAACTGGTTGTGTTAAAACATTCGGTAAGACAGTACAAAAAAGCTCACATCATTCTCCGATGTAGAGATATTACAAGACATTTTCCATATAGTTTCCATACTCTACCAAACCTTTTAAATATTTTCAGTCCTCCTTTCAAGATACTATTATCTCAACTAACACCTTTTAAGGCTGACACTGAGAAAAATACTCTGTTGCATATTCTCATTCTATGTGTGCATTTCACTGGTAGTCAACTAGAATGGTATATTGAACATTCAGATACCAGAATAATGGGAGAATGGTACTCACTTGATGAACAACCAGCTGTCAAGAAATTAAAGCATAATTATCACTTCAGATATATTATGGAGTTTGATAATCCAGATAATATCAGTGGTCTTTTGCTTATACCGGATATTGGCAGATGGCGCATTCTAGATTGGGATAATGGTTAGTGAGAAATCATGGTATTGTAAATAATTAGTTTGTATATAATTAGGCTTGTAATAAAGCAAGGACTGACACTGTCAACCATATGGTGTGATATTCCTCCTTGCAAATTAGATAATTATATTATAAGCTTAGGAATGTAATGGTTCGCATCTCAACTAGCACAAAGGTTTGTCTGTGCCATGAGGTCAGCCACATTAAGATCTGACAACAGGATGCAACCCTGTTTAAAAAAGCCATGATGTCAGCCATGTGAAGCCTGACAACAGGATGCAAAACCTGTGTAAAAAGCAAGATCCCTGTAGCCACTTACGAGTGTTAAGTGGACCATTCTCACTTTTCGGGAATAGAAAAAATGATAGTAAATAAATTAGTGAATAGTAGGTCACTAGGAAAGTTTTAAAAATTATTAAACAAATTGTAAAGGGTCCTACATGAGCTTGCACATAACAGAGTACGTACTCCACCATGATAAGATTCCATAGTACGTACCACCACCTACCACTCCACTTTCACTACCCTCCAAAAGTTCCTCCTACTTTTTCATCCACTTTTCTTATCTACCAATACCATCTACCACCTACATCTATCGATCAAATCCATCTACCACTCACACCTACCAGTCAAAATCCACCTACCCTTTGGCCTCCAACAACTATAAATAGAGGCCTTGTGAGCTCATTTGGGGCATCGAGTCTTGGAGTCCAAGTATTGAGTCTTGTAGAGTGTGGTGTCAAGAGTCTTATAGGAGCATGGCAGAAGTATCCTCTACCCTTGCGCTTCCATGCGATCTGGGGATTATGAGAAATTGACTTGCATAGGTTATGAAGTTTGTCTCATGTTGTCTTATGTAATGAAGTTTTAAATAATGAAATATTGGAAGTTGACATAATATAAGCTCACCAAGGCCAAGAAAATGACTAAGTATAAATCCTCTTGGTTAGCCAATCATCTCCTAACGTCAAAACTTGTCTGCGGAGATGGCTAAAAGACAAATCCATGCTCCTATGTAGCAACTAGAGGAGAGGGGACATTACAGACTAAGGCATTTTTATGCCAAATAAATGCAAAATCCTAATTTAAAACTGTCTTTTCAACAAATTTTCCTTTGAAACTTTCTACATCAGTATTTCATTTGTGATTTTTAACGATTCTTTGGAGCTTTTAAAGATTCGGCGGATTTCTAACTTCTTCAATTAAATTCGGGGAAACTTGAAACTGAGGTTCTTATTGTGACTAAAACTATGCAATTCAAATGAAATAATGTTGTTCCTAGTCTTCAAGTGGTTTATTCATCATAATAATCAACATTTCTTTTAATTCAAAAAAAAGAATATTGTTCCTAATCTTCTTCAAGTGGTTCCTTCATCTTAATAATCATTCTTTTAAATACTCAACTTCATAGCTTTGATAAAGCATCGTCTTTTTTATTTGCATGTAGAAATAAATTTTCCATCTGAAAGAGACATGGCTAAATTATTTCCCAAGAAGAAACCTTTGTTCCTTAAGTTGGGTTCTATTAAAGATGGGAATTACCACTTAAATACATGCTACTTATTAGTTCTCTACAGAAGAAAGTAGAACAAAAAATCCTTTATTTTACATTTGATTTTGTTTTATTTATTCTGAGATGGAAGCAAAAAGAATAAATAATCATGAGTTGTTTGTACTGATATTTGTCATATGTACTAACACCAGTAGTTTTGAAAAGAGGTGAAATACACACATTATTTTCAAAAGTTTATCCCATATAGAAGTGAAGAGTACACTGCAGAAGGTCTGAAGCAACAAAGGCATCATTTTAACGCAATCACACAGCAAACTAATGCCAGATTATGGGAAATATCAAAACTTACAAGTAAAAGTCCCGGTCCAAGGCCTTTATAGAGTGCACGCCAACCTTCATCTCTAAAAATGGTCCTCGAAGCATCTGTCTTCAACAATGTGGGAATCTACCGATAATATCATCTCTTTTTATAAAAATAGCAAATTCTAGGTGAAAACACATATCCACTGTGCCATCTTTCTACTATATTTTAAACCAAGTAACTCCTGAATTGCAACACATAATAATCTGATATATTCTTAATTGTGCACAAACAAATTCAAAAAAATTTCCAAAACTAAACAAGAGTAGATATTTATAATCACCACCGCGTTATTTCACAATGCATTTAAAGTGATTTGAAAACTGTATAAATTTTATTGCAAATCATTTGCTTGAGTAAAAGTGATTGGGCAAGTCTACCACATACGCAATCTAAGATTACCATGTAAGAAAAACAAGTATTTACAGTGAAAACCTTTCACTGTTGTAGGGGAGGTGTAACATAAAATCAAAAAGCCAAAAGCCAATTCTTGGGGAATCGAGAAAAATGTTAAAATAAATAAAACCTGTAGAGGCATACACTTATGATTTCTCATATTTAGCATGCATGTGCTACTGTTTTTTCAGTACCTATAAAGGACAAATATATAATGTTTTCTAGTTAGCCTGCAAGATTATTTTGAAATACATTGTGATATTATTTAAAGGTTTCTCTTTCATTGAATCATTCAGAATGTATTTTCACAAGATTTTTCAGTGACAAAGTGATATTGAAACACAACTTGAATTTAATTGTAAAACCCATAATACAAAATGGCGTTAGAAAACAAGACAATAATTGGATATTTACATTTTTTATATTAATCAATAAGTTTATCAATAAACAACTTATTAAGTTTTTGATCTGTTATGGTACTAAACTCTTTTTAAGACATAAATTACAGACACTAAACTCAATCAATGCCTTGTGGCAGATTTAGTAAGGTAAAATGTAACTCGAAGAGAAACTGCAGGATCCTTAAAGGAAAACCTATCTTAATATTCTATTTGGGTAACACTGCTAGTATTTATAGTATTTACTTTTAATATTTCATACCTATATTTCAGGTTCCCTTCCACCTTTTTACATACATCTACACCTTTGCCTCGAACAAGAAGGAAGTGAGGATTAGTTCTAGTAATGCTACCAAACCATTCAACATTACACATGTGGCACTTCCACTTTCTAGTGCCCCCAACTATCCTAAGCTTTTCTAGTACCTTAGATGCAAATTGTTTTAAAAGTGACTTCAGATCAAAGGGGCACTTGGCCCATTTTTGCAAGATTTGAGAAGGGCAGCCATAGTTTTGACTCCAATAGAACTTATTTCAGTTTGAGTGTTAGAGTCAACCCCCACTCCTTTGCCAGGATCATCAGATGATTCATTTTCACTTGGAATTTCTACTTCAACCTCTTGACTCTCATCTTCACTCGTGCTTTGAGAAAAAAAAATTCAAAAAACCTATATGCTGCTGCCAAAGTTTATTAATTTCAAATTTGTCAAATTAAAAGCATTGCAATGAGTTTAAAAAATTTAAACATTGAAGTTTTCAACAATAAATTTGAGTGCATTATTCAAGAAAACAATTTTGAGTGCATTATAGCAAGATTTTGCTATTCATTGTTTCACTTTCAAATTTTCAATCATTCATAAATTTAAATGAAAATCATGATTCATAACAGCTGCATTGTGCAATGAACAATGTGAATAAAACTTGAACAAAAAATGTTTTGTATCAGAATGCCTACCATTAATCTTGTTACCCTCTTCCTCTTGCAAGAATAGAGAATCTCCTCTTGGCTTGCTCCCTCTCCTAAGTCTCCTTCCAGCTCAATCTCTCAATCACTCTTCCTCTTCACTCTTCACTTTCAAACTGCAGCCACTGATTTTGTGTAAACTTGTGTATGAGATGAGACCAAATGTCTCTTTTCTAACTCTTTTGAGAGGCCTTGGAGAGTGGGTTGAGTTAGGGTTAGGGTTTGTCACTTTAAAGAGACTTTTTTCTTTTAAAATTTAAAAACTCACCTTTTTTGGTTTCCGCTACGACAAACTTGGTCACTTCCCCTGGAGTGTCAAGGGGTGTTTGGACGTCTTGAGGAGGTCCCAAAATCCCCTTTTGGCATTTCCTAAGCAAAAAATATGCTCTAGCATAGGAAACGTTTCAAAGACGAGGCAGAGTTCATGGTGGCGGTGGAGGGACAACGGAGGGATGTTCCCCTAACATCCCCACATCTCAAGGATGTCCCTATTTTGTAAACACAATTTTTTTTCAAGCAAGCGCATTTCCATGGAACCAAGGATTTATGCACCTTTTTCTACCCCATTGTAGAATTTTTCGACTTCAACTTTTAGCCATGATGACATCATAGTCACAACCATTATTATTAGTATTATGGCAATGACATAAATACAATATAAGCTAGGTGGTGTTTCACGGATAACTTTAGCAAAGGTAGTCAATGTTGTGACCTTTTCACACATCACCCCATTGCAAATGGGGACTCCCTCTTTTTGCTAGCAGTCCTAGGTCTCAGACAATTTAGTAGCAATCCGATCCTTTAGTTGAATGGAATTGAGTTAGTTTAGCTCTCAATGCCTTGGTGATGAACGATTTATGATGATCATTTCATTTGTTCATCATCATGTGACTTTTAGGTTCAGGGACAAGAATGTTGAGCTTAAGTGTGGAAAACAGTCAAAGGAAGTGAGATGCTTGATGGATGCCAATCAAGGTATTAGAAACAATGAAGAAGACTTGTTGATGATGAGGTTACTTTTATGAGATGAATAGAGAACTCTTGAAGTGGATGAAGTGGATGTTACAATCAGGAAAGTGGAACAAGTCAAGTCACTTCTAGTGAGCCCCCAAATCCACGAACTTATTCACCTTCACTTCCACTTGATGCCCAAATCCCTGGCCAGCTTCTTGGAGTTACTTCATGTGGCACCCAAAAATTTTGATCACCCTTGGAGTTACTTCTAGTTGGCTATCAAAAGGCCGGCTAGGATGAGCATGTCCTTCTTCTTGATGAGATCAACGATTGTTGAGATGAATTCTTAATTTTTTTGAAGGATTATGTGGATTGAGATTAGTAAAGTCTGCTAAGCAAGAGTGGAGATGTCTTGATTTATTCAGTGAACAAGTTATGCCGATATCTTGGAGTCGCATCTAGTGACCCTCCAAAGGTCCAACCAGCTGATGATGATTTCCAGTTGCTAGCAAAATCCATGACCAGCTTTAGGCTACTTCCACCTGGCACCCAAAAACCTGGCCTAAGGACATGAAGAGGTGATTGCGCTGCTAAGGTAAGAACAATTTCAGTGTTTGATCAAGCAAGAAACGATGAAGAGATGCAAATGATTAAGGATGAAAGTTGTTATTTCCGGTTGAGGTCAAAAACCACGAACATATGGCATTGCTAGTGACTACCCAAAAGTCCGGCCCAGCATGCTTTACTTCCAGTTAAGGCTAAAAAGCCCGACCACACTAGGTGTCACTTCCAATGACCCCTTAAAACCATGACCTTCTTGCTGTTATTTCCAATTGGGGGTCAAAAGCCCGCCCATCTAAGGCTATTGTCAATGACCCCTAAGATCCATGAGAAGGGAAAAGAATGTGCTTAGCGCTAAAATAAAGAGGGACCCACACATTGACAAACATTTTAATTCAAAAAAATGAAAGCAAAACAAGTCGGCCTTCTTACATGGTAAATCGAAATTGCCAAATTTAATTAAAACAAAACAAGTCGGCCTTATTTGCCAAGAGATGCATCCTTACAACAAGTATAAAGGATGGCTGATCATTGCATTTGATCAGCCATCACTTAGAAATCGATTCCTCTCCTTCAAATCAGTCACAGGAGCAGCGAATTTGCCAATCAGCTATCAGAACAGCAAACTTTGTCTACATAGCAGCGATACTCTTCACGAAGGATCAACGATTTTCCCATCAACAAAGATAAGTGATTCCCATCCAATCAGGCAAGTCTTCAACAGCAAATTTTATCTCCAATTAGGCAGCGATAACCTTCAGATCACAGTGATTTTGATTTGCAATTCAAGCAAAAATCAGTGAATTGCATCTTTTGTATTAGCAGATCTCAGACCTCAGCATTATAAACATTCACTAGCAGGTCTGAGTTGACTATTTTTTATCACTTTTATAAGAATCAGACCTGAATTTTGTGCTGGTACAGTCATAGATCAGGGTTTTGGAGAGTTTTATGTTTTAAAGATCTTTTCAACTTCTTATTTTCAAACCCTTGATTTGTTAATTCTGGGAAATTCATTGCAATTTGGTGATTATTTTCAAGCATAATCTGATTTTGAAAGGCTAGGGTTTTAGAATCATAGCATAGGGTTTAGCAATTCGTTGAGGTTTTGGTGAACTTCCAGCTTTAAAGGGAAATTTTAATTCTAATTGATGACTTTCAACCTTATATGCATTTGTCTTATTAATTCTTGCAGGTAGAGCATGGCAGCCCCAAGAGAAGGAGCAATTCCAAGGCAAACCCTCATCAAGGAGGACTCAAAGGGAGTGCTAACTGAGTCAAGGATCACATCATTATGGGCTAATATTGGAGACAGTAACTTAGGCCGAATCGATATAGGGAAGTTTCAAGGTCCCCTCTATAAAAGCAAACCTTCCGGAGTATCGAAGAAGATGATCAAGAGCGGAATTGTGCAAGCAGCAGGCTTCCCTCCGGCTATCCAATGCAACAAACTAATGGTTGAGTGTGCCAAACACTGTGATGCTAGCACAAGAATGGTATACAAGAGTAAAGGAGCACTGGATGTTGAAATCTAGACCCAACATCTCCAAGGTACCTGGCAAGCTTCACCGAATTGACTTCAAGGGGGAGTTCAGCAACTTGATCATCTTGCTCAACCGAATCATGGGATGTTCTCAAGCCTCTCAGTTTGAGAATTGGATGTTCCACTTCATGGAGGCAGTGTCAATTGGTGGAGAAAAGATCAATTGGGCAAGAATCATAAGCAATAATATCAATCTACAATTGAAGAGACTTGAGCATACTAAACAATTCTACATGAGCTCCTATGTCATCTACTCATTAGCAAGAGCTTACGAGTATATGGGATTGATGTGTAGAGGCCCAGTTGGAAACAAAAAAGGAGAGATGAGTGCATGTGAATCCTACACACAGCTGCATTTCCACAGCAAGGTACACTTTAGGAGGGTGAGTGATGCTTTCACCATACATATATCAAGAAAGTTGCAAGGCGGCATCCATCAGAGATTATCCTCGAATGCAAAAGAGTTAGTAAAGAAGTACGGTGCTTGGTTCATTCAATACCCCAAGTTCACCTATATAAGTGTTCGGGGATGTTCTTGTCCACCATACATGTTGCCATGTTACCCTAGGGACAAGATGATACTATTCGAACTAGTAAGACAGTTGGTCACCTATGACAAGATTCAAAAGAACAGACATAAGACAGGGATCTCTTTTCCCATCTCACTTGGACAATCAATGGAGTTGTGTCCATCTCTACAAGCAACTGAGAAGTCAGAGGAGGAGATGAAATTTTATCCCCTTGGTGAGTATTCTTCCAAAGACAACTTTGATCCATATGGTAACAAGAAGAGGATCAATGGCAACAAGCACTAGCACAGGCCACATATAGAATATTATTGGATGACTGCCAAGGATGATTTTGAGATTAGAAAGAGGATGTTCTCCAGGCTTCCAATTGATATCGTCAGGATGTGTAGAGTGTTTCCCATTCCTGATCAGGGACAGGATGATGGAAAGCGTCTCCAGCGCACTTAAAATCAAGAGAGAGACAAGGAAATAGAAGTCAACTGATTGACATTGAAATCACTGAATTGGAGATCTATAGAAGCCTAACATGGCCTACACATGAAGATGGGTACACATTCAAACTAACAAGTTGAAGAACCAAAATGCACAATTAACATTTGATTTGATGGGAGATCCAAACTCATTCAATGAGAAAACAAAAAGTATGAGCATGAGCGAAAGTGCCACTCAGTCAACTCAGTCCAAAGGTTCCAAGAGGAAAGGAAGTCATAAGCAAGGATCAAGACACAAAAGACATAAATTTGTTGGTGTTGAAAACAAGCCACACCCGGACCGACGATGGACTGGTCCAAGAGGGGCCAGTAGCTCAGTGGTAGAGCACTCTAGCAGCGTATGGAAGGTCCTAGGTTCGAGTCCTAGCTGGTCCATGTTTCAACATGGTATCAGAGCCAGGTCCAGGCTAGGAGCCCCAAGCACACAAGAGGTGTGGCTTAAGGGAGGGTGTTGGTGTTGAAAATAAGCCACACCCGGACCGACGATGGACTGGTCCAAGAGGGGCCAGTAGCTCAGTGGTAGAGCACTCCAACAGTGTATGGAAGGTCCTAGGTTCGAGTTCTAGCTGGTCCATGTTTCAACAAAATTGAGTTCAAGCCATCCATCCACTAGCACCTCATCCATACATGAAGTTGCAATGAACCAGGTGGTCATTAATGAAAGTCAACCACAGTAGGGAAGCATTAACCGAGGTTTGAATGAATCCATGGAATCAACAATACAAGACAATCGAGGTGAGACGATAGACAAAGGAAAGCAACTTCAAGTACAGGATACTCCAGCGATACAAGGGCAAGCAAGTTATAAAGCAGCAAAAGATGAATATGTGGATATAGAAAATGACAATGATGAGACAACTTCTCCACCCTGGGTAGATCAACCACTCAAGGAGGTGCAAGTAGACAAAGAACGATCTGTTATCCCAGCATGGCTTTGGGAGAGAATGGCTAAGGAAGTAATAGTAATCGAAGAAGAGTCAAATGACAACTTGGACGACTTCTTGAATAGAGTTGGAGAGACAGTTGAGAAGAAGAAAGCTACCAAGCTCTCCAAAATTTCAAGAGAAAATACAGGCTCCAAGATCATACAGATAGCCACCCCAAGAGTAGACAAGCCAAAAAATGAAATCACGGTTGATAATTACAACTTGGAAACAATTGAGTTAGGTCCTGCCACTGTTGAGCAAGAGATAGAAGACTTGGGCAAATCAGTGAAAATGGTTTGGGCCAAATTGAAGCTTGTGCTGGAGGAGAAGGTGGAAAAGGAATTCAATTCTTTGAAGAACTATGTGTAGCAGCTCAGGAAACCGATAAGGCAAACTGATCCTTCAAGCTTGCCTTGATTGTTGCTTCCATTGGATTCAGTTGATAATTTAGAAGGAATGAGGACTTCCTCTCATGTGTTGAAAAATTGGATAGATAAGTCCTTCACCAAAGAAAATGCTTTTGTGGAAGAGCTAGTGAGCATATTTGATAAAGTTTCAGGTGTTCTTGATTGGACTCAAGTCCTCATGGCTGCTTATGATGTTTTGACTTACACCAAAGATTTCATCATCCGGGGACTACAAGTGTTGATGAGCATACCTCAACAAACCTTGGTGAATGTTGGAGTGTTGAAGGAACGGCAATCATATGACTTCCATAGGCGGTACAACCTGCTCAGAATGAGGAAGATTATGTTTGAGGATATCAGCAATGGTTGCACCCAAATTGAAAATGTGACTAGCGTGTTACTTCTTGCATCTCCCCTCTTGAGCAACCTCTCTACACTAATTCTACTCCTATGAGTGCTACTCTTCTACCTTACTTGCCAAACAAGTAGTATGGTAGGGGGGAGGAGCCACAACATGCTCACCCTAACTTCACACTTCTCAAAATCATGTGGACATTTCAAAATTTTCTCAATTTTACACAGCAGCTTACTTGTCAAGTCCCCTACTTCAAAACAAAATTTCAAGTCCACATGGTCAAATATGATACCGCATTAGCATGGATTTTTGTGAAGGTGTCCAAAATGGTCCCAAATTGTCATAAGACCCATAGGTGTGCACTAAGTCATGTTTACTTGTGCACTGATGTGGCATTACATCATTGGTTTTTGTTTTTTTTAGAGGTACTTTTTTGGGGATAAGCATTGACATGACATTTTTTGGGTACCACTATTGGTCTAAAAGTGTCCATGCACTATAACATGTATTGGTACCCCTATCATCTATTGATCCCTCTCCCCTACAGCATACAACAAACAAAAATCTGAAATTTTACGACACACTACAAGATAAACTTGCTTTAATAACAATCTGATCCATAATCTGCATGGGTATTCCATTGCATAATCCACCAATATGAATCTTACATTCTCTACTTTATTGCTCACAAGTTCTATACTTCAACTAAGAAACATGGAAATCCTAAAATATGAAGTTCTAGTTCTTTATGGCATATTCATAAACATTAAACTTCCATCAAATGAGACAAAGAACGTTCACATTATTCACATTCATTGGGATCTTAGTTGTTAGCAACTTGTACAAATATGGATGTATTAATAAGACTGAAGTATGGATACATGAGTTCACTGAAAGGTAATACAACGCATCACATGCAAAAAAGTGGAAGGAGAACCAATTCAACATCATGGATGAATCTTCAGTTCTATTGTTTTGTCCTATATAGCACAAATTCATCCACTACCAAAACAATCAGCTGGAATCTTCTCCATTCATCACGAATTTGTTAATCTTCATGTTCAATCCATTATAATGGTAGGAAACTTGGGTGGTTTGAGGCCTTGATGTTGAATCTTCATTTTACATACCTTTTACCCAAAAGTTTCATGTCTCACAATTCTGGAGTGTAGAAGCATAATACTTGTCAAAATCTCTTCCATCTTAAAAGATTACTCCAACTCTAGAGTACTGTTCATTAATGTTTCAGTTCTAAAATTCCTTAGAAAACTCAATCAAATTAAAACTTCATCCTAGCATCCTATTTTGTAGCTGTTTCAGTATGCTCCTCAGATGAGTCTTGGTTTTCTGAACCTTTTATCTTATCCTCAAGTACAAACATTAGCTCTAATGCCTCAAATCTCGTATAATATTTTCATCCAGAACTTTCCTTCCTCTGAATTTTCATTTCCCATCCTATAGCAATTAAAACTCCTCTCTATATAATTCAATAACATCTCAATGCCAAGATAAATCCAAATTCAGGTTAAGTTTCAAGCTCCGTTACTTGATGCAGGCAACATCAGCAAGAAAATGGAAACATGTGAGAAACTAACAAAAAAGAAGAAAACATTTTCTCATTCTTATCAAACTAAATATTCCAAATACACTTTAACACAAAAAGATGAAGAAAGGAGTATTCAACTGAAAGCAGTCTTACCCGCAGACAAGTGTCTACTTCATTTTATCTCTTTTCCTCAAAACTCACTTGAGCCTGAGGATAACACTCGAAAAAGTGACTTCTATTGGAAGGGGCTATATGAACTTTAACATAGCTTTGGTGCTTCAAATACAAAAACATAAGAAAATAATTTATTCATTATCAACTGCTTTTATGATAGTCTCATTGCAATTTAAAATGTTTGTCATAAACACATTCCATAGATAGAATAGCAAGAGCTGTTGTATAGGACATGACTCTCTTATAGTAATGATGTTCCAAGTACTTCTTGAGCAAGCCATAAGTAAAATACGGTACAACTTGTTGAGACATGGACCAGCTAGGACTCGAACCTAGGACCTTCCATACGCTGCTGGGGTGCTCTACCACTGAGCTACTGGCCCCTCTTGGACCAGTCCATCGTCGGTCCAGGTGTGGCTTATTTCCAACACCAACACCCCCCCTTAAGCCACACCTCTCATGTGCTTGGGGCTCCTAGCCTAGACCTGGCTCTGATACCATGTTGAGACATGGACCAGCTAGGACTCGAACCTAGGACCTTCCATACGCTGCTGGAGTGCTCTACCACTGAGCTACTG